>NW_026263456.1:0-331000 GCF_947179515.1 Apodemus sylvaticus
ATCTCCTAAACAACACGTTGTAACTCGAAAATATTTGGTGTGGTGTGTACGTCTAAACGTGTAGCCTCAAAAAAGAACCCACAGGAGAATTTTCTTCCGTCAAAATTTGTCTGAAAAACATTTTCTAAGGAAATCACGCATCGTGCGAAATTATCTTGTTTTTCCTAAACTACACGTTGCAACTTGAAAAGCTTTGGTGTTGCGTGTATGTCTAAGCATGTAGCCTCAAAAGAGAGCGCACAGGAGAGTTTTCTCTCGAAAGAATATGTAAGAAAACCACATTATAAGGAAATACAGTGTTGCAGAGTAAAGAAAAATACGTACGTATTGGAAAAACTTTATGAGAAGAAATAACGCATTTGTACAAAATTAGCTTGTATCTCCTAAACAACACCTTGTAACTCGAAAAGATTTTGTTTGGCATGTAAGTCTAAAGGTGTAGCCTCAAAAGAGAAGCCACCGGAGAATTTTCTTTGGTCAAAATTTGTCAGCAAGCCACGTTTTAAGGAAATCCCGCATCGTGCGAAATTATCTTGTTTTTCCTAAACAACACGTTGTAACTCGAAAAGCTTTGGTGTTGCGTGTATGTCTAAGCATGTAGCCTCAAAAGAGAATGCACAGGAGAGTTTTCTCTCGAAAGAATATGTAAGAATACCACGGTATAAGGAAATACAGTGTTGCAGAGTAATGACAAATACTTACGTATTGGAAACACGTTACGAGAAGAAATAACGCATGGTACAAAATTAGCTTGTACCTCCTAAACAACTCGTTGTAACTCGAAAAGATTTGATGTGACGTTTGCATCTAAACGTGTAGCCTCAAAAGGGAACCCACAGGAGAATTTTCTTTCGTCAAAATTTTTCAGAATACCATGTTTTACGGAAATCCCACATCATGCGAAATTATCTTGTTTTTCCTAAACAACACGTTGTAACTCGAAAAGCTTTGGTGTTGCGTGTATGTCTAAGCTTGTAGCCTCAAAGGAGAACGCACAGGACAGTTTCCTGCGAAAGAATATGTAAGAATACCACGTTATGAGGAAATACAGTGTTGCAGAGTAAAGAGAAATACCTACGCATTGGAAACACTTTACAATAAGAAATAGTGCATTGTAAAAATTAGCTTGTATCTCCTAAACAACACGTTGTAACTCGAAAAGATTTGGTGTGGCGTGCATTTCTAAACGTGTAGCCTCAAAAGAGAACCCACAGGACAATTTTCTTTGGTCAAAATTTGTCAGAAAACCAGGTTTTATGGAAATCCTGAAAAATTTTGACGAAAGAAAATTCTCCTATGGGTTCTCTTATGAGGCTACACGTTTAGACGTACACGCCACACCAATTCCTTTCGAGTTATAACGTGTTGTTTAGGAGATAGAAGCTAATTTTGTATGATGCGTTATTTCTTCTCGTAAAGTGTTTCCAATACGTATGTATTTGTCTTTACTCTGCAACATTGTATTTCCTTTTAACTTGGTGTTCTTACATATTCTTTCAAGAGAAAACTATCCTGTGCCTTCTTTTTTGAGGCTACACACTTAGACATATGCGCAACACCAAAGTTTTTTGAGTTGCAACGTGTGGTTTAGGAAAAACCAGATAATTTCGCAAGATGTGGGATTTCCTTAAAACGTGATTGTCTGAAAAATTTTGAGGAAAGAAAATTCTCCTATGGGTTCTCTTTTGAGGCTACACGTTTAGACGTACACGCCACACCAAATCTTTCCGAGTTACAACGTGTTGTTTAGGAGATACAAGCTAATTTTGTACGATGCGCTATTTCTTCTCGTAAAGTGTTTCCAATACATATGTATTTGTCTTTACTCCGCAAAACTGTATTTCCTTATAATGTGGTATTCTTATATATTCGTTCGAGAGAAAACTCTCCTGTGCCTTCTCTTTTGAGGCTACACACTTAGGCATACACGCAACACGAAAGCTTTTCGAGTAACAACGTGTTGTTTAGGAAAAACAAGATAGTTTCGCACGATGCGGGATTTCCTTAAAACGTGATTTTCTGAAAAATTTTGACGAATGAAAATTCTCCTATGGGTTCTCTTTTGAGGCTACATGTTTAGACGTACACGCCACACCAAATCTTTTCGAGTTACAACGTGTTGTTTAGGAGATACAAGCTAATTTTGTACGATGCGTTATTTCTTCTCGTAAAGTGTTTCCAATAGGTACGTATTTGTCTTTACTCTGCAACACTGTATTTCCTATTAACGTGGTATTCTTACATATTCTTTCAAGAGAAAACTCTCCTGTGCCTTCTCTTTTGAGGTTACACACTTAGACATACACGCAACACGAAAGCTTTTCGAGTTACAAGGTGTTGTTTAGGAAAATCAAGATAATTTCGCACGATGCGGGATTTCCTTAAAATGTGATTTTCTGAAAAATTTTGACGAAAGAAAATTCTCCTATAAGTTCTCTTTTGAGGCTACACGTTTAGACGTACACGCCACACCAAATCTTTTCGAGTTACAACGTGTTGTTTAGAAGATACAAGCAAATATTTTATGATGCGTTATTTCTTCTCGTAAACTGTTTCCAATACGTACGTATTTGTCTTTACTCTGCAACACTGTATTTCCTTATAACGTGGTATTCTTACATATTCTTTCGAGAGAAAACTCTCCTGTGTGTTCTCTTTGAGGCTACATGCTTAGACATACACGCAACACCAAAGATTTTCGAGTTACAACGTGTTGTTTAGGAAAAACAAGATAATTTCGCACGATATGGGATTTCGTTAAAACCTGGTTTTCTGACAAATTTTGACCAAAGAAAATTCTCCTGTGGGTTCTCTTTTGAGGCTACACGTTTAGAGGAATATGCCACACCAAATCTTTTCGAGTTACAACGTGTTGTTTTGGAGATACAAGCTAATTTTGTAAGATACGTTATTTCTTCTCCTAAAGTGTTTCCAATACATACGTATTTGTCTTTATTCTGCAACACTGTATTTCCTTATAACGTGGTATTCTTGCATATTATTTTGAGAGAAAACTCTCCTGTGCCTTCTCTTTTGAGGCTACATGCTTAGACATACACGAAACACCAAAGCTTTTCGAGTTACAACGTGTTGTTTAGGAAAAACAAGATAATTTCGCATGATGCGGGATTTCCTTAAAACGTGGTTTTCTGACAAATTTTGACGAAAGAAATTTCTCCTGTGGGTTCTCTTTTGAGGCTACATGTTTAGACGTACACACCATGCCAAATATTTTCGAGTTACAACGTGTTCTTTAGGAGAAACAAGCTAATTTTGTACGATGCATTATTTCTTCTCGTAAAGTGTTTCCAATACGTACGTATTTGTCTTTATTTTGCAACACTGTATTTCCTTATAACGTGGTATTCTTATATATTCTTTCGAGAGAAAACTCTCCTGTGCATTCTCTTTTGAGGCTACATGCTTAGACATACACGAACACCAAAGCTTTTTGAGTTACAACGTGTTGTTTAGGAAAAACAAGATAAATTCGCACGATGAGGGATTTCCTTAAAACGTGGTTTTCTGACAAATTTTGAAGAAAGAAAATTCTCCTGTGGGTTCTCTTTTGAGGCTACACTTTTAAACGCACACGCCACACCAAATATTATCGAATTACAACGTGTTGTTTAGGAGATACAAGCTAATTTTGTACCATGCGTCATTTCTTCTCCTATAGTATTTACAATTACTACCTATTTATCTTTACTCTGCAACACTGTATTTCCTTATAACGTGGTATTCCTACATATTCTTTCGAGAGAAAACTCTCCTGTGTCCTCTTTTGAGGCTACACGCTTAGACATACACGCAACACCAAAGCTTTTCGAGTTACAACGTGTAGTTTAGGAAAAACAAGGTAATTTCTCACGATGAGGTATTTCCTTAGAACATGGTTTTCTGACAAATTTTGACGAAAGAAAATTCTCTTCTGGGTTCTCTTTTGAGGCTACACGTTTAGACGTACACGCCACACAAAATCTTTTCGAATTACAACGTGTTAGTTAGGAGATACAAGCTAATTTTGTACGATGCGTTATTTCTTCTCGTAAAGTGTTTCCAATACGTACGTATTTGTCTTTATGCTGCAACACTGTATTTCCTTATAACGTGGTATTCTTACATATTCTTTCGACAGAAACTCTCCTGTGAATTCTCTTTTGAGGCCACACGCATAGACATACATGCAACACCAAAGCTTTTCGAATTACAACGTGTTGTTTAGGAGAAACAAGATAATTTCGCAGGATGCAGGATTTCCTTAAAACGTGGTTTTCTCACAAATTTTGACGAAAGAAAATTCTCCTGTTAGTTGTCTTTGAGGCTACACTTTTAGACGTACACGCCAAACCAAATCTTTTCGAGTTACCACTTGTTGTTTAGGAGATACAAGTTAATAATTTATGATGCGTTATTTCTTCTCGTAAAGTGTTTCCAATATGTACGTTTTTGTCTTTACTCTGCAACACTGTATTTCCTTATAACGTGGTATTCTTACATGTTCTTCCGAGAGAAAACTCTCCTGTGCATTCTCTTTTGAGGCTACACGCTTAGACATACACGCAACACCAAAGCTTTTTGAGTTACAACGTGTTGTTTAGGAAAAACAAATAATTTCGCACGATGCGGGATTTCCTTAAAACGTGGTTTTCTGACAAATTTTGACGAAAGAAAATTCTCCTGTTGGTTCTCTTTTGAGGCTACAAGTTTAGACTTACATGCCAAACCAAATCTTTTTGAGTTACAACGTGTTGTTTAGGAGATAAAAGCTAATTTTTAATAATGCATTATTTCTTCTCGTAAAGTGTTCCCAATATGTACGTATTTGTCTTTACTCTGCAAAATTGTATTTCCTAATAGCGTGGTGTTCTTACATATTCTTTCGAGAGAAAACTCTCCTGTGCCTTCTCTTTTAAGGCTCCACGTTTAGACATACACGCAACACTAAAGTTTTTCGAGTTACAACATGTTGTTTAGGAAAAAGAAGATGATTTCGCACGATGCAGGATTTCCTTAAAACGTGGTTTTCTCAAAAAATTTGAAGAAAGAAAATTCTCCTGTGGGTTCTCTTTTGAGGCTACACGTTTAGACATACACGCCACACCAGATCTTTTTGAGTTACAATGTGTTGTTTAGGAGATACATGTTAATTTTTTACTATGCGTTAATTCTTCTAGTAAAGTGTTTCCAATACGTACGTGTTTATCTTTACTCTGCAACACTGTATTTCCTTATAACGTGGTATTCTTACATATTCTTTCGAGAGAAAACTCTCCTTTGCGTTCTCTGTTGAGGCTACACGCTTAGACATACATGCAACACCAAAGCTTTTCGAGTTACAACGTGTTGTTTAGGAAAAACAAGATAATTTCGCACGATGCGAGATTTCCTTAAAACGTGGTTTCTGACAAATTTTGATGAAAGAAAACTCTCCTGTGGGTTCTCTTTTGAGGGTACACGTTTAGACATACACGTCACACCAAATGTTTTCGAGTAACAACGTGTTGTTTAGGAGATACAAGCTAATTTTGTAAGATGCGTTATTTCTTCTCGTAAAGTGTTTCCAATATGTACTTATTTGTCTTTACTCATCAAAATTTTATTTCCTTATAACGTGGTATTCTTACATATTCTTTCAAGAGAAAACTCTCCTGTGCCTTCTCTTTTGAGGCTCCACGCTTAGACATACACGCAACACCAAAGCTTTTCGAGTTACAACTTGTTGTTTAGGAAAAAGAAGATGATTTCGCACGATGCGGGATTTCCTTAAAACGTGGTTTTCTGAAAAATTTTAACGAAAGAAAATTCTTCTGTGGGTTCTCTTTTGAAGCTACACATTTAGACGTACACGCCGCACCAAATCTTTTCGAGTTACAATGTGTTGTTTAGGAGATACAAGCTAATTTTGTACGATGCGTTATTTCTTCTCCTAAAGTTTTCCAATACGTACATATTTTTCTTTACTCTGCAAACTGTATTTCCTTATAACTTGGCATTCTTACATATTCTTTTGAGAGAAAACTATCCTGTGCGTTCCCTTTGAGGCTACACACTTAGACATACAGGCATCACCAAAGCTTTTCGAGTTACAACGTGTTGTTTATGAAAATCAAGATTATTTCGCACGATGCGTGATTTCCTTAAAATGTGGTTTTCTCACAAATTTTGACGAAAGAAAATTATCCTGTGGGTTCTCTTTTGAGGTTACACGTTTAGACGTACATGCCACACCAAATCCTTTCGAGTTACCACGTGTTGTTTAGGAGATACAAGCTAATTTTTTATGATGCGTTATTCCTTCTCGTAAAGTGTTTCCAATACGTACTTATTTCTCTTTACTCTGCAACATTGTATTTCCCTATAACGTGGTATTCTTACATATTCTTTCGAGGGAAAACTCTCCTGTGTGTTCTCTTTTGAGGCTACATGCTTAGGCATACACGCAACGCCAAAGCTTTTCGAGTTACAACGTTTTGTTTAGGAAAAACAAGATAATTTCGCACGATGCAGGATTTCCATAAAACGTGATTTTCTGAAAAATTTTGACCAAAGAAAGTTCTCCTATGCATTCTCTTTTGAGGCTACACGTGTAGTCGTACGAGCCAAAACAAATCTTTTCGAGTTACAACGTGTTGTTTAGAAGATACAAGCTAATTTTTTACGATGCATTATTTCTTCTCTTAAAGTGTTTCCAATACGTACGTATTTGTCTTTACTCTGCAACACTGTATTTCCTTAGAACGTGGTATTCTTACATATTCTTTCGAGAGAAAACTCTCCTGTGCGTTCTCTTGTGAGGCGACACGCTTAGACATACACGCAACAGCAAAGCTTTTCGAGATACAACATGTTGTTTAGGAAAAACAAGATAATTTCGCACGATGCAAGATTTCCTTAAAACGTGGTTTCTGACAAATTTTGATGAAAGAAAATTCTCCTGTGTGTTCTCTTTTGAGGCTACACGTTTAGACGCACACGCCACACCAAATATTTTCGAGTTACAACGTGTTGTTTAGGAGATACAAGCTAATATTTTATGATGCGTTGTTTCTTCTCCTAAAGTGTTTCCAATACGTACGTACTTGTCTTTATTCTGCAACACTGTAGTTCCTATTTACGTGGTATTCTTACATATCCTTTTGAGAGAAAACTCTCCGTTGCCTTCTCTTTTGAGGCTACACGCTAAGTCTTACACGAAACACCAAAGGTTTTCGAGTTACAACGTGTTGTTTAGGAATAACCAGATAATTTCGCATGATGCGGGATTTCCTTAAACCGTGGTTTTCTGACAAATTTTGACGCAAGAAAATTCTCCTGTGGGTTCTCTTTTGAGGCTACACGTTTAGAAGTACACGCCACACCAAATCATTTCTAGTTACAACGTGCTGTTAAGAGATACAAGCTAATTTTGTACGATGCATTATTTCTTCTCGTAAAGTTTAAGTGTTTCAAATATGTATGGATTTGTCTTTATTCTGCAACACTGTATTTCCTTATAACGTGGTATTGTTACATATTGTTTCCAGAGAAAACTCTCCTGTGCCTTCTCTTTTGAGGCTACACGCATAGACATACACGCAACACCAAAGCTTTTCGAGTTACAACGTGTTGTTTAGGAAAAACAAGATTTTTCGCACGATGCGTGATTTCCTTAAAACGTGGTTTTGTGACAAATTTTGACGAAAGAAAATTTTCCTGTGGGTACTCTTATGAGGCTACACCTTTAGACGTACACGCCACACCAAATGTTTTCGAGTTACAATGTGTTGTTTAGGAGATACAAGCTAATTTTTTTACTATGCGTTATTTCTCCTCGTAAAGTGTTTCCAATAAGTACATATTTGTCTTTACTCTGCAACACTATATTCCCTTATATTGTGGTATTCTTACATATTCTTTCGAGAGAAAACTCTCCAGTGCATTCTCTTTTGAGGCTACATGCTTAGACATACACGCAACACCAAAGCTTTTCTAGTAACGACGTGTTGTTTAGGAAAAACAAGATAATTTCTCACGATGCGGGATTTCCTTAAAACGTGGTTTTCTGAAAAATTTTGACGAAAGAAAATTCTCCTGGGGGTTCTCTTTTAAGGCTACACATTTAGACGTACACGCCACACCAAATCTTTTCGAGTTACAACGTGCTGTTTAGGAGATACAAGCTAATTTTGTATGATAAGTTATTTCTTCTCGTAAAGTTTAAGTGTTTCCAATACGTACGTATTTGTCTTTAGTCTGCAACACTGTATTTCATTATAACGTGGTATTCTTACCTATTCTTTTGAGAGAAAACTCTCCTGTGCCTTCTCTTTTGAGGGTACACGCTTAGACATACACGCAACATCAAAGCTTTTCGAGTTACGATGTGTTGTTTTGGAAACACAAGATAATTTCGCACGATGCGGGATTTCCTTAAAAAATTGTTTTCTGACAAATTTTGACGAAAGAAAATTCTCCTGTGGGTTCTCTTTTGAGGCTACACGTTTAGACATACACGCCATGCCAAATCATTTCGAGTTACAACGTGTTGTTTAGGAGATACAAGCTAATTTTGTTTGATGCGTTATTTCTTCTCGTAAAGTGTTTCCAATACGTACATTTTTTTCTTGACTCTGCAACACTGTATTTCCTAATAACGTGGTATGCTTACATATTCTTTCGAGAGAAAACACTCCTGTGCGTTCTCTTTTGAGGCTACACGCTTAGACATACACTAAACACCAAAGCTTTTCGAGTTACAACGTGTTCTTTAGGAAAAACAAGATAATTTCGCACGATGCGGGATTTCCTTAAAACGTGGTTTTCTGAAAAAAATTTGACGAAAGAAAATTCTCCTGTGGGTTCTCTTTTCAGGCTACATGTTTAGACGTACACGCCATACGAAATCTTTTCGAGTTACAACGTGTAATTTAGGAGATACAACGTAATTTTGTACGATGCGTTCTTCTTGTAAAGTGTTTCGAATACGTACGTATTTGTCTTTACTCTGCAACACTGTATTTCCATATAACGTGATATTCTTACGTATTCTTTCGAGAGAAAACTCTCCTGTGCCTTCTCTTTTGAGGCTACACGCTTAGACATACATGCAACACCAAAGCTTTTCGAGTTACAAAGTGTTCTTTAGGAAAAACAAGATAATTTCGCACAATGCGGGATTTCCTTAAAACGTGGTTTTCTGACCAATTTTGACTAAGAATATTCTCCTGTGGGTTCTCCTTTGAGGCTACACGTTTAGACATACAAGCCACATCAAATCTTTCTGAGTTACAATGTGTTGTTTAGGAGATACAAGCTAATTTTGTATGATACGTTATTTCTTCTTGTAAAGTGTTTCCAATACGTATGTATTTGCTTTATTCTGCAACACTGTACTTCCTTATAACGTGGTATTCTTACATATTCTTTCGAGAGAAAACTCTCCTGTGCGTTCTCTTTGGGGCTACAAGCTTAGACATACACGCAACACCAAAGCTTTTCGAGTGACAACATGTTGTTTACGAAAAACAAGATAATTTAGCACGATGCGGGATTTCCTTAAAACGTGGTTTTCTGAAAAAAAATTTGACAAAAGAAAACTCTCCTGTGGGTTCTCTTTTGAGGCTACACGTTTAGATGTACACGCCACACCAAATCTTTTCGAGTTACAACGTGTAGCTTAGGAGAAACAAGCTAATTTTGTACGATGCGTTATTTCTTCTTGTAAAGTGTTTCCAATAATTACATATTTGTCTTTTCTCTGCAACACTGTATTTCCTTATAACTTGGTATTCTTACATATTCTTTCAAGAGAAAACTCTCCTGTGCCTTCTCTTTTGAGGCTTCGCGCTTAGACATTCACGCAACAGCAAAGCTTTTCGAGTTACAACGTATTCTTTAGGAAAACCAAGATAATTTCGCACGATGCGGGATTTCCTTAAAACGTGGTTTTCTGACTAATTTTGACTAAAGAATATTATCCTGTGGGTTCTCCTTTGAGGCCACACGTTTAGACGTACAAGCCACATCAAATCTTTCCGAGTTACAACGTATTGTTTAGGAGATACAAGCTAATTTTGTATGATGCGTTATTTCTTCTTGTAAAGTGTTTCCAATACGTATGTATTTGCTTTACTCTGCAACACTGTAATTCCTTATAACGTGGTATTCTTACATATTATTTCGAGAGAAAACTCTCCTGTGCCTTCTCTTTTGAGGCTATACGCTTAGACATACACGCAACACCAAAGCTTTTCGAGTGACAACGTGTTGTTTAGGAAAAACAAGGTAATTTCCAACGATGCGGGATTTCCTTAAAACATGGTTTTCAGACAAATTTTGACGAAAGAAAATTCTCCTGTGTGGTTCTCTTTTGAGGCTACACGTTTAGAAGTACACGCCACACCAAATCTTTTCGAGTTACAACGTGCTGTTAGGAGATACAAGCTAATTTTGTATGATGCATTATTTCTTCCCATAAAGTTTAAGTATTTCCAATATGTATGTATTTGTCTTTACTCTGCAACACTGTATTTCCTTATAACGTGGTATTCTTACATATTCTTTCGAGAGAAAACTCTCCTGTGCATTCCCTTTTGTGGCTACATGCTTAGACATACATGCAACACCAAAGCTTTTCGAGTTACAACGTGTTGTTTAGGAAAAAGAAGATAATTTCGCACGATGCGGGATTTCCTTAAAACGTGGTTTTCTGAAAAAATTTTGATGAAAGAAAATACTCCTGTGGGTTCTCTTTTGAGGCTACACGTTTATACGTACACCCCACACCAAATCTTTTCGAGTTATAACGTGTAGTTTAGGAGATACAAGCTAATTTTGTACGATGCATTATTTCTTCTTCTAAAGTGTTTCCAATACGTAGGTATTTGTCTTTACTCTGCAACACTGTATTTCCTTATAACGTGGTATTCTTACATATTCTTTAGAGAGAAAACTCTCCTGTGCCTTCTCTTTTGAGGCTACATGCTTAGATATACACGCAACACCAAAGCTTTTCGAGTTACGACGTGTTGTTTAGGAAAAACAAGATAATTTCGCATGATGTGGGATTTCCTTAAAACGTGGTTTACTGACCAATTTTGACGAGAAAAATCTCCTGTGTGGTTCTCTTTTGAGGCTACACGTTTAGAAGTACACGCCACACCAAATCTTTTCGAGTTATAACGTGCTGTTAGGAGATACAAGCTAATTTTGTATGATGCATTATTTCTTCTCATAAAGTTTAAGTGTTTCCAATATGTATGTATTTGTCTTTAATCTGCAACACTGTATTTCCTTATAACATGGTATTCTTACATATTCTTTCGAGAGAAAACTCTCCTGTGCATTCCCTTTTGTGGCTACATGCTTAGACATACATGCAACACCAAAGCTTTTCGAGTTACAACGTGTTGTTTAGGAAAAACAAGATAATTTCGCACGATGCGGGATTTCCTTAAAACGTGGTTTTCTGAAAAAATTTTGATGAAAGAAAATACTCCTGTGGGTTCTCTTTTGAGGCTACACGTTTATACGTACACCCCACACCAAATCTTTTCGAGTTATAACGTGTAGTTTAGGAGATACAAGCTAATTTTGTACGATGCATTATTTCTTCTTCTAAAGTGTTTCCAATACGTAGGTATTTGTCTTTACTCTGCAACACTGTATTTCCTTATAACGTGGTATTCTTACATATTCTTTAGAGAGAAAACTCTCCTGTGCCTTCTCTTTTGAGGCTACATGCTTAGACATACACGCAACACCAAAGCTTTTCGAGTTACAACGTGTTGTTTAGGAAAAACAAGATAATTTCGCATGATGTGGGATTTCCTTAAAACGTGGTTTACTGACCAATTTTGACGAAAGAAAATTCTCCTGTGTGGTTCTCTTTTGAGGCTACACGTTTAGAAGTACATGCCACACCAAATCTTTTCGAGTTACAACGTGCTGTTAGGAGATACAAGCTAATTTTGTATGATGCATTATTTCTTCTCATAAAGTTTAAGTGTTTCCAATATGTATGTATTTGTCTTTACTCTGCAACACTGTATTTCCTTATAACGTGGTATTCTTACATATTCTTTCGAGAGAAAACTCTCCTGTGCATTCCCTTTTGTGCCTACATGCTTAGACATACATGCAACACCAAAGCTTTTCGAGTTACAACGTGTTGTTTAGGAAAAACAAGATAATTTCGCACGATGCGGGATTTCCTTAAAACGTGGTTTTCTGAAAAAATTTTGACGAAAGAAAATACTCCTGTGGGTTCTCTTTTGAGGCTACACGTTTATACGTACACCCCACACCAAATCTTTTCGAGTTATAACGTGTAGTTTAGGAGATACAAGCTAATTTTGTACGATGCATTATTTCTTCTTCTAAAGTGTTTCCAATACATAGGTATTTGTCTTTACTCTGCAACACTGTATTTCCTTATAACGTGGTATTCTTACATATTCTTTAGAGAGAAAACTCTCCTGTGCCTTCTCTTTTGAGGCTACATGCTTAGACATACACGCAACACCAAAGCTTTTCGAGTTACGACGTGTTGTTTAGGAAAAACAAGATAATTTCGCATGATGTGGGATTTCCTTAAAACGTGGTTTACTGACCAATTTTGACGAAAGAAAATTCTCCTGTGGGTTCTCATTTGAGGCTACACGTTTAGACGTACACGCCACACCAAATCTTTTCGAGTTAATACGTGTTGTTTTGGAGATACAAGCTAATTTTGTACGATGCGTTATTTCTTCTCGTAAAGTGTTTCCAATATGTACTTTTTGTCTTTACTCTGCAACACTGTATTTCCTTATAACGTGGTATTCTTACATATTCTTTGGAGAGAAAACTCTCCTGTGCATTCCCTTTTGTGGCTACATGCTTAGACATACATGCAACACCAAAGCTTTTGGAGTTACAACGTGTTGTTTAGGAAAAACAAGATAATTTCGCACGATGCGGGATTTCCTTAAAACGTGGTTTTCTGACAAATTTTGACCTAAGAATATTCTCCTGTGGGTTCTTTTTTGAGGCTACACTTTTAGACGTACAAGCCACATCAAATCTTTCCGAGTTACAACGTGTTGTTTAGGAGGTACAAGCTAATTTTGTACGATGCATTATTTCTTCTCGTAAAGTTTAAGTGTTTCCAATATGTACGTATTTGTCTTTTCTCTGCAACACTGTATATCCTTATAAGGTGGTATCCTTACATATTTGTTCGAGAGAAAACTCTCCTGTGCCTTCTCCTTTGAGGCTACATGATTAGACATACACACAAAACCAAAGCTTTTCGAGTTACGAAGTGTTGTTTAGGAAAAACAAGATAATTTCGAATGATGCAGTATTTCCTTAAAATGTGGTTTTCTAACAAATTTTGACAAAAGAAAATTCTCCTGTGGGTTCTCTTTTGAGGCTACACGTTTAGACGTACACGCCACACCAAATCATTTTGAGTTAAAACGTGTTGTTTAGGAGATACAAGCTTGTACGAAGCATTATTTCTTCTCCTAAAATGTTTCCAATATATACGTATTTGTCTTTAATCTGCAACACTGTATTTCCTTATAACATGGTATTCTTACATATTCTTTCGAGAGAAAACTCTCCTGTGCCTTCTCTTTTGAGGCTACACGCTTAGACATACACGCAACACCAAAGATTTTCAAGTCAGGACGTTTTGTTTAGGAAAAAATAGATAATTTCGCACAATGCCGGATTTCCTTAAAATGTGGTTGTCTGAAAAATTTTGACGAAAGAAAATTCTACTGTGGGTTCTCTTTTGAGGCTACACGTTTAGACGCACATGCCACACCAAATCTTTTCGAGTTACAACGTGTTGTTTAGGAGATACAAGCTAATTTTGTACGATAAGTTATTTCTTCTCGTAAAGTTTAAGTGTTTCCAATATGTACGTATTTGTCTTTACTCTGCAACACTGTATTTCCTTATAACGTGGTATTCTTACATATCCTTTCGAGAGAAAACTCTCCTGTGCCTTCTCTTTTGATGCTACACGCTTAGAAATACACGCAACACCAAAGCTTTTCAAGTTACAACGTGTTGTTTAGGAAAAACAAGATAATTTCGCACGATGCGGGATTTCCTTAAAATGTGGTTTTCTGACAAATATTGACAAAAGAAAATTCTCCTATGGGTTCTCTTTTGAGGCTACACGTTTTGTCATATATGCCGCACCAAATCCTTTCGAGTTACAACGTGTTGTTTAGGAGATACAAGCTATTTTTTACGATGTGTTATTATTTCTCATAAAGTTTAAGTTTTTCCATTACGTACTTATTTGTCTTTACTCTGCAACACTTTATTTCCTTATAACGTGGTATTCTTACATATTCTTTCGAGAGAAAACTCTCCATTGCCGTCTCTTTTGAGGCTACACGCTAAGACTTACACGCAACACCAAAGCTTTTCGAGTTACAACGTGTTGTTTAGGAAAAACAAGATAATTACACACGATGCGGGATTTCCTTAAAACGTGGTTTTCTGACAAATTTTGAGGAAAGAAAATTCTCTTGTGGGTTCTCTTTTGAGGCTACACGTTTAGATATACATGCCACACCAAATCTTTTCAAGTTACAACGTGCTGTTTAGGAGATACAAGCTAATTTTATATGATGCATCATTTCTTCTCCTAAAGTTTAAGTGTTTCCAATAAGTGCTTATTTGTCTTTACTCTGCAACACTGTATTTCCTTATAACGTGGTATTCTTACATATTCTTTCGAGAGAAAACTCTCCATTGCCGTCTCTTTTGAGGCTACACGCCTAGACATACACGCAACACCAAAGCTTTTCGAGTTACGATGTGTTGTTTAGAAAAAACAAGATATTTTCGAACGATGCGGGATTTCCTTAAAACATGGTTTTCTGACAAATTTTGACGAAGAAAATTCTCCTGTGGGTTCTCTTTTAAGGCTACATGTTTAGTTGTAAACGCCACACCAAATCATTTCGAGTTACAACGTGTTGTTTAGGAGATATAAGCTAATTTTGTATGATGCTTTATTTCTTCTCTAATGTTTAAGTGTTTCCAATACGTACGTAATTGTCTTTACTCTGCAACACTGTATTTCCTTATAACGTGGTATTCTTACATATTGTTTCGAGAGAAAACTCTCCTGTGCCTTCTCTTTTGAGGCTACACGCTTAGACATACACGCAACACCAAAGCTTTATGCGTTAAGATGAGTTGTTTAGGAAAAAGATAATTTTGCAAGATGCGGGATTTCCTTAAAACATGGTTTTCTGACAAATTTTCACAAAGAAAATTCTCCTGTGGGTTCTCTTTTGAGGCTACACGTTTAGACTTACACGCCACACCAAATCTTTTCGAGTTACAACGTGTTGTTTAGGAGATACAAGCTAATTTTTTACGATAAGTTATTTCTTCTCGTAAAGTTTAAGTGTTTCCAATACGTATGTATTTGTCTTTATCTGCAACACTGTATTTCCTTATAACGTGGTATTCTTACATATTCTTTCGAGAGAAAACTCTCCTGTGCCTTCTCTTTTGAGGCTAAACGGTTAGACATACACTCAACACCAAAGCTTTTCGAATTACAACGTGTTGTTTAGGCAAAACAAGATAATTTTTCACGATGCAGGATTTCCTTAAAACGTGGTTTTCTGACAAATTTTGACGAATGAAAATTCTCCTGTGGGTTCTCTTTTGAGGCTACATGTTTAGACATACACGCCATACCAAATATTTTTGAGTTACAACGTGTTGTTTAGGAGATACAAGCTAATTTTGTACGATGCGTTATTTCTACTCCTAAAGTTTCTCCAATGCATACATATTTGTCTTTACTCTGCAAAACTGTATTTCTTTATAACGTGGTATTCTTACATATTCTTTCGAGAGAAAACTCTCCTGTGCCTTCTCTTTTGAGGCTACACGCTTAGACATACACGCAACACCAAAGCTTTTCGAGTTACAACATGTTGATTAGGAAAAACAAGATAATTTCGCACGATGCGGGATTACCTTAAAACATGGTTTTCTGACAAATTTTGACGAAAGAAAATTATCCTGTGGGTTCTCTTTTGAGGCTACACGTTTAGACATACACGCCCCACCAAATCTTTTCGAGTTACAACGTGTTGTTTAGGAGATACAAGCTAATTTTTACGATGCGTTATTTCTTTTCGGAACGTGTTTCCAATAAGTATGTATTTGTCTTTACTCTGCAACATTCGATTTACTTATAACGTGGTATTCTTACATATTTTTTCGAGACAAAACTCTCCTGTGCGTTCTCCTTTGAGGCTACATGCTAAGACATACTCACAAGACCAATGCTTTTCATGTTACAACATGTTGTTTAGGAAAAATAAGATAATTTCGCACGATATGGGGTTTCCTTAAAACGTGGTTTTCTGACAAATTTTGACGAAAGAAAATTCTCCTGTAGGTTCTCTTTTGAGGCTACACGTTTAGATGTACACGCCACACCAAGTCTTTTCGAGTTACAATGTGTTGTTTAGGAGATACAAGCTAATTTTTTAAGATGCGTTATTTCTTCTCATAAACTTTAAGTGTTTCCAATAGGTAAGTATTTGTCTTTATTCTGCAAAACTGTATTTCCTTATAACGTGGTATTCTTACATATTCTTTCGTGAGAAAACTCTCCTGTGCCTTCTCTTTTGAGGCTACACGCTTAGACATACACGCAACACCAAAGCTTTTGAGTTACAACATGTTGTTTAGGAAAAACAAGATAATTTCGCACGATGCGGGATTTCCTTAAAACTTGGTTTTCTGACAAATTTTGATGAAAGAAAATTCTCCTGTGGGTTCTCTTTTGAGGGTACACGTTTAGACATACACGCCACACCAAATCTTTTCGAGTTACAACGTGCTGTTTATGAGATACAAGCTAATTTTTTACGATGCATTTTTTATTCTCGTAAAGTTTAAGTGTTTCCAATAGGTACGTATTTGTCTTTACTCTGCAACACTGTATTTCCTTATAACGTGGTATTCCTACATATTCTTTCGAGAGAAAACTCTCCTGTGCTTTTTCTTTTGAGGCTACGCGCTTAGACATACACGCAAAACCAAAGCATTGTGTGTTACAATGTGTTGATTAGGAAAAACAAGATAAATTCGCACGATGCCGGATTTCCTTAAAACGTGGTTTTCTGACAAATTTTGACGAAAGAAAATTCTCCTGTGGGTTCTCTTTTGAGGCTACACGTTTAGACGTACAAGCCACTCCAAATCTTTTCGAGTTACAACGTGTTGTTTAGGAGATACAAACTAATTTTGTACGAGGCGTTAATTCTTCTCGTAAAGTGTTTCCAAAATGTACGTATTTGTCTTTACTTTGGAACACTGTATTTCCTTATAACGTGGTATTCTTACATATTCTTTTGAGAGAAAACTCTCCTTTGCCTTCTCTTTTGAGGCTACAAGCTTAGACATACACGCAACACCAAAGCTTTTCTAGTTACAACGTGTTCTTTAGGAAAAACAAGATAATTTCACACGATGCGGGATTTCCTTAAACGTGGTTTTCTGACAAATTTTGATGAAAGAAAATTCTCCTGTGGGTTCTCCTTTGAGGCTACACGTTTAGATGTACACGCCACACCAAATCTTTTCGAGTTACAAAGTGCTGTTTAAGAGATACAACCTAATTTTGTACGATGCGTTATTTCTTCTTGTAAAGTGTTTCCACTATGTATGTATTTGTCTTTACTCTGCCACACTGTATTTCCTTATAATGTGGTATTCTTATGTATTCTTTCGAGAGAATACTCTCCTGTGCCTCTTCTTTTTTGATGCTACTCGCTTAGACATACACGCAACAACAAAGCTTTTCGAGTTAAAATTTGTTGTTTAGGAAAAACAAGATAATTTCACACGATGCGTGATTTCCTTAAAACGTGGTTTTCTAAAAAAAATTTGAAGAACGAAAATTCTCCAGTGGGTTCTCATTTGAGGCTACACGTTTAGACGTACACGCCACACCAAATCTTTTCGAGTTACAACGTGTAGTTTAGGAGATGCAAGCTAATTTTGTACGATGGGTTATTTCTTCTTGTAAAGTGTTTCCAATATGTACGTATTTGTCTTTACTCTGCAACACAGTATTTCCTTATAACGTGGTATTCTTACATATTCTTTCGAGAAAACTCTCCTGTGCCTTCTCTTTTGAGGCTACATGCTTAGACATACACGCAACACCAAAGCTTTTCGATTTATAACATGTTGTTTAGGAAAAATATGATAATTTTGCACAATGCGGGATTTCTTTAAAACGTGGTTTCTGACAAATTTTGATGAATGAAAAATTTCCTGTGCGTTCTCTATGAGGCTACACGTTTAGACGTACACGCCACACCAAATCTTTTCGAGTTACAACGTGCTGTTTAGGAGATACAAACTAATTTTGTACGATGCATTATTTCTTCTCGTATAGTTTAAGTGTTTCCAATATGTACGTATTTGTCTTTTCTCTACAACATTGTATTTCCTTATAACGTGTTATTCTTACATATTCTTTTGAGAGAAAACTCTCCTGTGCCTTCCCTTTTGAGGCTACACGCTTAGACATACACGCAATACGAAAGCTTTTCGAGTTACAACATGTTGTTTAGGAAAAACAAGATAATTTCGCCCGATGCTGGATTTCCTTACAACGTGGTTTTCTGACAAATATTGACAAAAGAAAATTCTCCTGTGGGCTCTCTTTTGAGGCTACACGTTTAGACATACACGCCACACCAAATCTTTTCGAGTTACAACGTGTTGTTTAGGAGATACAACCTAATTTTGTAAGATGCGTTATTTCTTCTCGTAAAGTGTTTCCAGTACATACGTACTTCTCTTTACTCTGCAACACTGTATTTCCTTATAACGTGGTATTCTTACATATTCTTTTGAGAGAAAACTCTCCTGTGCCTTCTCTTTTGAAGCTACATGCTTAGACATACACGCAACACCAAAGCGTTTCGGGTTACAACGTGTTGTTTAGGAAAAACAAGATAATTTCGCGCGAAGCTGGATTTCCTTAAAACGTGGTTTTCAGACAAATTTTGACAAAAGAAAATTCTCCTGTGGGTTCTCTTTTGAAGGCTACACGTTTAGACGTACATGCCACACGAAATCTTTTCGAGTTACAACGTGTTGTTTAGGAGATATCAGCTAATTTTTAAGATGCGTTATTTCTTCTCTTAAAGTGTTTCCAATACATAAGTATTTGTCTTTACTCTGCAACACTGTATTTCCTTATAACGTGGTATTCTTACATATTCTTTCGAGAGAAAACTCTCCTGTGCCTTCTCTTTTGAGGCTACACGCTTAGACATACACGCAACACCAAAGATTTTTGTGTTACAACGTGTTGTTTAGGAAAAACAAGATAATTTCGCACAATGCGGGATTTCCTTATAACGTGGTTTTCTGACAAATTTTGACGAAAGAAAATTCTCCTGTGGGTTCTCTTTTGAGGCTACACGTTTAGACGTACACGCCACACCAAATCTTTTCGAGTTACAACGTGTTGTTTATGAGATACAAGCTAATTTTTTACGATGCATTTTTTATTCTCGTAAAGTCTAAGTGTTTCCAATAGGTACGTATTTGTCTTTACTCTGCAACACTGTATTTCCTTATAACGTGGTATTCTTACATATTCTTTCAAGAGAAAACTCTCCTGTGCCTTATCTTTTGAGGCTACATGCTTAGACATACACGCAACACCAAAGCTTTTCGAGTTACAACTTGTTGATTAGGAAAAACAAGATAATTTCGCACGATGCGGGATTTCATCAAAACTTTGTTTTGTGACAAATTTTGACGAAAGAAACTTCTCCTGTGTGTTCTCTTTTGAGGCTACACTTTTAGACGTACATGCCACACCAAATATTTTCGAGTAAAACGTGTTGTTTAGGAGTTACAAGCTAATTTTGTACGATGCGTTATTTCTTCTCGTAAAGTGTTTCCAATATATACATATTTGTCTTTACTCTGCAGCACTGTATTTAATAATAATGTGGTATTCTTACATATTCTTTCGAGAGAAAACTCTCCTGTGTGTTCTCTTTTGAAGCTACACGCTTAAATATACACGCAACACCAAAGCTTTTCGAGTTACAACGTGTTGTTTAGGAGATACAAGCTAATTTTTTACGATGCGTTATTTCTTCTCATAAAGTGTTTCCAACATGTACCTATATGTCTTTATTCTGCAACAGTGTATTTCCATATAACGTGGTATTCTTACATATTCTTTCGAGAGAAAACTCTCCTGTGACTTCTCTTTTGAGGCTGCACGCTTAGACATAGACAGAACACCAAAGCTTTTCGAGTTACAACGTGTTGTTTAGGAAAAACAAGATAATTTCGCATGTTGCGGGATTTCCTTAAAACGTGGTTTTCTGAAAAAAAATTGACGAAAGAAAATTCTCCTGTGGGTTCTCTTTTGAGGCTACACATTTAGACATACAAGCTACACCAAATCTTTTCAAGTTACAACGTGTAGTTTAGGAGATACAAGCTAATTTTTATGATGCGTTATTTCTTCTTGTAAAGTCTTTCCAATACGTACATGTTTGTCTTTACTCTGCAACACTGTATTTCCTTATAATGTGGTATTCTTACATATTCTTTCGAGAGAAAACTCTCCTGCGCCTTCTGTTTTGAGGCTACACGCTTAGACATACACGCAACACCAAAGCTTTTCGAGATACGATGTGTTGTTTAGGAAAAACAAGATAATTTCGCACGATTTGGGATTTCCTTAAAACGTGGTTTTCTGACAAATTTTGATGAAAGAAAATTCTCCTGTGATTTCTCCTTTGAGGCTACATATTTAAACGTACAGGCCACACCAAATCTTTTCGAGTTACAACGTGTTGTTTAGGAGATGCAAGCTAATTTTGTAAGATGCGTTATTTCTTCTAGTAAAGTGTTTCCAATACGTATTTGTCTTTACTCTGCAATACTGTATATCCTTATAACGTGGTATTGTTACATATTCTTTCAAGAGAAAACTCTCATGTGCGATCTCTTTTGAGGCTACATGCTTAGATATACTCGCAACAGCAAAGCTTTTCCTGTTAAAACGTGTTGTTTAGGAAAAATAAGTTAATTTCGCACGATGCGGGATTTCCTTAAAACGTGGTTTTCTGACAAATTTTGACGAAAAAAAACAAAATTAGCTTGTATCTCCTAAACAACACGTTGTAACTCGAAAAGATTTGGTGTGGCGTGTACGTCTAAACGTGTAGCCTATAAAGAGAACCCACAGGAGAATTTTCTTTCGTCAAAATTGTCAGAAAACCACGTTTTAAAGAAATCCCCCATCCTGCGAAATTATCTTGTTTCTCCTAATCAACACGTTGTAATGCGAAAAGCTTTGGTGTTGCATGTATGTCAAAGCGTGTAGCCTCAAAGGAGAACGCACAGGTCAGTTTTCTATGGAAAGAATATGTAAGAATACCACTTTATTAGGAAACACAGTGTCTCAGAGCAAAGACAAATACGTACTCTATTGGAAACACTTTACGAAAAGAAATAACGCATCATACAAAATTAGCTTGTATCTCCAAAACAGCACGTTGTAACTCGAAAGGATTTGGTGGAGCGTGTACGTGTACACGTGTAGCCTCAAAACAGAACCCACAGGAGAATTTTCTTTCGTCAAAATTTTTCAAAAAACCACGTTTTAAGGAAAGTATCTTTTTTTTTCCTAATCAACATGTTGTAACGCTAAATGCTTTGGTGTTGCGTGTATGACTAAGTTTGTAGCCTCAAAAGAGAATGCACAAGAGAGTTTTCTATCGAAAGAATATGTAAGAATACCACCTTATAAGGAAATACAGTGGTGCAGAGTAAAGACAAATACGTACGTATTGGAAACACTTTATGAGAAGAAATAACGCATCGTACAAAATTAGCTTGTATCTCCTAAACTACACGTTGTAACTCGAAAAGCTTCGGTGTTGCGTGTATGTCTAAGCATGTAGCTTCAAAATAGAAGGTACAGGAGAGTTTCTCTCGAAAGAATATGTAAGAATACCACGTTATAAGGAAATACAGTGTTGCAAAGTAAAGAAAAATACATACGTATTGGAAACACTTTACGAGAAGAAATAACGCTTCTAACAAAATTAGCTTGTATCTCCTATACAACACGTTGTAACTCGAAAAGATTTGGTGTGTCGTGTACGTCTAAACGTGTAGCCTCAAAAGAGAACCAACAGGAGAATTTTCTTCCCTCAAAATTTGTCAGAAAACCACGTTTTATGGAAATCCCGCATCATGAGAAATTATCTTATTTTTCCTAATCAACATGTTGTAACACGAAATGCTTTGGTTTTGCCTGTATGCCTAAGCGTGTACCCTCAAAAGAGAAGGCACAGGAGAGTTTTCTCTCGAAAGAATATGTAAGAATACCACGTTATAAGAAAATACAATGTTGCAGAATAAAGACAAATACGTACGTATTGGAAACACTTTATGAGAAGAAATAAAGCATCATACAAAATTAGCTTGTATCTCCTAAACAACACGTTGCAACTCGAAAGGTTTTGGTGTGGCGTGTACGTCTAAATGTGTAGCCTCAAAAGAGAACCAACAGCAGAATTTTCTTTCGTCAAACTTTTTCAGAAAACCACGTTTTAAGGAAATCCCGCATCGTGCAAAATTATCTTATTTTTCCTTATCAACACGTTGTAACACGAAATGCTTTGGTTTTGCCTGTATGTCTAAGCATGTAGCCTCAAAAGAGAAGGCACAGGAGAGTTTTCTCTCGAAAGAATATGTAAGAATACCACGTTATAAGGAAATACAGTGTTGCAGAGTAAAGACAAATACATACGTATTGGAAACACTTTACGAGAAGAAATAAAGCATCCTACAAAATTAGCTTTTATCTCCTAAACAACAAGTTTTAACTCGAAAAGTTTTGGTGTGGCGTGTACGTCTAAACGTGTAGCCTCAAAAGAGAACCCACAGGAGAATTTTCTCTCGTCAAAATTTTTCAGAAAAGCACGTTTTAAGATAATCCAGCATCGTGTGAAACGATCTTGTTTTTCCGAAACAACACGTCGAAACTCGAAAAGCTTTGGTATTGCGTGTATGGGTAAGCGTGTAGCCTCAAAAGAGTAGGCAAAGGAGAATTATCTCTCGAAAGAATATGTAAGCATACCACGTTAAAAGGAAATACAGTGTTGCAGAGTAAAGACAAATACGTACTTATTGGAAACACTTTAAGAGAAGAAATAACGCATCGTACAAAATTAGCTTGTATCTCCTAATCAACACGTTGTAACTCGAAAAGATTTGGTGTGGCGTGTACGTCTAAACGTGTAGCCTCAAAAGAGAACCCACAGGAGAATTTTCTTTCGTCAAAATTTGTCAGAAAACCAAGTTTGGAGAAAATCCCGCATCGTGGGAAATTATCCTGTTTTTCCTAAACAACACGTCGTAACTCGAAAAGCTTTCGTGTTGCGTGTCTGTCTAAGTGTGTAGCCTCAAAAGAGAAGGCACAGGAGAGTTTTCTCTCGAAAGAATATGCAAGAATACTACGTTATAAGGAAATACAGTGTTGCAGAGTAAAGACAAATACGTACTTATTGGAAACACTTTACGAGAAGAAATAGCGCATCGCAAAAATTAGATTGTATCTCCTAAACAACACGTTGTAACTCGAAAATATTTGTTGTGACGTGTACTTCTAAACGTGTAGCCTCAAAAGAGAAGCCAAGGAGAATTTTCTTTCATCAAAATTTGTCAGAAATCCACATTTTAAGGAAATCCCGCATAGTGCGAAATTATCTTGTTTTTCCTAAACAACATGTTGTAACTCGAAAAGCTGTGGTGTTGCGTGTATGTCTAAGCGTGTAGCCTCAAAATAGAACACTCAGGAGAGTTTTCTCTCGAAAGAATATGTAAGAATACCACCTTATAAGGAAATACAGTGTTGCAGAGTAAAGACAAATACGTACCTATTGGAAACACTTTACGAAGTGAAATAACACATCTTACAAAATTAGCTTGTATCTCCTAAACAGCACGTTGTAACTCGAAAAGCTTTGGTGTTGCATGTAGCTTTTCAAGTTACAACGTGTTGTTTAGGAAAAACAAGATAATTTCGCACGATGCGGGATTTCCTTAATACGTGGTTTTCTGACAAATTTTGACCAAAGAAAATTCTCCTATGACTTCTCTTTTCAGGCTACACGTTTAGACGTACAGGCCACACCAAATCTTTTTAAGTTACAACGTGTTGTTTAGGAGATACAAGCTAATTTTATATGATGCGTTATTTCTTCTCGTAAAGTTTTTCCAATACATAAGTATTTGTCTTTACTCTGCAACACTGTATTTCCTAATAACGTGGTATTCTTACATATTCTTTCGAGAAAAAACTCTCCTTTGCGTTCTCCTTTGAGGCTACATGCTTACACATAGACGCAACACCAAAGCTTTTGGAGTTACAACGTGTTGTTTAGGAGATACAAGCTAATTTCTTACGATGCGTTATTTCTTCTCGTAAAGTTTTTCCAAGACGTAAGTATTTGTCTTTACTCTGCAACACTGTATTTCCTAATAACGTGGTATTCTTACATATTCTTTCGAGAAAAAACTCTCCTTTGCGTTCTCTTTTGAGGCTATACGCTTAGACATACACGCAGCACCAAAGCTTTTCAAGTTACAATGTGTTGTTTAGGAAAAACAAGATAATTTCGCACAATGCGGGATTTCCTTAAAACGTGGTTTTCTTACAAAATTTAACGAACAAAAATTCTCCTGTGGGTTCTCTTTTGAGGCTACATGTTTAGACATACACACCACACCAAATCTTTCCGAGTTATATCGTGTTGTTTAGGAGATACATACTAATTTTGTACGATGCCTTATTTCTTCTCGTAAAGTTTAAGTGTTTCCAATAAGTACGTATTTGTCTTTACTCTGCAACACTGTATTTCCTTATAACGTGGTATTCTTACATATTCTTTCGAGAGAAAACTCTCCTGTGCGTTCTCTTTTGAGGCTACACGCTTAGACATACACGCAACACCAAAGCTTTTCGAGTTAAAACGTTTGGTTTAGAAAAAACAAGATAATTTCGCACTATGCGGGATTTCCTTAATACGTGGTTTTCTGACATATTTTGACCAAAGAAAATTCTCCTATGGGTTCTCTTTTCAGGCTACACGTTAAGACGTACAGGCCACACCAAATCTTTTTAAGTTACAACGTGTTGTTTAGGAGATACAAGCTAATTTCTTACGATGCGTTATTTCTTCTCCTAAAGTTTTTTCCAATACGTATTTGTCTTTACTCTGCAACACTGTATTTCCTAATAACGTGGTATTCTTACACATTCTTTCGAGAAAAAACTCTCCTTTGCGTTGTCTTTTGAGGCTACATGCTTAGACATACACGCAACACCAAAGCTTTTCGAGTTACAACGTGTTGTTTAGGAAAAACAAGATAATTTCGCACGATGCGGGATTTCCTTAAAACGTGGTTTTCTGACAAATTTTGACGAAAGAAAATACTCCTGTGGGTTCTCTTTTGAGGCTACACATTTAGACGTACATGCCACACCAAATCATTTCGAGTTACAACGTGTTGTTTAGGAGAAACAAGCTAATTTTTTACGATGCGTTATTTCTTCTCATAAAGTTTTAGTGTTTCCATTACGTACATATTTGCCTTTACTGTGCAACACTGTATTTCCTTATAACGTGGTATTCTTGCATATTATTTCGAGAGAAAACTCTCCTGTGCGTTCTCCTTTGAGGCTACATGCTTAGACATTCACGCAACACCAAAGCTTTTCGATTTACAACGTGTTGTTTAGGAAAAACAAGATAATTTCGCAAGATGCGGGCTTTCCTTAAAACGTGGTTTTCTGACAAATTTTGACGAAATAAAACTCTCCTGTGGGTACTCTTTTGAGGCTACACGTTTAGACGTGCACCCCACACCAAATCTTTTCGAGTTACACGAGTTGTTTAGGACATACAAGCTAATTTTGCCAGATGCCTTATTTCTCTCATAAAGTGTTTCCAATACGTACGTATTTGTCTTTACTCTGCAACACTGTATTTCCTTATAACGTGGTATCCTTACATATTCTTTCGAGAGAAAACTCTCCTGTGCGTTCTCTTTTGAGGCTACACGCTTAGACATACACGCAACACCCAAGCTTTCGAGTTACAACGTGTTGTTTAGGAAAAACAAGATAATTTCGCAAGATGCGGGATTTCCTTAAAACGTGGTTTTCTGACAAATTTTGACGAAAGAAAATTATCCTGTGGGTTCTCTTTTGAGGCTACAAGTTTAGACGTACACACCACACCAAATCTTTTCAAGTTATAACATGTTGTTTAGGAGATACAAACTAATTTTGTAAGATGCCTTATTTCTTCTCGTAAAGTTTAAGTTTTTCCAATAAGTACGTATTTGTCTTTACTCTGCAACACTGTATTTCCTTATAACGTGGTATTCTTACATATTCTTTCGAGAGAAAACTCTCCTGGGCATTCTCCTTTGAGGTTACAGGCTTAGACATACACGCAACACCAAAGCTTTTCGAGTTAAAATGTTTTGTTTAGGAAAAACAAGATAATTTCGCACGATGCGGAATTTCCTTAATACGTGGTTTTCTGAAAAATTTTGAACAAAGAAAATTCTCCTATGGTTTCTCTTTTGAGGCTACACGTTTAGACGTACAGGCCACACCAAATCTTTTTAAGTTACAACGTGTTGTTTAGGATATACAAGCTAATTTTGTACGATGCGTTATTTCTTCTCTTAAGTTTAAGTTTTTCCAATAAGTACGTATTTGTCTTTACTCTGCAACACTGTATTTCCTTATAACGTGGTATTCTTACATATTCTTTCGAGAGAAAACTCTCCTGTGCGTTCTCTTTTGAGGCTACACGCTTAGACATACACGCAACACCAAAGCTTTTCGAGTTAAAACGTTTTGTTTAAGAAAAACAAGATAATTTCGCAGAATGCGGGATATCCTTAAAACGTGGTTTTCTGACAAATTTTGACAAACGAAAATTTTCCTGTGGGTTCTCTTTTGAGGCTACACGTTTAGACATACACACCACACCAAATCTTATCGAGTTATAATGTGTTGTTTAGGAGATACAAACTAATTTTGTAAGATGCCTTATTTCTTCTCGTAAGGTTTAAGTTTTTCCAATAAGTACGTATTTGTCTTTACTCTGCAACACTGTATTTCCTTATAACGTGGTATTCTTACATATTCTTTCGAGAGAAAACTCTCCTGTGTGTTCTCTTTTGAGGCTACACGCTTAGACATACACGCAACACGAAAGCTTTTCGAGTTAAAACGTTTGGTTTAGGAAAAACAAGATAATGTTGCACTATGAGGGATTTCCTTAATACATGGTTTTCTGACAAATTTTGACCAAAGAAAATTCTCCTATGGGTTCTCTTTTCAGGCTACACGTTTAGACGTACAGGCCACACCAAATCTTTTTATGTTACAACGTGTTGTTTAGGAGATACAAGCTAATTTCTTACGATGCATTATTTCTTCTCGTAAAGTTTGTCCAAGACGTAAGTATTTGTCTTTACTCTGCAACACTGTATTTCCTAATAACGTGGTATTCTTACATATTCCTTTGAGAAAAAACTCTCCTTTGCGTTCTCTTTTGAGGCTACACGCTTAGACATACACCCAAAACCAAAGCTTTTCGAGTTACAACGTGTTGTTTAGGAAAAACAAGATATTTTTGCACGATGCGGGATTTCCTTAAAACGTGGTTTTCTGACAAATTTTGACGAAAGAAAATACTCCTGTCGGTTCTCTTTTGAGGCTACACATTTAGACGTACACGCCACACCAAATCTTTTCGAGTTACAACGTGGTGTTTAGGAGAAACAAGGTAATTTTTCTACGATGCGTTATTTCTTCTCATAAAGTTTAAGTGTTTCCATTACGTACATATTTGCCTTTACTCTGCAACACTGTATTTCCTTATAACGTGGTATTCTTGCATATTCTTTCGAGAGAAAACTCTCCTGTGCGTTCTCCTTTGAGGCTATATGCTTAGACATTCACGCAACACCAAAGCTTTTCGAGTTACAATGTGTTGTTTAGGAAAAACAAGATAATTTCGCACGATGCGGGATTTCCTTAAAACGTGGTTTTCTGACAAATTTTGACGAAATAAAACGCTCCTGTGGGTACTCTTTTGAGGCTACACGTTTAGACGTACAAGCCACACCAAATCTTTTCAAGTTACAACGTGTTGTTTAGGAGATACAAGCTAATTTTGTACGACGCGTTATTTCTTCTCGTAAAGTTTAAGTTTTTCCAATAAGTACGTATTTGTCTTTACTCTGCAACACTGTATTTCCTTATAACGTGGTATTCTTACATATTCTTTCGAGAGAAAACTCTCCTGTGCGTTCTCTTTTGAGGCTACACGCTTAGACATACACGCAACACCAAAGCATTTCGTGTTAAAACGTTTTGTTTAGGAAAAACAAGATAATTTCGCACGATGCGGGATTTCCTTAATAAGTGGTTTTCTGACAAATTTTGACCAAAGAAAATTCTCCTATGGCTTCTCTTTTCAGGCTACACGTTTAGACGTACAGGCCACACCAAATCTTTTTAAGTTGCAACGTGTTGTTTAGTAGATACAAGCTAATTTTGTACGATGCGTTATTTCTTCTCGTAAAGTTTTTCCAATACATAAGTATTTGTCTTTACTCTGCAACACTGTATTTCATAATAACGTGGTATTCTTACATATTCTTTCGAGAAAAAACTCTCCTTTGCGTTCTCCTTTGAGGCTACACGCTTACACATAGACGCAACACCAAAGCTTTTCGAGTTACAACGTGTTGTTTAGGAGATACAAGCTAATTTCTTACGATGCGTTATTTCTTCTCGTAAAGTTTTTCCAAGACGTAAGTATTTGTCTTTACTCTGCAACACTGTATTTCCTAATAACGTGGTATTCTTACATATTCTTTTGAGAAAAAACTCTCCTTTGCGTTCTCTTTTGAGGCTATACGCTTAGACATACACGCAGCACCAAAGCTTTTCGAGTTACAACGTGTTGTTTAGGAAAAACAAGATAATTTCGCACAATGCGGGATTTCCTTAAAACGTGGTTTTCTGACAAAATTTAACGAACAAAAATTCTCCTG
Organism: Apodemus sylvaticus; assembly: GCF_947179515.1. Lineage (NCBI taxonomy): Eukaryota > Metazoa > Chordata > Mammalia > Rodentia > Muridae > Apodemus > Apodemus sylvaticus. The sequence continues at coordinate 29,170 of NW_026263456.1, forward strand.
TGGGTTCTCTTTTGAGGCTACATGTTTAGACATACACACCACACCAAATCTTTCCGAGTTATATCGTGTTGTTTAGGAGATACATACTAATTTTGTACGATGCCTTATTTCTTCTCGTAAAGTTTAAGTGTTTCCAATAAGTACGTATTTGTCTTTACTCTGCAACACTGTATTTCCTTATAACGTGGTATTCTTACATATTCTTTCGAGAGAAAACTCTCCTGTGCGTTCTCTTTTGAGGCTACACGCTTAGACATACACGCAACACCAAAGCTTTTCGAGTTAAAACGTTTGGTTTAGAAAAAACAAGATAATTTCGCACTATGCGGGATTTCCTTAATACGTGGTTTTCTGACATATTTTGACCAAAGAAAATTCTCCTATGGGTTCTCTTTTCAGGCTACACGTTAAGACGTACAGGCCACACCAAATCTTTTTAAGTTACAACGTGTTGTTTAGGAGATACAAGCTAATTTCTTACGATGCGTTATTTCTTCTCGTAAAGTTTTTTCCAATACGTAAGTATTTGTCTTTACTCTGCAACACTGTATTTCCTAATAACGTCGTATTCTTACACATTCTTTCGAGAAAAAACTCTCCTTTGCGTTCTCTTTTGAGGCTACACGCTTAGACATACACGCAACACCAAAGCTTTTCGAGTTACAACGTGTTGTTTAGGAAAAACAAGATAATTTCGCACGATGCGGGATTTCCTTAAAACGTGGTTTTCTGACAAATTTTGACGAAAGAAAATACTCCTGTGGGTTCTCTTTTGAGGCTACACATTTAGACGTATATGCCACACCAAATCATTTCGAGTTACAACGTGTTGTTTAGGAGAAACATGCTAATTTTTTACGATGCGTTATTTCTTCTCATAAAGATTTAGTGTTTCCATTACGTACATATTTGCCTTTACTCTGCAACACTGTATTTCCTTATAACGTGGTATTCTTGCATATTCTTTCGAGAGAAAACTCTCCTGTGCGTTCTCCTTTGAGGCTACATGCTTAGACATTCACGCAACACCAAAGCTTTTCGATTTACAACGTGTTGTTTAGGAAAAACAAGATAATTTCGCAAGATGCGGGATTTCCTTAAAACGTGGTTTTCTGACAAATTTTGACGAAATAAAACTCTCCTGTGGGTACTCTTTTGAGGCTACACGTTTAGACGTGCACCCCAAACCAAATCTTTTCGAGTTATAACGAGTTGTTTAGGACATACAAGCTAATTTTGCCAGATGCGTTATTTCTCTCATAAAGTGTTTCCAATACGTACATATTTGTCTTTATTCTGCAACACTGTATTTCCTTATAACGTGGTATCCTTACATATTCTTTAGAGAGAAAACTCTCCTGTGCGTTCTCTTTTGAGGCTACACGCTTAGACATACACGCAACACCAAAGCTTTCGAGTTACAACGTGTTGTTTAGGAAAAACAAGATAATTTCGCAAGATGCGGGATTTCCTTAAAACGTGGTTTTCTGACAAATTTTGACGAAAGAAAATTATCCTGTGGGTTCTCTTTTGAGGCTACAAGTTTAGAAGTACACACCACACCAAATCTTTTCAAGTTATAACGTGTTGTTTAGGAGATACAAACTAATTTTGTAAGATGCCTTATTTCTTCTCGTAAAGTTTAAGTTTTTCCAATAAGTACGTATTTGTCTTTACTCTGCAACACTGTATTTCCTTATAACGTGGTTTTCTTACATATTCTTTCGAGAGAAAACTCTCCTGGGCATTCTCCTTTGAGGTTACAGGCTTAGACATACACGCAACACCAAAGCTTTTCGAGTTAAAACGTTTTGTTTAAGAAAAACAAGATAATTTCGCAGAATGCGGGATTTCCTTAAAACGTGGTTTTCTGACAAATTTTGACGAAAGAAAATTTTCCTGTGGGTTCTCTTTTGAGGCTACACGTTTAGACATACACACCACACCAAATCTTTCCGAGTTATATCGTGTTGTTTAGGAGATACATACTAATTTTTTACGATGCCTTATTTCTTCTCGTAAAGTTTAAGTGTTTCCAATAAGTACATATTTGCCTTTACTCTGCAACACTGTATTTCCTTATAACGTGGTATTCTTACATATTCTTTCGAGAGAAAACTCTCCTGTGCGTTCTCTTTTGAGGCTACACGCTTAGACATACACGCAACACCAAAGCTTTTCGAGTTAAAACGTTTGGTTTAGAAAAAACAAGATAATTTCGCACTATGCGGGATTTCCTTAATACGTGGTTTTCTGACATATTTTGACCAAAGAAAATTCTCCTATGGGTTCTCTTTTCAGGCTACACGTTAAGACGTACAGGCCACACCAAATCTTTTTAAGTTACAATGTGTTGTTTAGGAGATACAAGCCAATTTCTTACGATGCGTTATTTCTTCTCGTAAAGTTTTTTCCAATACATAAGTATTTGTCTTTACTCTGCAACACTGTATTTCCTAATAACGTCGTATTCTTACACATTCTTTCGAGAAAAAACTCTCCTTTGCGTTCTCTTTTGATGCTTCACGCTTAGACATACACGCAACACCAAAGCTTTTCGAGTTACAACGTGTTGTTTAGGAAAAACAAGATAATTTCGCACGATGCGGGATTTCCTTAAAACGTGGTTTTCTGACAAATTTTGACGAAAGAAAATACTCCTGTGGGTTCTCTTTTGAGGCTACACATTTAGACGTACATGCCACACCAAATCATTTCGAGTTACAACGTGTTGTTTAGGAGAAACAAGCTAATTTTTTACGATGCGTTATTTCTTCTCATAAAGTTTTAGTGTTTCCATTACGTACATATTTGCCTTTACTGTGCAACACTGTATTTCCTTATAACGTGGTATTCTTGCATATTATTTCGAGAGAAAACTCTCCTGTGCGTTCTCCTTTGAGGCTACATGCTTAGACATTCACGCAACACCAAAGCTTTTCGATTTACAACGTGTTGTTTAGGAAAAACAAGATAATTTCGCAAGATGCGGGCTTTCCTTAAAACGTGGTTTTCTGACAAATTTTGACGAAATAAAACTCTCCTGTGGGTACTCTTTTGAGGCTACACGTTTAGACGTGCACCCCACACCAAATCTTTTCGAGTTACACGAGTTGTTTAGGACATACAAGCTAATTTTGCCAGATGCCTTATTTCTCTCATAAAGTGTTTCCAATACGTACGTATTTGTCTTTACTCTGCAACACTGTATTTCCTTATAACGTGGTATCCTTACATATTCTTTCGAGAGAAAACTCTCCTGTGCGTTCTCTTTTGAGGCTACACGCTTAGACATACACGCAACACCAAAGCTTTCGAGTTACAACGTGTTGTTTAGGAAAAACAAGATAATTTCGCAAGATGCGGGATTTCCTTAAAACGTGGTTTTCTGACAAATTTTGACGAAAGAAAATTATCCTGTGGGTTCTCTTTTGAGGCTACAAGTTTAGAAGTACACACCACACCAAATCTTTTCAAGTTATAACGTGTTGTTTAGGAGATACAAACTAATTTTGTAAGATGCCTTATTTCTTCTCGTAAAGTTTAAGTTTTTCCAATAAGTACGTATTTGTCTTTACTCTGCAACACTGTATTTCCTTATAACGTGGTTTTCTTACATATTCTTTCGAGAGAAAACTCTCCTGGGCATTCTCCTTTGAGGTTACAGGCTTAGACATACACGCAACACCAAAGCTTTTCGAGTTAAAACGTTTTGTTTAAGAAAAACAAGATAATTTCGCAGAATGCGGGATTTCCTTAAAACGTGGTTTTCTGACAAATTTTGACGAAAGAAAATTTTCCTGTGGGTTCTCTTTTGAGGCTACACGTTTAGACATACACACCACACCAAATCTTTCCGAGTTATATCGTGTTGTTTAGGAGATACATACTAATTTTTTACGATGCCTTATTTCTTCTCGTAAAGTTTAAGTGTTTCCAATAAGTACATATTTGCCTTTACTCTGCAACACTGTATTTCCTTATAACGTGGTATTCTTACATATTCTTTCGAGAGAAAACTCTCCTGTGCGTTCTCTTTTGAGGCTACACGCTTAGACATACACGCAACACCAAAGCTTTTCGAGTTAAAACGTTTGGTTTAGAAAAAACAAGATAATTTCGCACTATGCGGGATTTCCTTAATACGTGGTTTTCTGACATATTTTGACCAAAGAAAATTCTCCTATGGGTTCTCTTTTCAGGCTACACGTTAAGACGTACAGGCCACACCAAATCTTTTTAAGTTACAATGTGTTGTTTAGGAGATACAAGCCAATTTCTTACGATGCGTTATTTCTTCTCGTAAAGTTTTTTCCAATACATAAGTATTTGTCTTTACTCTGCAACACTGTATTTCCTAATAACGTCGTATTCTTACACATTCTTTCGAGAAAAAACTCTCCTTTGCGTTCTCTTTTGATGCTTCACGCTTAGACATACACGCAACACCAAAGCTTTTCGAGTTACAACGTGTTGTTTAGGAAAAACAAGATAATTTCGCACGATGCGGGATTTCCTTAAAACGTGGTTTTCTGACAAATTTTGACGAAAGAAAATACTCCTGTGGGTTCTCTTTTGAGGCTACACATTTAGACGTACATGCCACACCAAATCATTTCGAGTTACAACGTGTTGTTTAGGAGAAACAAGCTAATTTTTTACGATGCGTTATTTCTTCTCATAAAGTTTTAGTGTTTCCATTACGTACATATTTGCCTTTACTGTGCAACACTGTATTTCCTTATAACGTGGTATTCTTGCATATTATTTCGAGAGAAAACTCTCCTGTGCGTTCTCCTTTGAGGCTACATGCTTAGACATTCACGCAACACCAAAGCTTTTCGATTTACAACGTGTTGTTTAGGAAAAACAAGATAATTTCGCAAGATGCGGGCTTTCCTTAAAACGTGGTTTTCTGACAAATTTTGACGAAATAAAACTCTCCTGTGGGTACTCTTTTGAGGCTACACGTTTAGACGTGCACCCCACACCAAATCTTTTCGAGTTACACGAGTTGTTTAGGACATACAAGCTAATTTTGCCAGATGCCTTATTTCTCTCATAAAGTGTTTCCAATACGTACGTATTTGTCTTTACTCTGCAACACTGTATTTCCTTATAACGTGGTATCCTTACATATTCTTTCGAGAGAAAACTCTCCTGTGCGTTCTCTTTTGAGGCTACACGCTTAGACATACACGCAACACCCAAGCTTTCGAGTTACAACGTGTTGTTTAGGAAAAACAAGATAATTTCGCAAGATGCGGGATTTCCTTAAAACGTGGTTTTCTGACAAATTTTGACGAAAGAAAATTATCCTGTGGGTTCTCTTTTGAGGCTACAAGTTTAGACGTACACACCACACCAAATCTTTTCAAGTTATAACATGTTGTTTAGGAGATACAAACTAATTTTGTAAGATGCCTTATTTCTTCTCGTAAAGTTTAAGTTTTTCCAATAAGTACGTATTTGTCTTTACTCTGCAACACTGTATTTCCTTATAACGTGGTATTCTTACATATTCTTTCGAGAGAAAACTCTCCTGGGCATTCTCCTTTGAGGTTACAGGCTTAGACATACACGCAACACCAAAGCTTTTCGAGTTAAAATGTTTTGTTTAGGAAAAACAAGATAATTTCGCACGATGCGGAATTTCCTTAATACGTGGTTTTCTGAAAAATTTTGAACAAAGAAAATTCTCCTATGGTTTCTCTTTTGAGGCTACACGTTTAGACGTACAGGCCACACCAAATCTTTTTAAGTTACAACGTGTTGTTTAGGATATACAAGCTAATTTTGTACGATGCGTTATTTCTTCTCTTAAGTTTAAGTTTTTCCAATAAGTACGTATTTGTCTTTACTCTGCAACACTGTATTTCCTTATAACGTGGTATTCTTACATATTCTTTCGAGAGAAAACTCTCCTGTGCGTTCTCTTTTGAGGCTACACGCTTAGACATACACGCAACACCAAAGCTTTTCGAGTTAAAACGTTTTGTTTAAGAAAAACAAGATAATTTCGCAGAATGCGGGATATCCTTAAAACGTGGTTTTCTGACAAATTTTGACAAATGAAAATTTTCCTGTGGGTTCTCTTTTGAGGCTACACGTTTAGACATACACACCACACCAAATCTTATCGAGTTATAATGTGTTGTTTAGGAGATACAAACTAATTTTGTAAGATGCCTTATTTCTTCTCGTAAGGTTTAAGTTTTTCCAATAAGTACGTATTTGTCTTTACTCTGCAACACTGTATTTCCTTATAACGTGGTATTCTTACATATTCTTTCGAGAGAAAACTCTCCTGTGTGTTCTCTTTTGAGGCTACACGCTTAGACATACACGCAACACGAAAGCTTTTCGAGTTAAAACGTTTGGTTTAGGAAAAACAAGATAATGTTGCACTATGAGGGATTTCCTTAATACATGGTTTTCTGACAAATTTTGACCAAAGAAAATTCTCCTATGGGTTCTCTTTTCAGGCTACACGTTTAGACGTACAGGCCACACCAAATCTTTTTATGTTACAACGTGTTGTTTAGGAGATACAAGCTAATTTCTTACGATGCATTATTTCTTCTCGTAAAGTTTGTCCAAGACGTAAGTATTTGTCTTTACTCTGCAACACTGTATTTCCTAATAACATGGTATTCTTACATATTCCTTTGAGAAAAAACTCTCCTTTGCGTTCTCTTTTGAGGCTACACGCTTAGACATACACCCAAAACCAAAGCTTTTCGAGTTACAACGTGTTGTTTAGGAAAAACAAGATATTTTTGCACGATGCGGGATTTCCTTAAAACGTGGTTTTCTGACAAATTTTGACGAAAGAAAATACTCCTGTCGGTTCTCTTTTGAGGCTACACATTTAGACGTACACGCCACACCAAATCTTTTCGAGTTACAACGTGGTGTTTAGGAGAAACAAGCTAATTTTTCTACGATGCGTTATTTCTTCTCATAAAGTTTAAGTGTTTCCATTACGTACATATTTGCCTTTACTCTGCAACACTGTATTTCCTTATAACGTGGTATTCTTGCATATTCTTTCGAGAGAAAACTCTCCTGTGCGTTCTCCTTTGAGGCTATATGCTTAGACATTCACGCAACACCAAAGCTTTTCGAGTTACAATGTGTTGTTTAGGAAAAACAAGATAATTTCGCACGATGCGGGATTTCCTTAAAACGTGGTTTTCTGACAAATTTTGACGAAATAAAACGCTCCTGTGGGTACTCTTTTGAGGCTACACGTTTAGACGTACAAGCCACACCAAATCTTTTCAAGTTACAACGTGTTGTTTAGGAGATACAAGCTAATTTTGTACGACGCGTTATTTCTTCTCGTAAAGTTTAAGTTTTTCCAATAAGTACGTATTTGTCTTTACTCTGCAACACTGTATTTCCTTATAACGTGGTATTCTTACATATTCTTTCGAGAGAAAACTCTCCTGTGCGTTCTCTTTTGAGGCTACACGCTTAGACATACACGCAACACCAAAGCATTTCGTGTTAAAACGTTTTGTTTAGGAAAAACAAGATAATTTCGCACGATGCGGGATTTCCTTAATAAGTGGTTTTCTGACAAATTTTGACCAAAGAAAATTCTCCTATGGCTTCTCTTTTCAGGCTACACGTTTAGACGTACAGGCCACACCAAATCTTTTTAAGTTGCAACGTGTTGTTTAGTAGATACAAGCTAATTTTGTACGATGCGTTATTTCTTCTCGTAAAGTTTTTCCAATACATAAGTATTTGTCTTTACTCTGCAACACTGTATTTCATAATAACGTGGTATTCTTACATATTCTTTCGAGAAAAAACTCTCCTTTGCGTTCTCCTTTGAGGCTACACGCTTACACATAGACGCAACACCAAAGCTTTTCGAGTTACAACGTGTTGTTTAGGAGATACAAGCTAATTTCTTACGATGCGTTATTTCTTCTCGTAAAGTTTTTCCAAGACGTAAGTATTTGTCTTTACTCTGCAACACTGTATTTCCTAATAACGTGGTATTCTTACATATTCTTTTGAGAAAAAACTCTCCTTTGCGTTCTCTTTTGAGGCTATACGCTTAGACATACACGCAGCACCAAAGCTTTTCGAGTTACAACGTGTTGTTTAGGAAAAACAAGATAATTTCGCACAATGCGGGATTTCCTTAAAACGTGGTTTTCTGACAAAATTTAACGAACAAAAATTCTCCTGTGGGTTCTCTTTTGAGGCTACATGTTTAGACATACACACCACACCAAATCTTTCCGAGTTATATCGTGTTGTTTAGGAGATACATACTAATTTTGTACGATGCCTTATTTCTTCTCGTAAAGTTTAAGTGTTTCCAATAAGTACGTATTTGTCTTTACTCTGCAACACTGTATTTCCTTATAACGTGGTATTCTTACATATTCTTTCGAGAGAAAACTCTCCTGTGCGTTCTCTTTTGAGGCTACACGCTTAGACATACACGCAACACCAAAGCTTTTCGAGTTAAAACGTTTGGTTTAGAAAAAACAAGATAATTTCGCACTATGCGGGATTTCCTTAATACGTGGTTTTCTGACATATTTTGACCAAAGAAAATTCTCCTATGGGTTCTCTTTTCAGGCTACACGTTAAGACGTACAGGCCACACCAAATCTTTTTAAGTTACAACGTGTTGTTTAGGAGATACAAGCTAATTTCTTACGATGCGTTATTTCTTCTCGTAAAGTTTTTTCCAATACGTAAGTATTTGTCTTTACTCTGCAACACTGTATTTCCTAATAACGTCGTATTCTTACACATTCTTTCGAGAAAAAACTCTCCTTTGCGTTCTCTTTTGAGGCTACACGCTTAGACATACACGCAACACCAAAGCTTTTCGAGTTACAACGTGTTGTTTAGGAAAAACAAGATAATTTCGCACGATGCGGGATTTCCTTAAAACGTGGTTTTCTGACAAATTTTGACGAAAGAAAATACTCCTGTGGGTTCTCTTTTGAGGCTACACATTTAGACGTATATGCCACACCAAATCATTTCGAGTTACAACGTGTTGTTTAGGAGAAACATGCTAATTTTTTACGATGCGTTATTTCTTCTCATAAAGATTTAGTGTTTCCATTACGTACATATTTGCCTTTACTCTGCAACACTGTATTTCCTTATAACGTGGTATTCTTGCATATTCTTTCGAGAGAAAACTCTCCTGTGCGTTCTCCTTTGAGGCTACATGCTTAGACATTCACGCAACACCAAAGCTTTTCGATTTACAACGTGTTGTTTAGGAAAAACAAGATAATTTCGCAAGATGCGGGATTTCCTTAAAACGTGGTTTTCTGACAAATTTTGACGAAATAAAACTCTCCTGTGGGTACTCTTTTGAGGCTACACGTTTAGACGTGCACCCCAAACCAAATCTTTTCGAGTTATAACGAGTTGTTTAGGACATACAAGCTAATTTTGCCAGATGCGTTATTTCTCTCATAAAGTGTTTCCAATACGTACGTATTTGTCTTTATTCTGCAACACTGTATTTCCTTATAACGTGGTATCCTTACATATTCTTTAGAGAGAAAACTCTCCTGTGCGTTCTCTTTTGAGGCTACACGCTTAGACATACACGCAACACCAAAGCTTTCGAGTTACAACGTGTTGTTTAGGAAAAACAAGATAATTTCGCAAGATGCGGGATTTCCTTAAAACGTGGTTTTCTGACAAATTTTGACGAAAGAAAATTATCCTGTGGGTTCTCTTTTGAGGCTACAAGTTTAGAAGTACACACCACACCAAATCTTTTCAAGTTATAACGTGTTGTTTAGGAGATACAAACTAATTTTGTAAGATGCCTTATTTCTTCTCGTAAAGTTTAAGTTTTTCCAATAAGTACGTATTTGTCTTTACTCTGCAACACTGTATTTCCTTATAACGTGGTTTTCTTACATATTCTTTCGAGAGAAAACTCTCCTGGGCATTCTCCTTTGAGGTTACAGGCTTAGACATACACGCAACACCAAAGCTTTTCGAGTTAAAACGTTTTGTTTAAGAAAAACAAGATAATTTCGCAGAATGCGGGATTTCCTTAAAACGTGGTTTTCTGACAAATTTTGACGAAAGAAAATTTTCCTGTGGGTTCTCTTTTGAGGCTACACGTTTAGACATACACACCACACCAAATCTTTCCGAGTTATATCGTGTTGTTTAGGAGATACATACTAATTTTTTACGATGCCTTATTTCTTCTCGTAAAGTTTAAGTGTTTCCAATAAGTACATATTTGCCTTTACTCTGCAACACTGTATTTCCTTATAACGTGGTATTCTTACATATTCTTTCGAGAGAAAACTCTCCTGTGCGTTCTCTTTTGAGGCTACACGCTTAGACATACACGCAACACCAAAGCTTTTCGAGTTAAAACGTTTGGTTTAGAAAAAACAAGATAATTTCGCACTATGCGGGATTTCCTTAATACGTGGTTTTCTGACATATTTTGACCAAAGAAAATTCTCCTATGGGTTCTCTTTTCAGGCTACACGTTAAGACGTACAGGCCACACCAAATCTTTTTAAGTTACAATGTGTTGTTTAGGAGATACAAGCCAATTTCTTACGATGCGTTATTTCTTCTCGTAAAGTTTTTTCCAATACATAAGTATTTGTCTTTACTCTGCAACACTGTATTTCCTAATAACGTCGTATTCTTACACATTCTTTCGAGAAAAAACTCTCCTTTGCGTTCTCTTTTGATGCTTCACGCTTAGACATACACGCAACACCAAAGCTTTTCGAGTTACAACGTGTTGTTTAGGAAAAACAAGATAATTTCGCACGATGCGGGATTTCCTTAAAACGTGGTTTTCTGACAAATTTTGACGAAAGAAAATACTCCTGTGGGTTCTCTTTTGAGGCTACACATTTAGACGTACATGCCACACCAAATCATTTCGAGTTACAACGTGTTGTTTAGGAGAAACAAGCTAATTTTTTACGATGCGTTATTTCTTCTCATAAAGTTTTAGTGTTTCCATTACGTACATATTTGCCTTTACTCTGCAACACTGTATTTCCTTATAACGTGGTATTCTTGCATATTCTTTCGAGAGAAAACTCTCCTGTGCGTTCTCCTTTGAGGCTACATGCTTAGACATTCACGCAACACCAAAGCTTTTCGAGTTACAACGTGTTGTTTAGGAAAAACAAGATAATTTCGCAAGATGCGGGATTTCCTTAAAACGTGGTTTTCTGACAAATTTTGACGAAATAAAACTCTCCTGTGGGTACTCTTTTGAGGCTACACGTTTAGACGTGCACCCCACACCAAATCTTTTCGAGTTATAACGAGTTGTTTAGGACATACAAGCTAATTTTGCCAGATGCGTTATTTCTCTCATAAAGTGTTTCCAATACGTACGTATTTGTCTTTATTCTGCAACACTGTATTTCCTTATAACGTGGTATCCTTACATATTCTTTCGAGAGAAAACTCTCCTGTGCGTTCTCTTTTGAGGCTACACGCTTAGACATACACGCAACACCAAAGCTTTCGAGTTACAACGTGTTGTTTAGGAAAAACAAGATAATTTCGCAAGATGCGGGATTTCCTTAAAACGTGGTTTTCTGACAAATTTTGACGAAATAAAACTCTCCTGTGGGTACTCTTTTGAGGCTACACGTTTAGACGTGCACCCCACACCAAATCTTTTCGAGTTACACGAGTTGTTTAGGACATACAAGCTAATTTTGCCAGATGCCTTATTTCTCTCATAAAGTGTTTCCAATACGTACGTATTTGTCTTTACTCTGCAACACTGTATTTCCTTATAACGTGGTATCCTTACATATTCTTTCGAGAGAAAACTCTCCTGTGCGTTCTCTTTTGAGGCTACACGCTTAGACATACACGCAACACCAAAGCTTTCGAGTTACAACGTGTTGTTTAGGAAAAACAAGATAATTTCGCAAGATGCGGGATTTCCTTAAAACGTGGTTTTCTGACAAATTTTGACGAAAGAAAATTATCCTGTGGGTTCTCTTTTGAGGCTACAAGTTTAGAAGTACACACCACACCAAATCTTTTCAAGTTATAACGTGTTGTTTAGGAGATACAAACTAATTTTGTAAGATGCCTTATTTCTTCTCGTAAAGTTTAAGTTTTTCCAATAAGTACGTATTTGTCTTTACTCTGCAACACTGTATTTCCTTATAACGTGGTTTTCTTACATATTCTTTCGAGAGAAAACTCTCCTGGGCATTCTCCTTTGAGGTTACAGGCTTAGACATACACGCAACACCAAAGCTTTTCGAGTTAAAACGTTTTGTTTAAGAAAAACAAGATAATTTCGCAGAATGCGGGATTTCCTTAAAACGTGGTTTTCTGACAAATTTTGACGAAAGAAAATTTTCCTGTGGGTTCTCTTTTGAGGCTACACGTTTAGACATACACACCACACCAAATCTTTCCGAGTTATATCGTGTTGTTTAGGAGATACATACTAATTTTTTACGATGCCTTATTTCTTCTCGTAAAGTTTAAGTGTTTCCAATAAGTACATATTTGCCTTTACTCTGCAACACTGTATTTCCTTATAACGTGGTATTCTTACATATTCTTTCGAGAGAAAACTCTCCTGTGCGTTCTCTTTTGAGGCTACACGCTTAGACATACACGCAACACCAAAGCTTTTCGAGTTAAAACGTTTGGTTTAGAAAAAACAAGATAATTTCGCACTATGCGGGATTTCCTTAATACGTGGTTTTCTGACATATTTTGACCAAAGAAAATTCTCCTATGGGTTCTCTTTTCAGGCTACACGTTAAGACGTACAGGCCACACCAAATCTTTTTAAGTTACAATGTGTTGTTTAGGAGATACAAGCCAATTTCTTACGATGCGTTATTTCTTCTCGTAAAGTTTTTTCCAATACATAAGTATTTGTCTTTACTCTGCAACACTGTATTTCCTAATAACGTCGTATTCTTACACATTCTTTCGAGAAAAAACTCTCCTTTGCGTTCTCTTTTGATGCTTCACGCTTAGACATACACGCAACACCAAAGCTTTTCGAGTTACAACGTGTTGTTTAGGAAAAACAAGATAATTTCGCACGATGCGGGATTTCCTTAAAACGTGGTTTTCTGACAAATTTTGACGAAAGAAAATACTCCTGTGGGTTCTCTTTTGAGGCTACACATTTAGACGTACATGCCACACCAAATCATTTCGAGTTACAACGTGTTGTTTAGGAGAAACAAGCTAATTTTTTACGATGCGTTATTTCTTCTCATAAAGTTTTAGTGTTTCCATTACGTACATATTTGCCTTTACTCTGCAACACTGTATTTCCTTATAACGTGGTATTCTTGCATATTCTTTCGAGAGAAAACTCTCCTGTGCGTTCTCCTTTGAGGCTACATGCTTAGACATTCACGCAACACCAAAGCTTTTCGATTTACAACGTGTTGTTTAGGAAAAACAAGATAATTTCGCAAGATGCGGGCTTTCCTTAAAACGTGGTTTTCTGACAAATTTTGACGAAATAAAACTCTCCTGTGGGTACTCTTTTGAGGCTACACGTTTAGACGTGCACCCCACACCAAATCTTTTCGAGTTACACGAGTTGTTTAGGACATACAAGCTAATTTTGCCAGATGCCTTATTTCTCTCATAAAGTGTTTCCAATACGTACGTATTTGTCTTTACTCTGCAACACTGTATTTCCTTATAACGTGGTATCCTTACATATTCTTTCGAGAGAAAACTCTCCTGTGCGTTCTCTTTTGAGGCTACACGCTTAGACATACACGCAACACCCAAGCTTTCGAGTTACAACGTGTTGTTTAGGAAAAACAAGATAATTTCGCAAGATGCGGGATTTCCTTAAAACGTGGTTTTCTGACAAATTTTGACGAAAGAAAATTATCCTGTGGGTTCTCTTTTGAGGCTACAAGTTTAGACGTACACACCACACCAAATCTTTTCAAGTTATAACATGTTGTTTAGGAGATACAAACTAATTTTGTAAGATGCCTTATTTCTTCTCGTAAAGTTTAAGTTTTTCCAATAAGTACGTATTTGTCTTTACTCTGCAACACTGTATTTCCTTATAACGTGGTATTCTTACATATTCTTTCGAGAGAAAACTCTCCTGGGCATTCTCCTTTGAGGTTACAGGCTTAGACATACACGCAACACCAAAGCTTTTCGAGTTAAAATGTTTTGTTTAGGAAAAACAAGATAATTTCGCACGATGCGGAATTTCCTTAATACGTGGTTTTCTGAAAAATTTTGAACAAAGAAAATTCTCCTATGGTTTCTCTTTTGAGGCTACACGTTTAGACGTACAGGCCACACCAAATCTTTTTAAGTTACAACGTGTTGTTTAGGATATACAAGCTAATTTTGTACGATGCGTTATTTCTTCTCTTAAGTTTAAGTTTTTCCAATAAGTACGTATTTGTCTTTACTCTGCAACACTGTATTTCCTTATAACGTGGTATTCTTACATATTCTTTCGAGAGAAAACTCTCCTGTGCGTTCTCTTTTGAGGCTACACGCTTAGACATACACGCAACACCAAAGCTTTTCGAGTTAAAACGTTTTGTTTAAGAAAAACAAGATAATTTCGCAGAATGCGGGATATCCTTAAAACGTGGTTTTCTGACAAATTTTGACAAACGAAAATTTTCCTGTGGGTTCTCTTTTGAGGCTACACGTTTAGACATACACACCACACCAAATCTTATCGAGTTATAATGTGTTGTTTAGGAGATACAAACTAATTTTGTAAGATGCCTTATTTCTTCTCGTAAGGTTTAAGTTTTTCCAATAAGTACGTATTTGTCTTTACTCTGCAACACTGTATTTCCTTATAACGTGGTATTCTTACATATTCTTTCGAGAGAAAACTCTCCTGTGTGTTCTCTTTTGAGGCTACACGCTTAGACATACACGCAACACGAAAGCTTTTCGAGTTAAAACGTTTGGTTTAGGAAAAACAAGATAATGTTGCACTATGAGGGATTTCCTTAATACATGGTTTTCTGACAAATTTTGACCAAAGAAAATTCTCCTATGGGTTCTCTTTTCAGGCTACACGTTTAGACGTACAGGCCACACCAAATCTTTTTATGTTACAACGTGTTGTTTAGGAGATACAAGCTAATTTCTTACGATGCATTATTTCTTCTCGTAAAGTTTGTCCAAGACGTAAGTATTTGTCTTTACTCTGCAACACTGTATTTCCTAATAACGTGGTATTCTTACATATTCCTTTGAGAAAAAACTCTCCTTTGCGTTCTCTTTTGAGGCTACACGCTTAGACATACACCCAAAACCAAAGCTTTTCGAGTTACAACGTGTTGTTTAGGAAAAACAAGATATTTTTGCACGATGCGGGATTTCCTTAAAACGTGGTTTTCTGACAAATTTTGACGAAAGAAAATACTCCTGTCGGTTCTCTTTTGAGGCTACACATTTAGACGTACACGCCACACCAAATCTTTTCGAGTTACAACGTGGTGTTTAGGAGAAACAAGGTAATTTTTCTACGATGCGTTATTTCTTCTCATAAAGTTTAAGTGTTTCCATTACGTACATATTTGCCTTTACTCTGCAACACTGTATTTCCTTATAACGTGGTATTCTTGCATATTCTTTCGAGAGAAAACTCTCCTGTGCGTTCTCCTTTGAGGCTATATGCTTAGACATTCACGCAACACCAAAGCTTTTCGAGTTACAATGTGTTGTTTAGGAAAAACAAGATAATTTCGCACGATGCGGGATTTCCTTAAAACGTGGTTTTCTGACAAATTTTGACGAAATAAAACGCTCCTGTGGGTACTCTTTTGAGGCTACACGTTTAGACGTACAAGCCACACCAAATCTTTTCAAGTTACAACGTGTTGTTTAGGAGATACAAGCTAATTTTGTACGACGCGTTATTTCTTCTCGTAAAGTTTAAGTTTTTCCAATAAGTACGTATTTGTCTTTACTCTGCAACACTGTATTTCCTTATAACGTGGTATTCTTACATATTCTTTCGAGAGAAAACTCTCCTGTGCGTTCTCTTTTGAGGCTACACGCTTAGACATACACGCAACACCAAAGCATTTCGTGTTAAAACGTTTTGTTTAGGAAAAACAAGATAATTTCGCACGATGCGGGATTTCCTTAATAAGTGGTTTTCTGACAAATTTTGACCAAAGAAAATTCTCCTATGGCTTCTCTTTTCAGGCTACACGTTTAGACGTACAGGCCACACCAAATCTTTTTAAGTTGCAACGTGTTGTTTAGTAGATACAAGCTAATTTTGTACGATGCGTTATTTCTTCTCGTAAAGTTTTTCCAATACATAAGTATTTGTCTTTACTCTGCAACACTGTATTTCATAATAACGTGGTATTCTTACATATTCTTTCGAGAAAAAACTCTCCTTTGCGTTCTCCTTTGAGGCTACACGCTTACACATAGACGCAACACCAAAGCTTTTCGAGTTACAACGTGTTGTTTAGGAGATACAAGCTAATTTCTTACGATGCGTTATTTCTTCTCGTAAAGTTTTTCCAAGACGTAAGTATTTGTCTTTACTCTGCAACACTGTATTTCCTAATAACGTGGTATTCTTACATATTCTTTTGAGAAAAAACTCTCCTTTGCGTTCTCTTTTGAGGCTATACGCTTAGACATACACGCAGCACCAAAGCTTTTCGAGTTACAACGTGTTGTTTAGGAAAAACAAGATAATTTCGCACAATGCGGGATTTCCTTAAAACGTGGTTTTCTGACAAAATTTAACGAACAAAAATTCTCCTGTGGGTTCTCTTTTGAGGCTACATGTTTAGACATACACACCACACCAAATCTTTCCGAGTTATATCGTGTTGTTTAGGAGATACATACTAATTTTGTACGATGCCTTATTTCTTCTCGTAAAGTTTAAGTGTTTCCAATAAGTACGTATTTGTCTTTACTCTGCAACACTGTATTTCCTTATAACGTGGTATTCTTACATATTCTTTCGAGAGAAAACTCTCCTGTGCGTTCTCTTTTGAGGCTACACGCTTAGACATACACGCAACACCAAAGCTTTTCGAGTTAAAACGTTTGGTTTAGAAAAAACAAGATAATTTCGCACTATGCGGGATTTCCTTAATACGTGGTTTTCTGACATATTTTGACCAAAGAAAATTCTCCTATGGGTTCTCTTTTCAGGCTACACGTTAAGACGTACAGGCCACACCAAATCTTTTTAAGTTACAACGTGTTGTTTAGGAGATACAAGCTAATTTCTTACGATGCGTTATTTCTTCTCGTAAAGTTTTTTCCAATACGTAAGTATTTGTCTTTACTCTGCAACACTGTATTTCCTAATAACGTCGTATTCTTACACATTCTTTCGAGAAAAAACTCTCCTTTGCGTTCTCTTTTGAGGCTACACGCTTAGACATACACGCAACACCAAAGCTTTTCGAGTTACAACGTGTTGTTTAGGAAAAACAAGATAATTTCGCACGATGCGGGATTTCCTTAAAACGTGGTTTTCTGACAAATTTTGACGAAAGAAAATACTCCTGTGGGTTCTCTTTTGAGGCTACACATTTAGACGTATATGCCACACCAAATCATTTCGAGTTACAACGTGTTGTTTAGGAGAAACATGCTAATTTTTTACGATGCGTTATTTCTTCTCATAAAGATTTAGTGTTTCCATTACGTACATATTTGCCTTTACTCTGCAACACTGTATTTCCTTATAACGTGGTATTCTTGCATATTCTTTCGAGAGAAAACTCTCCTGTGCGTTCTCCTTTGAGGCTACATGCTTAGACATTCACGCAACACCAAAGCTTTTCGATTTACAACGTGTTGTTTAGGAAAAACAAGATAATTTCGCAAGATGCGGGATTTCCTTAAAACGTGGTTTTCTGACAAATTTTGACGAAATAAAACTCTCCTGTGGGTACTCTTTTGAGGCTACACGTTTAGACGTGCACCCCAAACCAAATCTTTTCGAGTTATAACGAGTTGTTTAGGACATACAAGCTAATTTTGCCAGATGCGTTATTTCTCTCATAAAGTGTTTCCAATACGTACGTATTTGTCTTTATTCTGCAACACTGTATTTCCTTATAACGTGGTATCCTTACATATTCTTTAGAGAGAAAACTCTCCTGTGCGTTCTCTTTTGAGGCTACATGCTTAGACATACACGCAACACCAAAGCTTTCGAGTTACAACGTGTTGTTTAGGAAAAACAAGATAATTTCGCAAGATGCGGGATTTCCTTAAAACGTGGTTTTCTGACAAATTTTGACGAAAGAAAATTATCCTGTGGGTTCTCTTTTGAGGCTACAAGTTTAGAAGTACACACCACACCAAATCTTTTCAAGTTATAACGTGTTGTTTAGGAGATACAAACTAATTTTGTAAGATGCCTTATTTCTTCTCGTAAAGTTTAAGTTTTTCCAATAAGTACGTATTTGTCTTTACTCTGCAACACTGTATTTCCTTATAACGTGGTTTTCTTACATATTCTTTCGAGAGAAAACTCTCCTGGGCATTCTCCTTTGAGGTTACAGGCTTAGACATACACGCAACACCAAAGCTTTTCGAGTTAAAACGTTTTGTTTAAGAAAAACAAGATAATTTCGCAGAATGCGGGATTTCCTTAAAACGTGGTTTTCTGACAAATTTTGACGAAAGAAAATTTTCCTGTGGGTTCTCTTTTGAGGCTACACGTTTAGACATACACACCACACCAAATCTTTCCGAGTTATATCGTGTTGTTTAGGAGATACATACTAATTTTTTACGATGCCTTATTTCTTCTCGTAAAGTTTAAGTGTTTCCAATAAGTACATATTTGCCTTTACTCTGCAACACTGTATTTCCTTATAACGTGGTATTCTTACATATTCTTTCGAGAGAAAACTCTCCTGTGCGTTCTCTTTTGAGGCTACACGCTTAGACATACACGCAACACCAAAGCTTTTCGAGTTAAAACGTTTGGTTTAGAAAAAACAAGATAATTTCGCACTATGCGGGATTTCCTTAATACGTGGTTTTCTGACATATTTTGACCAAAGAAAATTCTCCTATGGGTTCTCTTTTCAGGCTACACGTTAAGACGTACAGGCCACACCAAATCTTTTTAAGTTACAATGTGTTGTTTAGGAGATACAAGCCAATTTCTTACGATGCGTTATTTCTTCTCGTAAAGTTTTTTCCAATACATAAGTATTTGTCTTTACTCTGCAACACTGTATTTCCTAATAACGTCGTATTCTTACACATTCTTTCGAGAAAAAACTCTCCTTTGCGTTCTCTTTTGATGCTTCACGCTTAGACATACACGCAACACCAAAGCTTTTCGAGTTACAACGTGTTGTTTAGGAAAAACAAGATAATTTCGCACGATGCGGGATTTCCTTAAAACGTGGTTTTCTGACAAATTTTGACGAAAGAAAATACTCCTGTGGGTTCTCTTTTGAGGCTACACATTTAGACGTACATGCCACACCAAATCATTTCGAGTTACAACGTGTTGTTTAGGAGAAACAAGCTAATTTTTTACGATGCGTTATTTCTTCTCATAAAGTTTTAGTGTTTCCATTACGTACATATTTGCCTTTACTGTGCAACACTGTATTTCCTTATAACGTGGTATTCTTGCATATTATTTCGAGAGAAAACTCTCCTGTGCGTTCTCCTTTGAGGCTACATGCTTAGACATTCACGCAACACCAAAGCTTTTCGATTTACAACGTGTTGTTTAGGAAAAACAAGATAATTTCGCAAGATGCGGGCTTTCCTTAAAACGTGGTTTTCTGACAAATTTTGACGAAATAAAACTCTCCTGTGGGTACTCTTTTGAGGCTACACGTTTAGACGTGCACCCCACACCAAATCTTTTCGAGTTACACGAGTTGTTTAGGACATACAAGCTAATTTTGCCAGATGCCTTATTTCTCTCATAAAGTGTTTCCAATACGTACGTATTTGTCTTTACTCTGCAACACTGTATTTCCTTATAACGTGGTATCCTTACATATTCTTTCGAGAGAAAACTCTCCTGTGCGTTCTCTTTTGAGGCTACACGCTTAGACATACACGCAACACCCAAGCTTTCGAGTTACAACGTGTTGTTTAGGAAAAACAAGATAATTTCGCAAGATGCGGGATTTCCTTAAAACGTGGTTTTCTGACAAATTTTGACGAAAGAAAATTATCCTGTGGGTTCTCTTTTGAGGCTACAAGTTTAGACGTACACACCACACCAAATCTTTTCAAGTTATAACATGTTGTTTAGGAGATACAAACTAATTTTGTAAGATGCCTTATTTCTTCTCGTAAAGTTTAAGTTTTTCCAATAAGTACGTATTTGTCTTTACTCTGCAACACTGTATTTCCTTATAACGTGGTATTCTTACATATTCTTTCGAGAGAAAACTCTCCTGGGCATTCTCCTTTGAGGTTACAGGCTTAGACATACACGCAACACCAAAGCTTTTCGAGTTAAAATGTTTTGTTTAGGAAAAACAAGATAATTTCGCACGATGCGGAATTTCCTTAATACGTGGTTTTCTGAAAAATTTTGAACAAAGAAAATTCTCCTATGGTTTCTCTTTTGAGGCTACACGTTTAGACGTACAGGCCACACCAAATCTTTTTAAGTTACAACGTGTTGTTTAGGATATACAAGCTAATTTTGTACGATGCGTTATTTCTTCTCTTAAGTTTAAGTTTTTCCAATAAGTACGTATTTGTCTTTACTCTGCAACACTGTATTTCCTTATAACGTGGTATTCTTACATATTCTTTCGAGAGAAAACTCTCCTGTGCGTTCTCTTTTGAGGCTACACGCTTAGACATACACGCAACACCAAAGCTTTTCGAGTTAAAACGTTTTGTTTAAGAAAAACAAGATAATTTCGCAGAATGCGGGATATCCTTAAAACGTGGTTTTCTGACAAATTTTGACAAACGAAAATTTTCCTGTGGGTTCTCTTTTGAGGCTACACGTTTAGACATACACACCACACCAAATCTTATCGAGTTATAATGTGTTGTTTAGGAGATACAAACTAATTTTGTAAGATGCCTTATTTCTTCTCGTAAGGTTTAAGTTTTTCCAATAAGTACGTATTTGTCTTTACTCTGCAACACTGTATTTCCTTATAACGTGGTATTCTTACATATTCTTTCGAGAGAAAACTCTCCTGTGTGTTCTCTTTTGAGGCTACACGCTTAGACATACACGCAACACGAAAGCTTTTCGAGTTAAAACGTTTGGTTTAGGAAAAACAAGATAATGTTGCACTATGAGGGATTTCCTTAATACATGGTTTTCTGACAAATTTTGACCAAAGAAAATTCTCCTATGGGTTCTCTTTTCAGGCTACACGTTTAGACGTACAGGCCACACCAAATCTTTTTATGTTACAACGTGTTGTTTAGGAGATACAAGCTAATTTCTTACGATGCATTATTTCTTCTCGTAAAGTTTGTCCAAGACGTAAGTATTTGTCTTTACTCTGCAACACTGTATTTCCTAATAACGTGGTATTCTTACATATTCCTTTGAGAAAAAACTCTCCTTTGCGTTCTCTTTTGAGGCTACACGCTTAGACATACACCCAAAACCAAAGCTTTTCGAGTTACAACGTGTTGTTTAGGAAAAACAAGATATTTTTGCACGATGCGGGATTTCCTTAAAACGTGGTTTTCTGACAAATTTTGACGAAAGAAAATACTCCTGTCGGTTCTCTTTTGAGGCTACACATTTAGACGTACACGCCACACCAAATCTTTTCGAGTTACAACGTGGTGTTTAGGAGAAACAAGGTAATTTTTCTACGATGCGTTATTTCTTCTCATAAAGTTTAAGTGTTTCCATTACGTACATATTTGCCTTTACTCTGCAACACTGTATTTCCTTATAACGTGGTATTCTTGCATATTCTTTCGAGAGAAAACTCTCCTGTGCGTTCTCCTTTGAGGCTATATGCTTAGACATTCACGCAACACCAAAGCTTTTCGAGTTACAATGTGTTGTTTAGGAAAAACAAGATAATTTCGCACGATGCGGGATTTCCTTAAAACGTGGTTTTCTGACAAATTTTGACGAAATAAAACGCTCCTGTGGGTACTCTTTTGAGGCTACACGTTTAGACGTACAAGCCACACCAAATCTTTTCAAGTTACAACGTGTTGTTTAGGAGATACAAGCTAATTTTGTACGACGCGTTATTTCTTCTCGTAAAGTTTAAGTTTTTCCAATAAGTACGTATTTGTCTTTACTCTGCAACACTGTATTTCCTTATAACGTGGTATTCTTACATATTCTTTCGAGAGAAAACTCTCCTGTGCGTTCTCTTTTGAGGCTACACGCTTAGACATACACGCAACACCAAAGCATTTCGTGTTAAAACGTTTTGTTTAGGAAAAACAAGATAATTTCGCACGATGCGGGATTTCCTTAATAAGTGGTTTTCTGACAAATTTTGACCAAAGAAAATTCTCCTATGGCTTCTCTTTTCAGGCTACACGTTTAGACGTACAGGCCACACCAAATCTTTTTAAGTTGCAACGTGTTGTTTAGTAGATACAAGCTAATTTTGTACGATGCGTTATTTCTTCTCGTAAAGTTTTTCCAATACATAAGTATTTGTCTTTACTCTGCAACACTGTATTTCATAATAACGTGGTATTCTTACATATTCTTTCGAGAAAAAACTCTCCTTTGCGTTCTCCTTTGAGGCTACACGCTTACACATAGACGCAACACCAAAGCTTTTCGAGTTACAACGTGTTGTTTAGGAGATACAAGCTAATTTCTTACGATGCGTTATTTCTTCTCGTAAAGTTTTTCCAAGACGTAAGTATTTGTCTTTACTCTGCAACACTGTATTTCCTAATAACGTGGTATTCTTACATATTCTTTTGAGAAAAAACTCTCCTTTGCGTTCTCTTTTGAGGCTATACGCTTAGACATACACGCAGCACCAAAGCTTTTCGAGTTACAACGTGTTGTTTAGGAAAAACAAGATAATTTCGCACAATGCGGGATTTCCTTAAAACGTGGTTTTCTGACAAAATTTAACGAACAAAAATTCTCCTGTGGGTTCTCTTTTGAGGCTACATGTTTAGACATACACACCACACCAAATCTTTCCGAGTTATATCGTGTTGTTTAGGAGATACATACTAATTTTGTACGATGCCTTATTTCTTCTCGTAAAGTTTAAGTGTTTCCAATAAGTACGTATTTGTCTTTACTCTGCAACACTGTATTTCCTTATAACGTGGTATTCTTACATATTCTTTCGAGAGAAAACTCTCCTGTGCGTTCTCTTTTGAGGCTACACGCTTAGACATACACGCAACACCAAAGCTTTTCGAGTTAAAACGTTTGGTTTAGAAAAAACAAGATAATTTCGCACTATGCGGGATTTCCTTAATACGTGGTTTTCTGACATATTTTGACCAAAGAAAATTCTCCTATGGGTTCTCTTTTCAGGCTACACGTTAAGACGTACAGGCCACACCAAATCTTTTTAAGTTACAACGTGTTGTTTAGGAGATACAAGCTAATTTCTTACGATGCGTTATTTCTTCTCGTAAAGTTTTTTCCAATACGTAAGTATTTGTCTTTACTCTGCAACACTGTATTTCCTAATAACGTCGTATTCTTACACATTCTTTCGAGAAAAAACTCTCCTTTGCGTTCTCTTTTGAGGCTACACGCTTAGACATACACGCAACACCAAAGCTTTTCGAGTTACAACGTGTTGTTTAGGAAAAACAAGATAATTTCGCACGATGCGGGATTTCCTTAAAACGTGGTTTTCTGACAAATTTTGACGAAAGAAAATACTCCTGTGGGTTCTCTTTTGAGGCTACACATTTAGACGTATATGCCACACCAAATCATTTCGAGTTACAACGTGTTGTTTAGGAGAAACATGCTAATTTTTTACGATGCGTTATTTCTTCTCATAAAGATTTAGTGTTTCCATTACGTACATATTTGCCTTTACTCTGCAACACTGTATTTCCTTATAACGTGGTATTCTTGCATATTCTTTCGAGAGAAAACTCTCCTGTGCGTTCTCCTTTGAGGCTACATGCTTAGACATTCACGCAACACCAAAGCTTTTCGATTTACAACGTGTTGTTTAGGAAAAACAAGATAATTTCGCAAGATGCGGGATTTCCTTAAAACGTGGTTTTCTGACAAATTTTGACGAAATAAAACTCTCC
The DNA here is from genome assembly GCF_947179515.1 of Apodemus sylvaticus. Lineage (NCBI taxonomy): Eukaryota > Metazoa > Chordata > Mammalia > Rodentia > Muridae > Apodemus > Apodemus sylvaticus. Next base: position 53,410 of record NW_026263456.1, read on the forward strand.
TGTGGGTACTCTTTTGAGGCTACACGTTTAGACGTGCACCCCAAACCAAATCTTTTCGAGTTACACGAGTTGTTTAGGACATACAAGCTAATTTTGCCAGATGCCTTATTTCTCTCATAAAGTGTTTCCAATACGTACGTATTTGTCTTTATTCTGCAACACTGTATTTCCTTATAACGTGGTATCCTTACATATTCTTTAGAGAGAAAACTCTCCTGTGCGTTCTCTTTTGAGGCTACACGCTTAGACATACACGCAACACCAAAGCTTTCGAGTTACAACGTGTTGTTTAGGAAAAACAAGATAATTTCGCAAGATGCGGGATTTCCTTAAAACGTGGTTTTCTGACAAATTTTGACGAAAGAAAATTATCCTGTGGGTTCTCTTTTGAGGCTACAAGTTTAGAAGTACACACCACACCAAATCTTTTCAAGTTATAACGTGTTGTTTAGGAGATACAAACTAATTTTGTAAGATGCCTTATTTCTTCTCGTAAAGTTTAAGTTTTTCCAATAAGTACGTATTTGTCTTTACTCTGCAACACTGTATTTCCTTATAACGTGGTTTTCTTACATATTCTTTCGAGAGAAAACTCTCCTGGGCATTCTCCTTTGAGGTTACAGGCTTAGACATACACGCAACACCAAAGCTTTTCGAGTTAAAACGTTTTGTTTAAGAAAAACAAGATAATTTCGCAGAATGCGGGATTTCCTTAAAACGTGGTTTTCTGACAAATTTTGACGAAAGAAAATTTTCCTGTGGGTTCTCTTTTGAGGCTACACGTTTAGACATACACACCACACCAAATCTTTCCGAGTTATATCGTGTTGTTTAGGAGATACATACTAATTTTTTACGATGCCTTATTTCTTCTCGTAAAGTTTAAGTGTTTCCAATAAGTACATATTTGCCTTTACTCTGCAACACTGTATTTCCTTATAACGTGGTATTCTTACATATTCTTTCGAGAGAAAACTCTCCTGTGCGTTCTCTTTTGAGGCTACACGCTTAGACATACACGCAACACCAAAGCTTTTCGAGTTAAAACGTTTGGTTTAGAAAAAACAAGATAATTTCGCACTATGCGGGATTTCCTTAATACGTGGTTTTCTGACATATTTTGACCAAAGAAAATTCTCCTATGGGTTCTCTTTTCAGGCTACACGTTAAGACGTACAGGCCACACCAAATCTTTTTAAGTTACAATGTGTTGTTTAGGAGATACAAGCCAATTTCTTACGATGCGTTATTTCTTCTCGTAAAGTTTTTTCCAATACATAAGTATTTGTCTTTACTCTGCAACACTGTATTTCCTAATAACGTCGTATTCTTACACATTCTTTCGAGAAAAAACTCTCCTTTGCGTTCTCTTTTGATGCTTCACGCTTAGACATACACGCAACACCAAAGCTTTTCGAGTTACAACGTGTTGTTTAGGAAAAACAAGATAATTTCGCACGATGCGGGATTTCCTTAAAACGTGGTTTTCTGACAAATTTTGACGAAAGAAAATACTCCTGTGGGTTCTCTTTTGAGGCTACACATTTAGACGTACATGCCACACCAAATCATTTCGAGTTACAACGTGTTGTTTAGGAGAAACAAGCTAATTTTTTACGATGCGTTATTTCTTCTCATAAAGTTTTAGTGTTTCCATTACGTACATATTTGCCTTTACTCTGCAACACTGTATTTCCTTATAACGTGGTATTCTTGCATATTCTTTCGAGAGAAAACTCTCCTGTGCGTTCTCCTTTGAGGCTACATGCTTAGACATTCACGCAACACCAAAGCTTTTCGAGTTACAACGTGTTGTTTAGGAAAAACAAGATAATTTCGCAAGATGCGGGATTTCCTTAAAACGTGGTTTTCTGACAAATTTTGACGAAATAAAACTCTCCTGTGGGTACTCTTTTGAGGCTACACGTTTAGACGTGCACCCCACACCAAATCTTTTCGAGTTATAACGAGTTGTTTAGGACATACAAGCTAATTTTGCCAGATGCGTTATTTCTCTCATAAAGTGTTTCCAATACGTACGTATTTGTCTTTATTCTGCAACACTGTATTTCCTTATAACGTGGTATCCTTACATATTCTTTCGAGAGAAAACTCTCCTGTGCGTTCTCTTTTGAGGCTACACGCTTAGACATACACGCAACACCAAAGCTTTCGAGTTACAACGTGTTGTTTAGGAAAAACAAGATAATTTCGCAAGATGCGGGATTTCCTTAAAACGTGGTTTTCTGACAAATTTTGACGAAAGAAAATTATCCTGTGGGTTCTCTTTTGAGGCTACAAGTTTAGAAGTACACACCACACCAAATCTTTTCAAGTTATAACGTGTTGTTTAGGAGATACAAACTAATTTTGTAAGATGCCTTATTTCTTCTCGTAAAGTTTAAGTTTTTCCAATAAGTACGTATTTGTCTTTACTCTGCAACACTGTATTTCCTTATAACGTGGTTTTCTTACATATTCTTTCGAGAGAAAACTCTCCTGGGCATTCTCCTTTGAGGTTACAGGCTTAGACATACACGCAACACCAAAGCTTTTCGAGTTAAAACGTTTTGTTTAGGAAAAACAAGATAATTTCGCACGATGCGGAATTTCCTTAATACGTGGTTTTCTGACAAATTTTGACGAAAGAAAATTTTCCTGTGGGTTCTCTTTTGAGGCTACACGTTTAGACATACACACCACACCAAATCTTTTCGAGTTATAATGTGTTGTTTAGGAGATACAAACTAATTTTGTAAGATGCCTTATTTCTTCTCATAAGGTTTAAGTTTTTCCAATAAGTACGTATTTGTCTTTACTCTGCAACACTGTATTTCCTTATAACGTGGTATTCTTACATATTCTTTCGAGAGAAAACTCTCCTGTGTGTTCTCTTTTGAGGCTACACGCTTAGACATACACGCAACACGAAAGCTTTTCGAGTTAAAACGTTTGGTTTAGGAAAAACAAGATAATGTCGCACTATGCGGGATTTCCTTAATACATGGTTTTCTGACAAATTTTGACCAAAGAAAATTCTCCTATGGGTCTTCTTTTCAGGCTACACGTTTAGACGTACAGGCCACACCAAATCTTTTTATGTTACAACGTGTTGTATAGGAGATACAAGCTAATTCCTTACGATGCGTTATTTCTTCTCGTAAAGTTTTTCCAAGACGTAAGTATTTGTCTTTACTCTGCAACACTGTATTTCCTAATAACGTGGTATTCTTACATATTCTTTCGAGAAAAAACTCTCCTTTGCGTTCTCTTTTGAGGCTAAACGCTTAGACATACACGCAACACCAAAGCTTTTCGAGTTACAACGTGTTGTTTAGGAAAAACAAGATATTTTTGCACGATGCGGGATTTCCTTAAAACGTGGTTTTCTGACAAATTTTGACGAAAGAAAATACTCCTGTGGGTTCTCTTTTGAGGCTACACATTTAGACGTACACGCCACACCAAATCTTTCCGAGTTACAACGTGTTGTTTAGGAGAAACAAGGTAATTTTTCTACGATGCGTTATTTCTTCTCATAAAGTTTAAGTGTTTCCATTACGTACATATTTGCCTTTACTCTGCAACACTGTATTTCCTTATAACGTGGTATTCTTGCATATTCTTTCGAGAGAAAACTCTCCTGTGCATTCTCCTTTGAGGCTACATGCTTAGACATTCACGCAACATCAAAGCTTTTCGAGTTACAACGTGTTGTTTAGGAAAAACAAGATAATTTCGCACGATGCGGGATTTCCTTAAAACGTGGTTTTCTGACAAATTTTGACGAAATAAAACTCTCCTGTGGGTACTCTTTTGAGGCTACACGTTTAGACGTACAAGCCACACCAAATCTTTTCAAGTTATAACGTGTTGTTTAGGAGATACAAACTAATTTTTTAAGATGCCTTATTTCTTCTCGTAAAGTTTAAGTTTTTCCAATAAGTACGTATTTGTCTTTACTCTGCAACACTGTATTTCCTTATAACGTGGTTTTCTTACATATTCTTTGAGAGAAAACTCTCCAGTGCATTCCTCTTTGAGGTTACAGGCTTAGACATACACGCAACACCAAAGCTTTTCGAGTTAAAACGTTTTGTTTAGGAAAAACAAGATAATTTCGCACGATGCGGAATTTCCTTAATACGTGGTTTTCTGACAAATTTTGACCAAAGAAAATTCTCCTATGGGTTCTCTTTTGAGGCTACACGTTTAGACGTACAGGCCACACCAAATCTTTTTAAGTTACAACGTGTTGTTTAGGAGATACAAGCTAATTTTGTACGATGCGTTATTTCTTCTCTTAAGTTTAAGTTTTTCCAATAAGTATGTATTTGTCTTTACTCTGCAACACTGTATTTCCTAATAACGTGGTATTCTTACATATTCTTTCGAGAGAAAACTCTCCTGTGTGTTCTCTTTTGAGGCTACACGCTTAGACATACACGCAACACGAAAGCTTTTCGAGTTTAAACGTTTTGTTTAAGAAAAACAAGATAATTTCGCAGATGCGGGATTTCCTTAAAACGTGGTTTTCTGACAAATTTTGACGAAAGAAAATTTTCCTGTGGTTTCTCTTTTGAGGCTACACGTTTAGACATACACACCACACCAAATCTTTTCGAGTTATAATGTGTTGTTTAGGAGATACAAACTAATTTTGTAAGATGCCTTATTTCTTCTCGTAAGGTTTAAGTTTTTCCAATAAGTACGTATTTGTCTTTACTCTGCAACACTGTATTTCCTTATAACGTGGTATTCTTACATATTCTTTCGAGAGAAAACTCTCCTGTGTGTTCTCTTTTGAGGCTACACGCTTAGACATACACGCAACACGAAAGCTTTTCGAGTTAAAACGTTTGGTTTAGGAAAAACAAGATAATGTCGCACTATGCGGGATTTCCTTAATACATGGTTTTCTGACAAATTTTGACCAAAGAAAATTCTCCTATGGGTTCTCTTTTCAGGCTACACGTTTAGACGTACAGGCCACACCAAATCGTTTTATGTTACAACGTGTTGTATAGGAGATACAAGCTAATTTCTTACGATGCGTTATTTCTTCTCGTAAAGTTTTTCCAAGACGTAAGTATTTGTCTTTACTCTGCAACACTGTATTTCCTAATAACGTGGTATTCTTACATATTCTTTCGAGAAAAAACTCTCCATTGCGTTCTCTTTTGAGGCTACACACTTAGACATACACGCAGCACCAAAGCTTTTCGAGTTACAACGTGTTGTTTAGGAAAAACAAGATAATTTCGCACAATGCGGGATTTCCTTAAAACGTGGTTTTCTGACAAATTTTGACGAAAGAAAATACTCCTGTCGGTTCTCTTTTGAGGCTACACATTTAGACGTACACGCCACACCAAATCTTTTCGAGTTACAACGTGTTGTTTAGGAGAAACAATATAATTTTTCTACGATGCGTTATTTCTTCTCATAAAGTTTAAGTGTTTCCATTACGTACATATTTGCCTTTACTCTGCAACACTGTATTTCCTTATAACGTGGTTTTCTTGCATATTCTTTCGAGAGAAAACTCTCCTGTGCATTCTCCTTTGAGGCTACATGCTTAGACATTCACGCAACACCAAAGCTTTTCGAGTTACAACGTGTTGTTTAGGAAAAACAAGATAATTTCGCACGATGCGGGATTTCCTTAAAACGTGGTTTTCTGACAAATTTTGACGAAATAAAACTCTCCTGTGGGTACTCTTTTGAGGCTACACGTTTAGACGTACAAGCCACACCAAATCTTTTCAAGTTACAACGTGTTGTTTAGGAGATACAAGCTAATTTTGTACGATGCGTTATTTCTTCTCGTAAAGTTTAAGTTTTTTCCAATAAGTATGTATTTGTCTTTACTCTGCTACACTGTATTTCCTTATAACGTGGTATTCTTACATATTCTTTCGAGAGAAAACTCTCCTGTGCGTTCTCTTTTGAGGCTACACGCTTAGACATACACGCAACACCAAAGCATTTCGTGTTAAAACGTTTTGTTTAGGAAAAACAAGATAATTTCGCACGATGCGGGATTACCTTAATACGTGGTTTTCTGACAAATTTTGACTAAAGAAAATTCTCCTATGGGTTCTCTTTTCAGGCTACACGTTTAGACGTACAGGCCACACCAAATCTTTTTAAGTTGCAACGTGTTGTTTAGTAGATACAAGCTAATTTTTTACGATGCGTTATTTCTTCTCGTAAAGTTTTTCCAATACATAAGTATTTGTCTTTACTCTGCAACACTGTATTTCCTAATAACGTGGTATTCTTACATATTCTTTCGAGAAAAAACTCTCCTTTGCGTTCTCCTTTGAGGCTACACGCTTACACATAGACGCAACACCAAAGCTTTTCGAGTTACAACGTGTTGTTTAGGAGATACAAGCTAATTTCTTATGATGCGTTATTTCTTCTCGTAAAGTTTTTCCAAGACGTAAGTATTTGTCTTTACTCTGCAACACTGTATTTCCTAATAACGTGGTATTCTTACATATTCTTTCGAGAAAAAACTCTCCATTGCGTTCTCTTTTGAGGCTACACGCTTAGACATACACGCAACACCAAAGCTTTTGGAGTTACAACGTGTTGTTTCGGAAAAACAAGATAATTTCGCACGATGTGGGATTTCCTTAAAACGTGGTTTTCTGACAAATTTTGATGAAAGAAAATACTCCTGTGGGTTCTCTTTTGAGGCTACACATTTAGACGTACACGCCACACCAAATCTTTTCGAGTTACAACGTGTTGTTTAGGAGAAACAATTTAATTTTTTACGATGCGTTATTTCTTCTCATAAAGTTTAAGTGTTTCCATTACGTACATATTTGCCTTTACTCTGCAACACTGTATTTCCTTATAACGTGGTATTCTTGCATATTCTTTCGAGAGAAAACTCTACTGTGCATTCTCCTTGGAGGCTACATGCTTAGACATTCACGCAACACCAAATCTTTTCGAGTTACAACGTGTTGTTTAGGAGATACAAGCTAATTTTTTTACGGTGTGTTATTTCTTCTCATAAAGTTTTAAGTGTTTCCATTACGTACATATTTGCCTTTACTCTGCAACACTGTATTTCCTTATAACGTGGTATTCTTGCATATTCTTTCGAGAGAAAACTCTCCTGTGCGTTCCCCTTTGAGGCTACATGCTTAGACATACACGCAACACCAAAGCTTTTCGAGTTACAACGTGTTTTTTAGGAAAAACAAGATAATTTCACCCGATGCGGGATTTCCTTAAAACGTGGTTTTCTGACAAATTTTGACGAAAGAAAATTATCCTGTGGGTTCTCTTTTTAGGCTACACGTTTAGACGTACACACCACACCAAATCTTTTCGAGTTTTAACGTGTTGTTTAGGAGATACAAACTAATTTTGTAAGATGCCTTATTTCTTCTCGTAAAGTTTAAGTTTTTCCAATAAGTACGTATTTGTCTTTACTCTGCAACACTGTATTTCCTTATAACGTGGTATTCTTACATATTCTTTCGAGAGAAAACTCTCCTGTGCGTTCTCTTTTGAGGCTATACGCTTTGACATACACGCAACACCAAAGTTTTTCGAGTTACAATGTGTTGTTTAGGAAAAACAAGATAATTTAGCATGATGCGGGATTTCCGTAAAACGTGGTTTTCTGACAAATTTTGACGAAAGAAAATACTCCTGTGGGTTCTCTTTTGAAGCTACACATTTAGACGTGCCCGAGACACTAAATCTTGTCGAGTTACAACGTGTTGTTTAGGAGATACAAGCTAATTTTTTTACGATGCATTATTTCTTCTCATAAAGTTTAAGTGTTTCCATTATGTAAATATTTGGCTTTACTCTGCAACACTGTATTTCCTTATAACGAGGTATTCTTGCATATTCTTTCGAGAGAAAACTCTCCTGTGCGGTCTCCTTTGAGGTTACATGCTTAGACATACACTCAACACCAAAGCTTTTCGAGTTACAACATGTTGTTTAGGAAAAACAACATAATTTCGCACGATGCGGGATTTCCTTAAAACGTGGTTTTCTGACAAATTTTGACCAAATAAAACTCTCCTGTGTGTACTCTTTTGAGTCTACACGTTTAGACGTACACGCCACACCAAATCTTTTCGAGTTACAACCTGTTGTTTAGGAGATACAAGCTAATTTTTTACGATGCGTTATTTCTTCTCGTAAAGTGTTTCCAATAAGTACGTATTTGTCTTTACTCTGCAACACGGTATTTCCTTAATACGTGGTATTCTTACATATTCTTTCGAGAGAAAACTCTCCTGTGCGTTCTCTTTTGAGGGTACACGCTTAAACATACACGCAACACCAAAGCTTTTCGAGTTACAATGTGTTGTTTATGATGAACAAGATAATTTCTCACGATGCGGGATTTCCTTAAAACGTGGTTTTCTGACAAATTTTGACGAACGAAAATTATCCTGTGGTTCTCTTTTGAGGCTACACCTTTAGACGTACACGCCACACCAAATCTTTTCGAGTTACAACGTGTTGTTTAGGAGATACAAGCTTATTTTGTACGATGCTTTATTTCATCTCGTAAAGTTTAAGGGTTTCCAATACGTAAGTATTTGTCTTTATTCTGCAACACTGTACTTCCTTATAACGTGGTATTCTCACATATTCTTTCGAGAGAAAACTCTCCTGTGTGTTCTCTTTTGAGGCTACACGCTTAGACATACACGCATCACCAAAGATTTTCGAGTTACTACGTGTTGTTTAGGAAAAAACAAGATAATTTCGCACGATGCTGGATTTCCTTAAAACGTGGTTTTCTGAAACTTTGACGAAAGAAAATTCTCCTATGGGTTCTCTTTTGAGGCTACAAGTTTAGACGTACACGCCACACCAATTCTTTTCGAGTTACAAAGTGTTGTTTAGGAGATACGAGCTAATTTTGTACGATGCTTTATTTCATCTCGTAAAGTTTAAGGGTTTCCAATAAGTACATATTTTTCTTTACTCTGCAACACTGTATTTCCTTATAACGTGGTATTCTTACATATTCTTTTGAGAGAAAACTCCCCTGTGTGTTCTCTTTTAAGGCTACACGCTGAGACATACACGCAACACCAAAGGTTTTCGAGTTACAACGTGTTGTTTAGGAAAAACAAGATAATTTCGCACGATGTAGGATTTCCTTAATACGTGGTTTTGTGGCAAATTTGACCAAAGAAAATTCTCCTGTGTGTTCTCTTTTTGAGGCTACACGTTTAGACGTACCTGCCACACCAAACATTTTCGAGTTACAACGTGTTGTTTAGGAGATACAAGCTAATTTTTTATGATGCATTATTTCTTCACGTAAAGTGTTTCCAATACGTACGTATTTGTCTTTACTCTGCAACACTGTATTTCCTTATAACCTGGTATTCTTACTTATTCTTTTGAGTGAAAACTCTCCTGTGTGTTCTCTTTTGAGGCTACACACTGAGACATACACGCAACACCCAAGCTTTTTGAGTTACAACGTGTTGTTTAGGAAAAACAAGATAATTTCGCAGGATGCGGGATTTCGTTAATACCTTGTTTTCTGACCAATTTTGACGAAAGAAAATTCTCCAGTCGGTTCTCTTTTGAGGCTAAACTTTTAGACATACATGCCAAACTAAATGTTTTCGAGTTTCCACTTGTTGTTTAGGAGATACAAGCTAATATTGTGTGATGCTTAATTTCTTCTCGTAATGTGTTTCCAATATGTACGTATTTGTCTTTACTCTGCAACACTGTATTTCCTTATAACGTTGAATTCTTACATGTTCTAATGAGAGAAAACTCTCCTGTGCATTCTCTTTTGAGGCTACGCGCTTAGACATACACGCAACACCAAAGCTTTTCGAGTTACCACTTGTTGTTTAGGAAAAACAAGATAATTTCCCACGATGCGGTATTTCCTTAAAACGTGATTTTCTGACAAATTTTGACGAAAGAAAATTCTCCTTTGTGTTCTCCTTTGAGGCTACACGTTTAGACATACACGCCAAACCAAATCTTTTCGACTTACCATGTGTTGTTTAGGAGATAAAAGCTAATTTTGTTCGATGCGTTATTTCTTCTCGTAAAATATTCCCAATATGTAAGTATTTGTCTTTACTCTGAAACACTGTATTTCCTTATAACGTGGTATTCTTACATATTCTTTCGAGAGAAAACTATCTTGTGCGTTCCGTTTTGAGGCTACACACTTAGACATACAGGCAACACCAAAGCTTTTCGAGTTACAACGTGTTGTTAATGAATAAAAAGATAATATTGCACGATGCGGGATTTATTTAAAACGTGGTTTTCTGAAAAATTTGACAAAGGAAAATTCTTCTGTGGGCTTTCCTTTGAGGCTACACGTATAGACGTACACGTCACACCAAATCTTTTCGAGTTACAACGTGTTGTTTAGGAAAAACAAGATAATTTCGCACAATGCGGGATTTCCTTAAAACGTGGTTTTCTGACAAAATTTAACGAACAAAAATTCTCATGTGGGTTCTCTTTTGAGGCTACATGTTTAGACATACACACCACACCAAATCTTTCCGAGTTATATCGTGTTGTTTAGGAGATACATACTAATTTTGTACGATGCCTTATTTCTTCTCGTAAAGTTTAAGTGTTTCCAATAAGTACGTATTTGTCTTTACTCTGCAACACTGTATTTCCTTAACGCGGTATTCTTACATATTCTTTCGAGAGAAAACTCTCCTGTGCGTTCTCTTTTGAGGCTACACGCTTAGACATACACGCAACACCAAAGCTTTTCGAGTTAAAACGTTTGGTTTAGAAAAAACAAGATAATTTCGCACTATGCGGGATTTCCTTAATACGTGGTTTTCTGACATATTTTGACCAAAGAAAATTCTCCTATGGGTTCTCTTTTCAGGCTACACGTTAAGACGTACAGGCCACACCAAATCTTTTTAAGTTACAACGTGTTGTTTAGGAGATACAAGCCAATTTCTTACGATGCGTTATTTCTTCTCGTAAAGTTTTTTCCAATACGTAAGTATTTGTCTTTACTCTGCAACACTGTATTTCCTAATAACGTCGTATTCTTACACATTCTTTCGAGAAAAAACTCTCCTTTGCGTTCTCTTTTGAGGCTACACGCTTAGACATACACGCAACACCAAAGCTTTTCGAGTTACAATGTGTTGTTTAGGAAAAACAAGATAATTTCGCACGATGCGGGATTTCCTTAAAACGTGGTTTTCTGACAAATTTTGACGAAAGAAAATACTCCTGTGGGTTCTCTTTTGAGGCTACACATTTAGACGTACATGCCACACCAAATCATTTCGAGTTACAACGTGTTGTTTAGGAGAAACAAGCTAATTTTTTACGATGCGTTATTTCTTCTCATAAAGTTTTAGTGTTTCCATTACGTACATATTTGCCTTTACTCTGCAACACTGTATTTCCTTATAACGTGGTATTCTTGCATATTCTTTCGAGAGAAAACTCTCCTGTGCGTTCTCCTTTGAGGCTACATGCTTAGACATTCACGCAACACCAAAGCTTTTCGAGTTACAACGTGTTGTTTAGGAAAAACAAGATAATTTCGCAAGATGCGGGATTTCCTTAAAACGTGGTTTTCTGACAAATTTTGACGAAATAAAACTCTCCTGTGGGTACTCTTTTGAGGCTACACGTTTAGACGTGCACCCCACACCAAATCTTTTCGAGTTATAACGAGTTGTTTAGGACATACAAGCTAATTTTGCCAGATGCGTTATTTCTCTCATAAAGTGTTTCCAATACGTACGTATTTGTCTTTATTCTGCAACACTGTATTTCCTTATAACGTGGTATCCTTACATATTCTTTCGAGAGAAAACTCTCCTGTTGTTTAAGAAAAACAAGATAATTTCTCAGAATGCGGGATTTCCTTAAAACCTGGTTTTCTGACAAATTTTGACGAAAGAAAATTTTCCTGTGGGTTCTCTTTTGAGGCTACACGTTTAGACATACACACCACACCAAATCTTTTCGAGTTATAATGTGTTGTTTAGGAGATACAAACTAATTTTGTAAGATGCCTTATTTCTTCTCATAAGGTTTAAGTTTTTCCAATAAGTACGTATTTGTCTTTACTCTGCAACACTGTATTTCCTTACAACGTGGTATTCTTACATATTCTTTCGAGAGAAAACTCTCCTGTGTGTTCTCTTTTGAGGCTACACGCTTAGACATACACGCAACACGAAAGCTTTTCGAGTTAAAACGTTTGGTTTAGGAAAAACAAGATAATGTCGCACTATGCGGGATTTCCTTAATACATGGTTTTCTGACAAATTTTGACCAAAGAAAATTCTCCTATGGGTTCTCTTTTCAGGCTACACGTTTAGACGTACAGGCCACACCAAATCTTTTTATGTTATAGCGTGTTGTATAGGAGATACAAGCTAATTTCTTACGATGCGTTATTTCTTCTCCTAAAGTTTTTCCAAGACGTAAGTATTTGTCTTTACTCTGCAACACTGTATTTCCTAATAACGTGGTATTCTTACATATTCTTTCGAGAAAAAACTCTCCTTTGCGTTCTCTTTTGAGGCTACACGCTTAGACATACACGCAACACCAAAGCTTTTCGAGTTACAACGTGTTGTTTAGGAAAAACAAGATATTTTTGCACGATGCGGGATTTCCTTAAAACGTGGTTTTCTGAAAAATTTTGACGAAAGAAAATACTCCTGTCGGTTCTCTTTTGAGGCTACACATTTAGACGTACAAGCCACACCAAATCTTTCCGAGTTACAACGTGTTGTTTAGGAGAAACAAGGTAATTTTTCTACGATGCGTTATTTCTTCTCATAAAGTTTGTTTCCATTACGTACATATTTGCCTTTACTCTGCAACACTGTATTTCCTTATAACGTGGTATTCTTGCATATTCTTTCGAGAGAAAACTCTCCTGTGCATTCTCCTTTGAGGCTACATGCTTAGACATTCACGCAACACCAAAGCTTTTCGAGTTACAACGTGTTGTTTAGGAAAAACAAGATAATTTCGCACGATGCGGGATTTCCTTAAAACGTGGTTTTCTGACAAATTTTGACGAAATAAAACTCTCCTGTGGGTACTCTTTTGAGGCTACACGTTTAGACGTACAAGCCACACCAAATCTTTTCAAGTTATAACGTGTTGTTTAGGAGATACAAACTAATTTTGTAAGATGACTTATTTCTTCTCGTAAAGTTTAAGTTTTTCCAATAAGTACGTATTTGTCTTTACTCTGCAACACTGTATTTCCTTATAACGTGGTTTTCTTACATATTCTTTGAGAGAAAACTCTCCAGTGCATTCCTCTTTGAGGTTACAGGCTTAGACATACACGCAACACCAAAGCTTTTCGAGTTAAAACGTTTTGTTTAGGAAAAACAAGATAATTTCGCACGATGCGGAATTTCCTTAATACGTGGTTTTCTGACAAATTTTGACCAAAGAAAATTCTCCTATGGGTTCTCTTTTGAGGCTACACGTTTAGACGTACAGGCCACACCAAATCTTTTTAAGTTACAACGTGTTGTTTAGGAGATACAAGCTAATTTTGTACGATGCGTTATTTCTTCTCTTAAGTTTAAGTTTTTCCAATAAGTATGTATTTGTCTTTACTCTGCAACACTGTATTTCCTTATAACGTGGTATTCTTACATATTCTTTCGAGAAAAAACTCTCCTGTGCGTTCTCTTTTGAGGCTACATGCTTAGACATACACGCAGCACCAAAGCTTTTCGAGTTACAACGTGTTGTTTAGGAAAAACAAGATAATTTCGCACAATGCGGGATTTCCTTAAAACGTGGTTTTCTGACAAATTTTGACGAAAGAAAATACTCCTGTCGGTTCTCTTTTGAGGCTACACATTTAGACGTACACGCCACACCAAATCTTTTCGAGTTACAACGTGTTGTTTAGGAGAAACAATCTAATTTTTCTACGATGCGTTATTTCTTCTCATAAAGTTTAAGTGTTTCCATTACGTACATATTTGCCTTTACTCTGCAACACTGTATTTCCTTATAACGTGGTATTCTTGCATATTCTTTCGAGAGAAAACTCTCCTGTGCGTTCTCCTTTGAGGCTACATGCTTAGACATTCACGCAACACCAAAGCTTTTCGATTTACAACGTGTTGTTTAGGAAAAACAAGATAATTTCGCATGATGCGGGATTTCCTTAAAACGTGGTTTTCTGACAAATTTTGACGAAATAAAACTCTCCTGTGGGTACTCTTTTGAGGCTACACGTTTAGCCGTACAAGCCACACCAAATCTTTTCAAGTTACAACGTGTTGTTTAGGAGATACAAGCTAATTTTGTACGATGCGTTATTTCTTCTAGTAAAGTTTAAGTTTTTCCAATAAGTACGTATTTGTCTTTACTCTGCAACACTGTATTTCCTTATAACGTGGTATTCTTACATATTCTTTCGAGAGAAAACTCTCCTGTGCGTTCTCTTTTGAGGCTACACGCTTAGACATACACGCAACACGAAAGCTTTTCGAGTTAAAACGTTTTGTTTAAGAAAAACAAGATAATTTCGCAGAATGCGGGATTTCCTTAAAACGTGGTTTTCTGACAAATTTTGACGAAAGAAAATTTTCCTGTGGTTTCTCTTTTGAGGCTACACGTTTAGACATACACACCACACCAAATCTTTTCGAGTTATAATGTGTTGTTTAGGAGATACAAACTAATTTTGTAAGATGCCTTATTTCTTCTCGTAAGGTTTAAGTTTTTCCAATAAGTACGTATTTGTCTTTACTCTGCAACACTGTATTTCCTTATAACGTGGTATTCTTACATATTCTTTCGAGAGAAAACTCTCCTGTGTGTTCTCTTTTGAGGCTACACGCTTAGACATACACGCAACACGAAAGCTTTTCGAGTTAAAACGTTTGGTTTAGAAAAAACAAGATAATGTCGCACTATGCGGGATTTCCTTAATACATGGTTTTCTGACAAATTTTGACCAAAGAAAATTCTCCTATGGGTTCTCTTTTCAGGCTACACGTTTAGACGTACAGGCCACACCAAATCGTTTTATGTTACAACGTGTTGTATAGGAGATACAAGCTAATTTCTTACGATGCGTTATTTCTTCTCGTAAAGTTTTTCCAAGACGTAAGTATTTGTCTTTACTCTGCAACACTGTATTTCCTTATAACGTGGTATTCTTACATATTCTTTCGAGAAAAAACTCTCCTTTGCGTTCTCTTTTGAGGCTACACGCTTAGACATACACGCAGCACCAAAGCTTTTCGAGTTACAACGTGTTGTTTAGGAAAAACAAGATAATTTCGCACAATGCGGGATTTCCTTAAAACGTGGTTTTCTGACAAATTTTGACGAAAGAAAATACTCCTGTCGGTTCTCTTTTGAGGCTACACATTTAGACGTACACGCCACACCAAATCTTTTCGAGTTACAACGTGTTGTTTAGGAGAAACAATATAATTTTTCTACGATGCGTTATTTCTTCTCATAAAGTTTAAGTGTTTCCATTACGTACATATTTGCCTTTACTCTGCAACACTGTATTTCCTTATAACGTGGTTTTCTTGCATATTCTTTCGAGAGAAAACTCTCCTGTGCATTCTCCTTTGAGGCTACATGCTTAGACATTCACGCAACACCAAAGCTTTTCGAGTTACAACGTGTTGTTTAGGAAAAACAAGATAATTTCGCACGATGCGGGATTTCCTTAAAACGTGGTTTTCTGACAAATTTTGACGAAATAAAACTCTCCTGTGGGTACTCTTTTGAGGCTACACGTTTAGACGTACAAGCCACACCAAATCTTTTCAAGTTACAACGTGTTGTTTAGGAGATACAAGCTAATTTTGTACGATGCGTTATTTCTTCTCGTAAAGTTTAAGTTTTTTCCAATAAGTATGTATTTGTCTTTACTCTGCTACACTGTATTTCCTTATAACGTGGTATTCTTACATATTCTTTCGAGAGAAAACTCTCCTGTGC
This sequence comes from Apodemus sylvaticus, assembly GCF_947179515.1. Lineage (NCBI taxonomy): Eukaryota > Metazoa > Chordata > Mammalia > Rodentia > Muridae > Apodemus > Apodemus sylvaticus. Next base: position 69,400 of record NW_026263456.1, read on the forward strand.
GTTCTCTTTTGAGGCTACACGCTTAGACATACACGCAACACCAAAGCATTTCGTGTTAAAACGTTTTGTTTAGGAAAAACAAGATAATTTCGCACGATGCGGGATTACCTTAATACGTGGTTTTCTGACAAATTTTGACTAAAGAAAATTCTCCTATGGGTTCTCTTTTCAGGCTACACGTTTAGACGTACAGGCCACACCAAATCTTTTTAAGTTGCAACGTGTTGTTTAGTAGATACAAGCTAATTTTTTACGATGCGTTATTTCTTCTCGTAAAGTTTTTCCAATACATAAGTATTTGTCTTTACTCTGCAACACTGTATTTCCTAATAACGTGGTATTCTTACATATTCTTTCGAGAAAAAACTCTCCTTTGCGTTCTCCTTTGAGGCTACACGCTTACACATAGACGCAACACCAAAGCTTTTCGAGTTACAACGTGTTGTTTAGGAGATACAAGCTAATTTCTTATGATGCGTTATTTCTTCTCGTAAAGTTTTTCCAAGACGTAAGTATTTGTCTTTACTCTGCAACACTGTATTTCCTAATAACGTGGTATTCTTACATATTCTTTCGAGAAAAAACTCTCCATTGCGTTCTCTTTTGAGGCTACACGCTTAGACATACACGCAACACCAAAGCTTTTCGAGTTACAACGTGTTGTTTCGGAAAAACAAGATAATTTCGCACGATGCGGGATTTCCTTAAAACGTGGTTTTCTGACAAATTTTGATGAAAGAAAATACTCCTGTGGGTTCTCTTTTGAGGCTACACATTTAGACGTACACGCCACACCAAATCTTTTCGAGTTACAACGTGTTGTTTAGGAGAAACAAGCTAATTTTTTACGATGCGTTATTTCTTCTCATAAAGTTTAAGTGTTTCCATTACGTACGTATTTGCCTTTACTCTGCAACACTGTATTTCCTTATAACGTGGTATTCTTGCATATTCTTTCGAGAGAAAACTCTACTGTGTATTCTCCTTGGAGGCTACATGCTTAGACATTCACGCAACACCAAATCTTTTCGAGTTACAAAGTGTTGTTTAGGAGATACAAGCTAATTTTTTTACGGTGCGTTATTTCTTCTCATAAAGTTTTAAGTGTTTCCATTACGTACATATTTGCCTTTACTCTGCAACACTGTATTTCCTTATAACGTGGTATTCTTGCATATTCTTTCGAGAGAAAACTCTCCTGTGCGTTCCCCTTTGAGGCTACATGCTTAGACATACACGCAACACCAAAGCTTTTCGAGTTACAACGTGTTTTTTAGGAAAAACAAGATAATTTCACCCGATGCGGGATTTCCTTAAAACGTGGTTTTCTGACAAATTTTGACGAAAGAAAATTATCCTGTGGGTTCTCTTTTTAGGCTACACGTTTAGACGTACACACCACACCAAATCTTTTCGAGTTTTAACGTGTTGTTTAGGAGATACAAACTAATTTTGTAAGATGCCTTATTTCTTCTCGTAAAGTTTAAGTTTTTCCAATAAGTACGTATTTGTCTTTACTCTGCAACACTGTATTTCCTTATAACGTGGTATTCTTACATATTCTTTCGAGAGAAAACTCTCCTGTGCGTTCTCTTTTGAGGCTATACGCTTTGACATACACGCAACACCAAAGTTTTTCGAGTTACAATGTGTTGTTTAGGAAAAACAAGATAATTTAGCATGATGCGGGATTTCCGTAAAACGTGGTTTTCTGACAAATTTTGGCGAAAGAAAATACTCCTGTGGGTTCTCTTTTGAAGCTACACATTTAGACGTGCCCGAGACACTAAATCTTGTCGAGTTACAACGTGTTGTTTAGGAGATACAAGCTAATTTTTTTACGATGCATTATTTCTTCTCATAAAGTTTAAGTGTTTCCATTATGTAAATATTTGGCTTTACTCTGCAACACTGTATTTCCTTATAACGAGGTATTCTTGCATATTCTTTCGAGAGAAAACTCTCCTGTGCGGTCTCCTTTGAGGTTACATGCTTAGACATACACTCAACACCAAAGCTTTTCGAGTTACAACATGTTGTTTAGGAAAAACAACATAATTTCGCACGATGCGGGATTTCCTTAAAACGTGGTTTTCTGACAAATTTTGACCAAATAAAACTCTCCTGTGTGTACTCTTTTGAGTCTACACGTTTAGACGTACACGCCACACCAAATCTTTTCGAGTTACAACCTGTTGTTTAGGAGATACAAGCTAATTTTTTACGATGCGTTATTTCTTCTCGTAAAGTGTTTCCAATAAGTATGTATTTGTCTTTACTCTGCAACACGGTATTTCCTTAATACGTGGTATTCTTACATATTCTTTCGAGAGAAAACTCTCCTGTGCGTTCTCTTTTGAGGGTACACGCTTAAACATACACGCAACACCAAAGCTTTTCGAGTTACAATGTGTTGTTTATGATGAACAAGATAATTTCTCACGATGCGGGATTTCCTTAAAACGTGGTTTTCTGACAAATTTTGACGAACGAAAATTGTCCTGTGGTTCTCTTTTGAGGCTACACCTTTAGACGTACACGCCACACCAAATCTTTTCGAGTTACAACGTGTTGTTTAGGAGATACAAGCTAATTTTGTACGATGCTTTATTTCATCTCGTAAAGTTTAAGGGTTTCCAATACGTAAGTATTTGTCTTTATTCTGCAACACTGTACTTCCTTATAACGTGGTATTCTCACATATTCTTTCGAGAGAAAACTCTCCTGTGTGTTCTCTTTTAAGGCTACACGCTTAGACATACACGCATCACCAAAGATTTTCGAGTTAGTACGTGTTGTTTAGGAAAAAACAAGATAATTTCGCACGATGCTGGATTTCCTTAAAACGTGGTTTTCTGAAACTTTGACGAAAGAAAATTCTCCTATGGGTTCTCTTTTGAGGCTACAAGTTTAGACGTACACGCCACACCAATTCTTTTCGAGTTACAAAGTGTTGTTTAGGAGATACGAGCTAATTTTGTACGATGCTTTATTTCATCTCGTAAAGTTTAAGGGTTTCCAATAAGTACATATTTTTCTTTACTCTGCAACACTGTATTTCCTTATAACGTGGTATTCTTACATATTCTTTTGAGAGAAAACTCCCCTGTGTGTTCTCTTTTAAGGCTACACGCTGAGACATACACGCAACACCAAAGGTTTTCGAGTTACAACGTGTTGTTTAGGAAAAACAAGATAATTTCGCACGATGTAGGATTTCCTTAATACGTGGTTTTGTGGCAAATTTGACCAAAGAAAATTCTCCTGTGTGTTCTCTTTTTGAGGCTACACGTTTAGACGTACCTGCCACACCAAACATTTTCGAGTTACAACGTGTTGTTTAGGAGATACAAGCTAATTTTTTATGATGCATTATTTCTTCACGTAAAGTGTTTCCAATACGTACGTATTTGTCTTTACTCTGCAACACTGTATTTCCTTATAACCTGGTATTCTTACTTATTCTTTTGAGTGAAAACTCTCCTGTGTGTTCTCTTTTGAGGCTACACACTGAGACATACACGCAACACCCAAGCTTTTTGAGTTACAACGTGTTGTTTAGGAAAAACAAGATAATTTCGCAGGATGCGGGATTTCGTTAATACCTTGTTTTCTGACCAATTTTGACGAAAGAAAATTCTCCAGTCGGTTCTCTTTTGAGGCTAAACTTTTAGACATACACGCCAAACTAAATGTTTTCGAGTTTCCACTTGTTGTTTAGGAGATACAAGCTAATATTGTGTGATGCTTAATTTCTTCTCGTAATGTGTTTCCAATATGTACGTATTTGTCTTTACTCTGCAACACTGTATTTCCTTATAACGTTGAATTCTTACATGTTCTAATGAGAGAAAACTCTCCTGTGCATTCTCTTTTGAGGCTACACGCTTAGACATACACGCAACACCAAAGCTTTTCGAGTTACCACTTGTTGTTTAGGAAAAACAAGATAATTTCCCACGATGCGGTATTTCCTTAAAACGTGATTTTCTGACAAATTTTGACGAAAGAAAATTCTCCTTTGTGTTCTCCTTTGAGGCTACACGTTTAGACATACACGCCAAACCAAATCTTTTCGACTTACCATGTGTTGTTTAGGAGATAAAAGCTAATTTTGTTCGATGCGTTATTTCTTCTCGTAAAATATTCCCAATATGTAAGTATTTGTCTTTACTCTGAAACACTGTATTTCCTTATAACGTGGTATTCTTACATATTCTTTCGAGAGAAAACTATCTTGTGCGTTCCGTTTTGAGGCTACACACTTAGACATACAGGCAACACCAAAGCTTTTCGAGTTACAACGTGTTGTTAATGAATAAAAAGATAATATTGCACGATGCGGGATTTATTTAAAACGTGGTTTTCTGAAAAATTTGACAAAGGAAAATTCTTCTGTGGGCTTTCCTTTGAGGCTACACGTATAGACGTACACGTCACACCAAATCTTTTCGAGTTACAACGTGTTGTTTAGGAGATACAAGCTAATTTTGTACGATGCATTATTTCTTCTCGTAAAGTGTTTCCAATATGTACTTATTTGCCTTTACTCTACAAAATTGTATTTCTTTATATCGTGGTATTCTTACATATTCTTTCGAGAGAAAACTCTCCTGTGCGTTCTCTTTTGAGGCTCCACGCTTAGACATACACGCAACACCAAAGCTTTTCGAGTTACAACATGTTTAGGAAAAAGAAGATGATTTCGCATGATGCGGGATTTCCTTAAAACGTGGTGTTCTGAAAAAATTTTAACGAAAGAAAATTCGTCTCTGGGTTCTTTTTGAGGCTACACGTTTAGACGTACACGCCACACCAAATCTTTTCGAGTTACAACGTGTTGTTTAGGAGATACAAGCTAATTTTGTACGATGCTTTATTTCATCCCATAAAGTTTAAGGGTTTCCAATACGGAAGTATTTGTCATTATTCTGCAACAGTGGACTTCCTTATAACGTGGTATTCTCACATATTCTTTCGAGAGAAAAGTCTCCTGTGTGTTCTCTTTTGAGGCTACACGCTTAGACATACACGCAACACCAAAGCTTTTCGAGTTACAATGCGTTGTTTAGGAAAAACAAGATAATTTCGCACGATGCGGGATTTCCTTAATATGTGGTTTTCTGACAAATTTTGACCAAAGAAAATTCTCCTGTGGGTTCTCTTTTGAGGCTACACGTTTAGACGTACACGCCACACGAAATCTTTTCGAGTTACAACGTGTTGTTTAGGAGATACAAGCTATTTTTTTACGATGCGTTATTTCTTCTCATAAAGTGTTTCCAATAAGTACTTATTTGTCTTTACTCTGCAACACTGTATTTCCTTATAACGTGGTATTCTTACATATTCTTTCGAGAGAAAACTATCCTGTGCGTTCCCTTTTGAGGCTACACACTTAGACATACAGGCAACACCAACGCTTTTCCAGTTACATCTTGTTGTTTTTGAAATACAAGATTATTTCGCACGATGAGTGATTTTCTTAAAATGTGATTTTCTGACAAATTTTGACAAAAGAAAATTCTCCTGTGGTTTCTCTTTTGATGCTACACGTTTAGACGTACACGCCACACCAAATCCTTTCTAGTTAGCACGTGTTGTTTAGGAGATACAAGCTAATTTTGTATGATGCGTTATTTCTTCTCATAAAGTGTTTCCAATACGTACTTATTTGTCTTTACTCTGCATCACTGTATTTGCTTATAACATGGTATTCTTACATATTCTTTCGAGGGAAAACTCTCCTGGGCGTTCTCTTTTGAGGCTACATGCTTAGACATACACGCAATTCCAAAGCTTTTCCAGTTACAACGTGTTGTTTAGGAAAAACAAGATAATTTCGCACGATGCGAGATTTCCATAAAACGTGGTTTTCTGACAAATTTTGACGAAAGAAAGTTCTCCTGTTGGTTCTCTTTTGAGGCTACACATGTAGAGGTACGAGCCACACCAAATCTTTTCGAGTTACAACGTGTTGTTCAGGAGATACAAGCTAATTTTTTACGTTGCTTTATTTCTTCTCTTAAAGTGTTTCCAATACGTACCTATTTGTCTTTACTCTGCAACACTGTATTTCCTTATAACGTGGTATTCTTACATATTCTTTTGAGAGAAAACTCTCCTGTGCGTTCTCTTTTGAGGCTACACGCTTAGACATACATGCAACACCAAAGCTTTCCGAGTTACAACGTGTTGTTTAGGAAAAACAAGATAATTTCCCACGATGCGAGATTTCCTTAAAACATGGTTTCTGACAAATTTTGATGAAAAAAAATTCTCCTGTGTGTTCTCTTTTGAGGCTACACATTTAGACGTACACGTCACACCAAATCTTTTCGAGTTACAACTTGTTGTTTAGGAGATACAAGCTAATTTTGTATGATGCGTTATTTATTCTAGTAAAGTGTTTCCAATATGTACTTATTTGTCTTTACTCTGCAAAATTGTATTTCCTTATAACGTGGTATTCTTTCATATTCCTTGGAGAGAAAACTCTCCTGTGCCTTCTCTTTTGAGGCTCCACGCTTACACATACAAGCAACACCAAATTTTTTTGAGTTACAACATGTTGTTTAGGAAAAACAAGATGATTTCTCACGATGCAGGATTTCCTTAAAACGTGGTTTTCTGAAAAATTTTGACGAAAGAAAATTCTTCTGTGGGTTCTCTTTTGAGGCTACACGTTTAGACGTACACGCCACACCAAATCTTTTCGAGTTACAACGTGTTGTTTAGGAGATACAAGCTAATTTTGCACGATGCGTTAATTCTTCTCTTAAAGTGTTTCCAATATGTAAGTATTTGTCTTTACTCTGCAACACTGTATTTCCTTATAACGTGGTATTCTTACATATTCTTTCTAGAGAAAACTATCCTGTGCGTTCCCTTTTGAGGCTACACACTTAGACATACAGGCAACACCAAAGGTTTTCGAGTTACAACGTGTTGTTTATGAAAACCAAGATAATTTCGCACTATACAGGATTTCCTTAAAACGTGATTTTCTGACAAATTTTGACGAAAGAAAATTCTCCTGTGGGTTCTCTGTTGAGGCTACATGTTTCGACGTACACTCCACACCAAATCTTGTCGAGTTACAACGTGTTGTTTAGGAGATACAAGCTAATATTGTATGATGCGTTATTTCTTCTCCTAAAGTGTTTCCAATACGTACGTATTTGTCTTTACACTGCAACACTGTATTTCCTTATAACGTTGTATTCTTACATGTTCTTTCGAGACAAAACTCTCCTGTGCGTTCTCTTTTGAGGCCACACGTTTAGACATACACGCAACACCAAAGATTTTCGAGTTACAACGTGTTGTTTAGGAAAAACAAGATAACTTTGCACGATACGGGATTTCCTTAAAACGTGGTTTTCTGACAAATTTTGACGAAAGAAAGTTCTCCTGTTTGTGTTCGTTTGAGTCTACACATGTAGACGTACGAGCCACACCAATTCTTTTCGAATTACAACGTGTTGTTTAGGAGATACAAGCAAATTTTTTTCAATGCATTATTCCTTCTCATAAAGTGTTTCCAATAAGTACATATTTGTCTTTACTCTGCAACACTTTATTTCCTTATAACGTGGTATTCTTACATATTCTTTCGAGGGAAAACTCTCCTGTGCGTTCTCCTTTGGGGCTACACGCTTAGACATACATGCAACGCCAAAGCTTTTTGAGTTACAACGTGTTGTTTAGGAAAAACAAGATAATTTCGCACGATGCGAGATTTCCATAAAACGTGGTTTTCTGATATATTTTGACGAAAGAAAGTTCTGCCCTGTGTTCTATTTGAGGCTACACGTGTAGAGGTATGAGCCACACCAAATCTTTTTGAGTTACAACGTGTTGTTTAGGAGATACAAGCTAATTTTGTACGATGCGTTATTTCTTCTCGTAAAGTGTTTCCAATATGTACTTACTGTCTTTACTCTGCAAAATTGTATTTCCTTATAACGTGGTATTCTTACATATTCTTTCGAGAGAAAACTCTCCTGTGCCTTCTCTTTTGAGGCTCCACGCTTACACATACACGCAATACCAAAGCTTTTGGAGTTACAACATGTTGTTTAGAAAAAAGAAGATGATTTTGCATGATGCGGGATATCCTTAAAATGTGGTTTTCTGAAAAAATTTGACGAAAGAAAATTCTCCTGTGGGTTCTCTTTTGAGGCTACACGTTAAGACGTACACGCCGCACCAAATATTTTCGAGTTACAACGTTTTGTTTAGGAGATACAAGCTAATTTTGTACGATGCATTACTTCTTCTCATAAAGTATTTCCAATATGTATGTATTTGTCTTTACTCGGCAACACTGTATTTCCTTATAACGTGGTACTCTTACATATTCTTTCGAGAGAAAACTATCCTGTGCGTTCCCTTTTGAGGTTACACACTGAGACATACAGGCAACACCAAAGCTTTTCGAGTTACAACGTGTTGTTTACGAAAAACAAGATAATTTCGCACGATGCAAGATTTCCTTAAAACGTGGTTTTCTGACAAATTTTGAAGAAAGAAAATTCTCCTGTCGGTTCTTCTTTGAGGCTACACGTTTAGACGTACATGCCAAACCAAATTCTTTCGAGTTACCACGTGTTGTTTAGGAGATACACGCTAATTTTGTACGATGCGTTATTTCTTCTCGTAAAGTGTTTCCAATATGTACGTATTTGTCTTTACTCTGCAACACTGTATTTCCTTATAACGTTGTATTCTTACATGTTCTTTCGAGAGAAAACTCTCTTGTGCATTGTCTTTAGAGGCAACATGCTCAGACATACACGCAACACCAAAGCTTTTCGAGTTACAACTTGTTGTTTAGGAAAAACAAGATAATTTTGCACGATGCGGGATTTCCTTAAAACGTGGTTTTTTGACACATTTTGAAGAAAGAAAATTCTCCTGTGGTTTCTCTTTTGAGGCTACACGTGTAGACGTACGAGCCACACCAAATATTTTCGAGTTACAACGTGTTGTTTAGGAGATACAAGCAAATATTGTACGATGCATTATTTCTTCCCTAAAGTGTTTCCAATGTGTACTTATTTGTCTTTACTCTGCAACACTGTATTTTCTTATAACGTGGTATTCTTACATATTCTTTCTAGGGAAAACTCTCCTGTGCATTCTCCTTTGAGGCTACACGCTTAGACAAACACGCAACGCCAAAGCTTTTCGAGTTACAACGTGTTGTTTAGGAAAAACAAGATAATTTCGCAGGATGCGAGATTTCCATAAAACGTGGTTTTCTGACAAATTTTGACGAAAGAAAGTTCTCCTGTGGGTTCTCTTTTGAGGCAACACGTGTAGAGGTACGAGCCACACCAAATCTTTTCGAATTATAACCTATTGTTTAGGAGTAACAAGCTAATTTTGTATTATGCTTTATTTCCTCTCCTAAAGTGTTTCCAATACGTTCGTAGTTGTCTTTACTCTGCAACACTGTATTTCCTTATAATGTGGTATTCTTACATATTCTTTCGAGAGAAAACTCTCCTGTGCATTCTCTTTTGAGGCTACACGCTTAGACATACACGCAACACCAACGCTTTTCGTGTTGCAATATGTTGTTTAGGAAAAACAAGATAATTTTTCACGATGCGATATTTCCTTAAAACGTGGTTTCTGACAAATTTTGATGAAAGTAAATTCTCCTGTGGGTTCTCGTTTGAGGCTACACTTTTAGACGTACACGTCACACCGAATCTTTTCGAGTTACAACGTGTTGTTTAGGAGATACAAGCTAATTTTGTACGATGCATTATTTCTTTTTGTAAAGTGTTTCCAATATATACTTATTTGTCTTTACTCTGCAACACTGTATTTCCTCATAACGTGGTATTCTTACATATTCTTTCGAGAGAAAACTCTCCTGTGCCTTCTCTTTTGAGGCTCCACGCTTACACATACACGCAATACCAATGCTTTTGGAGTTACAACATTTTGTTTAGAAAAAAGAAGATGATTTCGCATGATGCGGCATATCCTTAAAATGTGGTTTTCTGAAAAAAATTGACGAAAGAAAATTCTCCTGTGGGTTCTCTTTTGAGGCTACACGTTAAGATGTACACGCCGCACCAAATATTTTCGAGTTACAACGTTTTGTTTAGGAGATACAAGCTAATTTTGTACGATGCATTACTTATTCTCATAAAGTGTTTCCAATATGTAGGTATTTGTCTTTACTCTGCAACACTGTATTTCCTTATAACGTGGTACTCTTACATATTCTTTCGAGAGAAAACTATCCTGTGCGTTCCCTTTTGAGGCTACACACTGAGACATACAGGCAACACCAAAGCTTTTCGAGTTACAACGTGTTGTTTACGAAAAACAAGATAATTTCGCACGATGCAGGATTTCCTTAAAACGTGGTTTTCTGACAAATTTTGAAGAAAGAAAATTCTCCTGTCGGTTCTCCTTTGAGGCTACACGTTTAGACGTACATGCCACACCAAATCCTTTCGAGTTACCACGTGTTGTTTAGGAGATACACGCTAATTTTGTACGATGCGTTATTTCTTCTCGTAAAGTGTTTCCAATATGTACGTATTTGTCTTTACTATGCAACACTGTATTTCCTTATAACGTTGTATTCTTACATGTTCTTTCGAGAGAAAACTCTCTTGTGCATTGTCTTTAGAGGAAACATGCTCAGACATACACGCAACAACAAAGCTTTTCGAGTTACAATGTGTTGTTTAGGAAAAACAAGATAATTTTGCACGATGCGGGATTTCCTTAAAACGTGGTTTTTTGACAAATTTTGACGAAAGAAAATTCTCCTGTGGTTTCTGTTTTGAGGCTACACGTGTAGACGTACGAGCCACACCAAATATTTTTGAGTTACAACGTGTTGTTTAGGAGATACAAGCAAATATTGTACGATGCGTTATTTCTTCCCTAAAGTGTTTCCAATATGTACTTATTTGTCTTTACTCTGTAATATTGTATTTTCTTATAACGTGGTATTCTTACATATTCTTTCTAGGGAAAACTCTCCTGTGCATTCTCTTTTGAGGCTACACGCTTAGAAAAACAAGCAACGCCAAAGCTTTTCGAGTTACAACGTGTTGTTTAGGAAAAACAAGATAATTTCGCACGATGCGAGATTTCCATAAAACGTGGTTTTCTGACAAATTTTGACGAAAGAAAGTTCTCCTGTGGGTTCTCTTTTGAGGCAACACGTGTAGAGGTACGAGCCACACCAAATCTTTTCGAATTATAACCTGTTGTTTAGGAGATACAAGCTAATTTTGTATTATGCTTTATTTCTTCTATTAAAGTGTTTCCAATACGTACGTATTTGTCTTTACTCTGCAACACTGTTTTTCCTTATAATGTGGTATTCTTACTTATTCTTTCGAGAGCAAACTCTCCTGTGCATTCTCTTTTGAGGCTACACGCTTAGACATACACGCAACACCAAAGCTTTTCGTGTTGCAATGTGTTGTTTAGGAAAAACAAGATAATTTTTCACGATGCGAGATTTCCTTAAAACGTGGTTTCTGACAAATTTTGATGAAAGTAAATTCTCCTGTGGGTTCTCGTTTGAGGCTACACTTTTAGACGTACACGTCACACCGAATCTTTTCGAATTACAACGTGTTGTTTAGGAGATACAAGCTAATTTTGTACGATGCATTATTTCTTTTTGTAAAGTGTTTCCAATATATACTTATTTGTCTTTACTCTGCAGCACTGTATTTCCTCATAACGTGGTATTCTTACATATTCTTTCGAGAGAAAACTCTCCTGTGCCTTCTCTTTTGAGGCTCCACGCTTACACATACACGCAATACCAAAGATTTTGGAGTTACAACATTTTGTTTAGAAAAAAGAAGATGATTTCGCATGATGCGGCATATCCTTAAAATGTGGTTTTTTGAAAAAAAATTGAGGAAAGAAAATTCTCCTGTGGGTTCTCTTTTGAGGCTACACGTTAAGACGTACACGCCGCACCAAATATTTTCGAGTTACAACGTTTTGTTTAGGAGATACAAGCTAATTTTGTACGATGCATTACTTCTTCTCATAAAGTGTTTCCAATATGTATGTATTTGTCTTTACTCTGCAACACTGTATTTCCTTATAACGTGGTACTCTTACATATTCTTTCGAGAGAAAACTATCCTGTGAGTTCCCTTTTGAGGCTACACACTGAGACATACAGACAACACCAAAGCTTTTCGAGTTACAACGTGTTGTTTACGAAAAACAAGATAATTTCGCACGATGCAGGATTTCCTTAAAACGTGGTTTTCTGACAAATTTTGAAGAAAGAAAATTCTCCTGTCGGTTCTCGTTTGAGGCTACACGTTTAGACGTACATGCCACACCAAATCCTTTCGAGTTACCACGTGTTGTTTAGGAGATACACGCTAATTTTGTACGATGCATTATTTCTTCTCGTAAAGTGTTTCCAATATGTACGTATTTGTCTTTACTCTGCAACACTGTATTTCCTTATAACGTTGTATTCTTACATGTTCTTTCGAGAGAAAACTCTCTTGTGCATTGTCTTTAGAGGAAACATGCTCAGACATACACGCAACAACAAAGCTTTTCGAGTTACAATGTGTTGTTTAGGAAAAACAAGATAATTTTGCACGATGCGGGATTTCCTTAAAACGTGGTTTTTTGACAAATTTTGACGAAAGAAAATTCTCCTGTGGTTTCTGTTTTGAGGCTACACGTGTAGACGTACCAGCCACACCAAATATTTTCGAGTTACAACGTGTTGTTTAGGAGATACAAGCAAATATTGTACGATGCGTTATTTCTTCCCTAAAGTGTTTCCAATATGTACTTATTTGTCTTTACTCTGCAATACTGTATTTTCTTATAACGTGGTATTCTTACATATTCTTTCTAGGGAAAACTCTCCTGTGCATTCTCTTTTGAGGCTACACGCTTAGACAAACAAGCAACGCCAAAGCTTTTCGAGTTACACCGTGTTGTTTAGGAAAAACAAGATAATTTCGCACGATGCGAGATTTCCATAAAACGTGGTTTTCTGACAAATTTTGACGAAAGAAAGTTCTCCTGTGGGTTCTCTTTTGAGGCTACGCGTGTAGAGGTATGAGCCACACCAAATCTTTTCGAGTTATAACCTGTTGTTTAGGAGATACAAGCTAATTTTGTATTATGCTTTTTTTCTTCTCTTAAAGTGTTTCCAATACGTACGTATTTGTCTTTACTCTGCAACACTGTATTTCCTTATAACGTGGTATTCTTACATATTCTTTCGAGAGCAAACTCTCCTGTGCATTCTCTTTTGAGGCTACACGCTTAGACATACACGCAACACCAAAGCTTTTCGAGTTAGAACTTGTTGTTTAGGAAAAACAAGATAATTTCGCACGATGCGAAATTTCCTTAAAACGTGGTTTCTGACAAATTTTGATGAAAGAATATTCTCCTGTCGGTTCTCGTTTGAGGCTACACTTTTAGACGTACATGTCACACCAAATCTTTTCGAGTTACAACGTGTTGTTTAGGAGATACAAGCTATTTTTTTACGATGCGTTATTTCTTCTCATAAAGTGTTTCCAATAAGTACTTATTTGTCTTTACTCTGCAACACTGTATTTCCTTATAACGTGGTATTCTTACATATTCTTTCGAGAGAAAACTATCCTGTATGTACCCTTTTGAAGCTACACACTTAGACATACAGGCAACACCAACGCTTTTCCAGTTACATCTTGTTTTTGAAAAACAAGATTATTTCGCACGATGAGTGATTTTCTTAAAATGTGGTTTTCTGACAAATTTTGACAAAAGAAAATTCTCCTGTGGTTTCTCTTTTGATGCTACACGTTTAGACGTACACGCCACACCAAATCCTTTCTAGTTAGCACGTGTTGTTTAGGAGATACAAGCTAATTTTGTATGATGCGTTATTTCTTCTCATAAAGTGTTTCCAATACGTACTTATTTGTCTTTACTCTGCATCACTGTATTTCCTTATAACATGGTATTCTTACATATGCTTTCGAGGGAAAACTCTCCTGTGCGTTTTCTTTTGAGGCTACATGCTTAGACATACACGCAACTCCAAAGCTTTTCGAGTTACAACGTGTTGTTTAGGAAAAACCAGATAATTTCGCACGATGCGAGATTTCCATAAAACGTGGTCTTCTGACAAATTTTGACGAAAGAAAGTTCTCCTGTTGGCTCTCTTTTGAGGCTACACATGTAGAGGTACGAGCCACACCAAATCTTTTCGAGTTACAACGTGTTGTTCAGGAGATACAAGCTAATTTTTTATGTTGCTTTATTTCTTCTCTTAAAGTGTTTCCAATACGTCCTATTTGTCTTTACTCTGCAACACTGTATTTCCTTATAACGTGGTATTCTTACATATTCTTTTGAGCGAAAACTCTCCTGTGCGTTCTCTTTTGAGGCTACACGCTTAGACATACACGCAACACCAAAGCTTTTCGAGTTACAACGTGTTGTTTAGGAAAAACAAGATAATTTCGCCCGATGCAAGATTTCCTTAAAACGTGGTTTCTGACAAATTTTGATGAAAGAAAATTCTCCTGTGGGTTCTCGTTTGAGGCTACACTTTTAGACGTATACGTCACACCAAATCTTTTCGAGTTACAACGTGTTGTTTAGGAGATACAAGGTAATTTTGAACGATGCGTTATTTCTTCTCGTAAAGTGTTTCCAATATGTACTTATTTGTCTTTACTCTGCAAAATTGTATTTCCTTATAACATGGTATTCTTACATATTCTTTTGAGAGAAAACTCTCCTGTGCCTTCTCTTTTCAGGCTACACACTTACACATACACGCAACACCAATGCTTTTCGAGTTACAACATGTTGTTTAGGAAAAGGAAGATGATTTCGCACGATGCGGGATTTCCTTAAAACGTGGTGTTCTGAAAAATTTTGAAAAAAGAAAATTCTCCTGTGTGTTCTCTTTTGGGGCTACACATTTAGACGTACACGCCACACCAAATCCTTTCGAGTTACCTCGTAAAGTTTAGGAGATACAAGCTAATTTTGTATTATGCTTTATTTCTTCTCTTAAAGTGTTTCCAATACGTACTTATTTGTCTTTACTCTGCAAAATTGTATTTCCTTATAACGTGGTATTCTTACATATTCTTTCGAGAGAAAACTCTCCTGTGCCTTCTCTTTTGAGGCTCCACGCTTACACATACACGCAACACCAAAGCTTTTTGAGTTACAACATGTTGTTTAGAAAAAGAAGATGATTTCCCACGATGCGGGATTTCCTTAAAACGTGGTTTTCTGAAAATATTTGAAGAAAGAAAATTCTCCTGTAGGTTCTCTTTTGAGGCTACACGTTTAGACGTGCATGCAACACCAAATCTTTTCGAGTTACAACGTCTTGTTTAGGAGATAAAACCTAATTTTTTACGATGCGTTAATTCTTCTCGTAATGTGTTTCCAATACATACGTATTTGTCTTTACTCTGCAACATTGTATTTCCTTATAACGTGGTATTCTTACATATTCTTTCGAGAGAAAACTATCCTGTGTGTTCTCTTTTGAGGTTACACACTTAGACATTCATGCAACACCATACCTTTTCGAGTAAGAACATGTAATTTAGGAAAAACAATATAATTTCGCACGATGCGAGATTTCCTTAAAACGTGGTTTATGACAAATTTTGATGAAAGAAAATTCACCTGTGGGTTCTCTTTTGAGGCTATACATTTAGAAGTACACGTCACACCAAATCCTTTTGAGTTACAACGTGTTGTTTAGGAGATACAAGCTAATTTTGTATGATGCGTTATTTCTTCTTGTAAAGAGTTTCCAATATGTACTTATTTGTCTTTATTCTGAAAAATTGTATTTCCTTATAACGTGGTATTCTTACATATTCTTTCGAGAGAAAGCTCTCCTGTGCCTTCTCTTTTGAGGCTCCATGCTTAGACATACACGCAACACTAAAGCTTTTCGAGTTACAACATGTTTTTTAGGAAAAAGAATGTGATTTCGCACGATGCGGGATTTCCTTAAAACGTGGCTTTCTGAAAAATTTTAACGAAAGAAAATTCTCCTGTGTGTTCTCTTTTTAGGCTACACGTTTAGACGTACAAGCCACACCAAATCTTTTCCAGTTACAACGTGTTGTTTAGGAGATACAAGCTAATTTTGTACGATGCGTTATTTCTTCTCGTAATGTGTTTCCAATATGTACGTATTTGTCTTTACTCTGCAACACTGTATTTCCTTATAACGTGGTATTCTTACATATTCTTTCGAGAAAAAACTCTCCTTTACATTCTGTTTTGAGGCTACATGCTTAGACATACACGCAACACCAAAGCTTTTCGAGTTACAACGTGTTGTTTAGGAAAAACAAGATAATTTCGCATGATGCGAGATTTCCTTAAAACGTGGTTGCTGACAAATTTTGATGAAAGAAAATTCTCTTGTGGGTTCCCTTTTGATGCTACACGCTTAGACGTACACGTCACACCAAATCTTTTCGAGTTACAACGTGTTGTTTAGGAGACACAAGCTAATTTTGTACGATGCGTTATTTCTTCTTGTAAAGTGTTTCCAATATGTACTTATTTGTCTTTACTCTGCAAAATTGTATTTCCTTATAACGTGGTATTCTTACATAATCTTTCGAGAGAAAACTCTCCTGTGCCTTCTCTTTTGAGGCTCCACGCTTACACATACACGCAACACCAAAGCTTTTCGAGTTACAACATGTTGTTTAGGAAACAGAAGATGATTTCGCACGATGCGGGATTTCCTTAAAACGTGGCTTTCTGAAAAATTTTGACGAAAGAAAATTCTCCTGTGGGTTCTCTTTTGAGGCTACACGTTTAGACGTACAAGGCACACCAAATCTTTTCGAGTTACAACGTGTTGTTACGGAGATACAAGGTAATTTTGTAAGATGAGTTACTTCTTCTCTTAAAGTGTTTCCAATACGTTCTTATTTGTCTTTACTCTGCAACACTGTATTTCCTTATAACGTGGTATTCTTACATATTCGTTCGAGAGAAAACTATCCTGTGTGTTCCCTTTTTAGTCTACACACTTAGACATACAGGCAACACCACAGCTTTCTGAGTTACAACATGTTGTTTATGAAAAACAAGATAATTTCGCACGATGCGGGATTTCCTTAAAACGTAGTTTTCTGAAAAATTTTGACGAAAGAAAATTCTTCAGTGGGTTCTCTTTTGAGGCTACACGTTTAGACGTACACGCCACACCAAATCCTTTCGAGTTACCACGTGTGGTTTAGGAGATACAAGCTAATATTTTAAGATATGTTATTTCTTCTCATTAAGTGTTTCCAACATGTACGTATTTGTCTTTACTCTGCAACACTGTATTTCCTTATAACTTTGTATTCTTACATATTCTTTCGAGAGAAAACTCTCCTGTGCGTTCTCTTTAGAGGCTACACGCTTAGACATACAAGCAACGCCAAAGCTTTTCGAGTTACAATGTGTTGTTTAGGAAAAACAAGATAATTACGCACGATGCGAGATTTCCATAAAACGTGGTTTTCTGAAAAATTTTGAGGGAAGAAAGTTCTCCTGTGGGTTCTCTTTTGAGGCTACACGTGTAGAGGTACGAGACACACCAAATCTATTCGAGTTACAACGTGTTGTTTAGGAGATACAAGCTAATTTTGCACGATGCGTTATTTCTTCTCTTAAAGTGTTTCCAATACGTACCTATTTGTCTTTACTCTGCAACACTGTATTTCCTTATAACGTGGTATTCTTACATATACTTTTGAGAGAAAACTCTCCTGTGCGTTCTCTTTTGAGGCTACACGCTTAGACATACACGCAACACCATAGCTTTTCGAGTAACAACGTGTTGTTTAGGAAAAACAAGATAATTTCCCACGATGCGAGATTTCCTTAAAACATGGTTTCTGACAAATTTTGATGAAAAAAATTCTCCTGTGTGTTCTCTTTTGAGGCTACACATTTAGACGTACACGTCACACCAAATCTTTTCGAGTTACAACTTGTTGTTTAGGAGATACAAGCTAATTTTGTATTATCCGTTATTTCTTCTAGTAAAGTGTTTCCAATATGTACTTATTTGTCTTTACTCTGCAAAATTGTATTTCCTTATAACATGGTATTCTTTCATATTCCTTCGAGAGAAAACTCTCCTGCGCCTTCTCTTTTGAGGCTCCACGCTTACACATACAAGCAACACCAAAGTTTTTTGAGTTACAACATGTTGTTTAGGAAAAACAAGATGATTTCGCACGATGCAGGATTTCCTTAAAACGTGGTTTTTTGAAAAATTTTGAAGAAAGAAAATTCTTCTGTGGGTTCTCTTTTGAGGCTACACGTTTAGACGTACACGCCACACCAAATCTTTTCGAGTTACAACGTGTTGTTTAGGAGATACAAGCTAATTTTGCAAGATGTGTTAATTCTTCTCTTAAAGTGTTTCCAATATGTAAGTATTTGTCTTTACTCTGCAACACTGTATTTCCTTATAACGTGGTATTCTTACATATTCTTTCTAGAGAAAACTATCCTATGCATTCCCTTTTGAGGCTACACACTTAGACATACAGGCAACACCAAAGGTTTTCGAGTTACAACGTGTTGTTTATGAAAACCAAGATAATTTCGCACTATACAGTATTTCCTTAAAACGTGATTTTCTGACAAATTTTGACGAAAGAAAATTCTCCTGTGGGTTCTCTGTTGAGGCTACATGTTTCGACGTACACTCCACACAAAATCTTGTCGAGTTACAATGTGTTGTTTAGGAGATACAAGCTAATATTGTATGATGCGTTATTTCTTCTCCTAAAGTGTTTCCAATACGTACGTATTTGTCTTTACACTGCAACACTGTATTTCCTTATAACGTTGTATTCTTACATGTTCTTTCGAGACAAAACTGTCCTGTGCGTTCTCTTTTGAGGCCACACGTTTAGACATACACGCAACACCAAAGCTTTTCGAATTACAACGTGTTGTTTAGGAAAAACAAGATAACTTTGCACGATACGGGATTTCCTTAAAACGTGGTTTTCTGACAAATTTTGACGAAAGAAAGTTCTCCTGTTTGTGTTCGTTTGAGTCTACACATGTAGACGTACGAGCCACACCAATTCTTTTCGAATTACAACGTGTTGTTTAGGAGATACAAGCAAATTTTGTTCGATGCATTATTTCTTCTCATAAAGTGTTTCCAATAAGTACATATTTGTCTTTACTCTGCAACACTTTATTTCCTTATAACGTGGTATTCTTACATATTCTTTCGTGGGAAAACTCTCCTGTGCGTTCTCCTTTGGGGCTACACGCTTAGACATACATGCAACGCCAAAGCTTTTCGAGTTACAACGTGTTGTTTAGGAAAAACAAGATAATTTCGCACGATGCGATATTTCCATAAAACGTGGTTTTCTGATATATTTTGACGAAAGAAAGTTCTGCCCTGTGTTCTATTTGAGGCTACACGTGTAGAGGTATGAGCCACACCAAATCTTTTTGAGTTACAACGTGTTGTTTAGGAGATACAAGCTAATTTTGTACGATGCGTTATTTCTTCTCGTAAAGTGTTTCCAATATGTACTTACTGTCTTTACTCTGCAAAATTGTATTTCCTTATAACGTGGTATTCTTACATATTCTTTCAAGAGAAAACTCTCCTGTGCCTTCTCTTTTGAGGCTCCATGCTTACACATACACGCAATACCAAAGCTTTTGAAGTTACAACATGTTGTTTAGAAAAAAGAAGATGATTTCGCATGATGCGGGATATCCTTAAAATGTGGTTTTCTGAAAAAATTTGACGAAAGAAAATTCTCCTGTGGGTTCTCTTTTGAGGCTACACGTTAAGACGTACACGCCGAACCAAATATTTTCGAGTTACAACGTTTTGTTTAGGAGATACAAGCTAATTTTGTACGATGCATTACTTCTTCTCTTAAAGTGTTTCCAATATGTATGTATTTGTCTTTACTCTGCAACACTGTATTTCCTTATAACGTGGTACTCTTACATATTCTTTCGAGAGAAAACTATCCTGTGCGTTCCCTTTTGAGGCTACACACTGAGACATACAGGCAACATCAAAGCTTTTCGAGTTACAACGTGTTGTTTACGAAAAACAAGATAATTTCGCACGATGCAGGATTTCCTTAAAACGTGGTTTTCTGACAAATTTTGAAGAAAGAAAATTCTCCTGTCGGTTCTCCTTTGAGGCTACACGTTTAGACGTACATGCCACACCAAATCCTTTCGAGTTACCACGTGTTGTTTAGGAGATACACGCTAATTTTGTACGATGCGTTATTTCTTCTTGTAAAGTGTTTCCAATATGTACGTATTTGTCTTTTCTCTGCAACACTGTATTTCCTTATAACGTTGTATTCTTACAGGTTCTTTCGAGAGAAAACTCTCTTGTGCATTGTCTTTAGAGGAAACATGCTCAGACATACACGCAACAACAAAGCTTTTCGAGTTACAACGTGTTGTTTAGGAAAAACAAGATAATTTTGCACGATGCGGGATATCCTTAAAACGTGGTTTTCTGAAAAATTTTGACGAAAGAAAATTCTCCTGTGGTTTCTGTTTTGAGGCTACACATGTAGACGTACATGCCATACCAAATCTTTTCGAGTTACAACGTGTTGTTTAGGAGATACAAGCTAATTTTTTAAGATGCCTTAATTTTTCTCGTAAAGTGTTTCCAATAAGTATGTATTTGTCTTTACTCTGCAACATTGTATTTCCTTATAACGTGGTATTCTTACATATTCTTTCGATAGAAAACTTCCTGTGCGTTCTCTTTTGAGGTTACACGCTTAGACATACAGGCAACACCAAACCTTTTCGAGTTACAACGTGTTGTTTAGGAAAAACAAGATAATTTCGCACGATACGAGATTTCCTTAAAACGTGGTTTCTGACAAATTTTGATGAAAGAGAATTCTCCTGTGGGTTCTCTGTTGAGGTTACACGTTTAGACGTACACGTCACACCAAATCCTTTCGAGTTACAACGTGTTGTTTAGGAGATACAAGCTAATATTTTACGATGCGTTATTTCTTCTCGTAAAGTGTTTCCAATATGTACTTATTTGTCTTTACTCTGCAAAATTGTATTTCCTTAACGTGGTATTCTTACATAATCTTTCAAGAGAAAACTCTCCTGTGCCTTCTCTTCTGAGGCTACACACTTAGACATACACGCAACACCAAAGCTTTTCGAGTTACAACATGTTGTTTAGGAAAACAAGATGATTTCGCATGATGCGGGATTTCCTTATAACGTGGTTTTCTGAAAAATTTTGAAGAAATAAAATTCTCCTGTGGGTTCTCTTTTGAGGCTACACGTTTAGACGTACACGCCACACCAAATCTTTTCGAGTTACAACGTGTTGTTTCGGAGATACAAGCTAATTTTTTAGGATGCGTTACTTCTTCTTGTAAAGTGTGTCCAATACGTACATATTTGTCTTTACTCTGCCACACTCTATTTCCTTATAACGTGGTATTCTTACATATTCTTTTGAGAGAAAACTATCCCGTGCTTTCCCGTTTTAGGCTACACACTTAGACATACAGGCAACACCAAAGCTTTTCGAATTACAACGTGTTGTTTATGAAAAACAAGATAATTTCTCACGATGCGGGATTTCCTTAAAACGTGGTTTTCTGAAACATTTTGACGAAAGAAAATTCTTCAGTTTGTTTTCTTTTGAGGCTACACATTTAGACGTACCCGCCACACCAAATCCTTTCGAGTTACCACGTGTGGTTTAGGAGATACAAGCTAATTTTGTACGATGTATTATTTCTTCTCATAAAGTGTTTCCAATACGTACGTATTTGTCTTTACTCTGCAACACTGTATTTCCTTATAAAGTTTTATTCTTACATATTCTTTCGAGAGAAAACTCTCCTGTGCGTTCTCTTTAGAGGCTACACGCTTAGACATACACGCAACGCCAAAGCATTTCGAGTTACAATGTGTTGTTTAGGAAAAACAAGATAATTACGCACGATGCGAGATTTCCATAAAACGTGGTTTTCTGAAAAATTTTGAGGGAAGAAAGTTATCCTGTGGGTTCTCTTTTGAGGCTACACGTGTAGAGGTACAAGCCACACCAAATCTTTTCGAGTTACAACGTGTTGTTTAGGAGATACAAACTAATTTTTTATGATGCGTTACTTCTTCTCTTAAAGTGTTTCCAATAGTATTTGTCTTTACTCTGCAACCCTGTATTTCCTTATAACGTGGTATTCTTACATATTCTTTCGAGAGAAAAGTCTCCTGTGCCTTCTCTTTTGAGGCTACACGCTTAGACATACACGCAACACCAAAGCTTTTCGAGTTACAACGTGTTGTTTAGGAAAAACAAGATAATTTCGCACGATGCAAGATTTCCTTAAAACGTGGTTTCTGACAAATTTTGATGAAAGAAAATTCTCCTGTGGGTTCTCGTTTGAGGCTACACTTTTAGACGTATACGTCACACCAAATCTTTTCGAGTTTCAACGTGTTGTTTAGGAGATACAAGGTAATTTTGAACGATGCGTTATTTCTTCTCGTAAAGTGTTTCCAATATGTACTTATTTGTCTTTACTCTGAAAAATTGTATTTCCTCATAACATGGTATTCTTACATATTCTTTTGAGAGAAAACTCTCCTGTGCCTTCTCTTTTCAGGCTACACACTTACACATACACGCAACACCAATGCTTTTCGAGTTACAACATGTTGTTTAGGAAAAGGAAGATGATTTCGCACGATGCGGGATTTCCTTAAAACGTGGTGTTCTGAAAAATTTTGAAAAAAGAAAATTCTCCTGTGTGTTCTCTTTTGGGGCTACACATTTAGACGTACACGCCACACCAAATCCTTTCGAGTTACCTCGTAAAGTTTAGGAGATACAAGCTAATTTTGTACGATGCGTTATTTCTTCTGGTAAAGTGTTTCCAATATGTACTTATTTGTCTTTACTCTGCAAAATTGTATTTCCTTATAACGTGGTATTCTTACATATTCTTTCGAGAGAAAACTCTCCTGTGCCTTCTCTTTTGAGGCTCCACGCTTACACATACACGCAACACCAAAGCTTTTTGAGTTACAACATGTTGTTTAGAAAAAGAAGATGATTTCCCACGATGCGGGATTTCCTTAAAACGTGGTTTTCTGAAAAAACTTGAAGAAAGAAAATTCTCCTGTAGGTTCTCTTTTGAGGCTACACGTTTTGACGTGCATGCAACACCAAATCTTTTCGAGTTACAACGTCTTGTTTAGGAGATAAAACCTAATTTTTTACGATGCGTTAATTCTTCTCGTAATGTGTTTCCAATACATACGTATTTGTCTTTACTCTGCAACATTGTATTTCCTTATAACGTGGTATTCTTACATATTCTTTCGAGAGAAAACTATCCTGTGCGTTCTCTTTTGAGGTTACACACTTAGACATTCACGCAACACCATACCTTTTCGAGTAAGAACATGTTATTTAGGAAAAACAATATAATTTCGCACGATGCGAGATTTCCTTAAAACGTGGTTTCTGACAAATTTTGATGAAAGAAAATTCACCTGTGGGTTCTCTTTTGAGGCTATACATTTAGACGTACACGTCACACCAAATGCTTTTGAGTTACAACGTGTTGTTTAGGAGATACAAGCTAATTTTGTATGATGCGTTATTTCTTCTTGTAAAGAGTTTCCAATATGTACTTATTTGTCTTTATTCTGAAAAATTGTATTTCCTTATAACGTGGTATTCTTACATATTCTTTCGAGAGAAAACTCTCCTGTGCCTTCTCTTTTGAGGCTCCACGCTTAGACATACACGCAACACTAAAGCTTTTCGAGTTACAACATGTTTTTTAGGAAAAATAAGGTGATTTCGCACGATGCGGGATTTCCTTAAAACGTGGCTTTCTGAAAAATTTTAACGAAAGAAAATTCTCCTGTGTGTTCTCTTTTGAGGCTACACGTTTAGACGTACAAGCCACACCAAATCTTTCCCAGTTACAACGTGTTGTTTAGGAGATACAAGCTAATTTTGTACGATGCGTTATTTCTTCTCGTAATGTGTTTCCAATATGTACGTATTTGTTTTTACTCTGCAACACTGTATTTCCTTATAACGTGGTATTCTTACATATTCTTTCGAGGAAAAACTCTCCTTTACATTCTGTTTTGAGGCTACATGCTTAGACATACACGCAACACCAAAGCTTTTCGAGTTACAACGTGTTGTTTAGGAAAAACAAGATAATTTCGCATGATGCGAGATTTCCTTAAAACGTGGTTGCTGACAAATTTTGATGAAAGAAAATTCTCTTGTGGGTTCCCTTTTGATGCTACACGCTTAGACGTACAGGTCACACCAAATCTTTTCGAGTTACAACGTGTTGTTTAGGAGACACAAGCTAATTTTGTACGATGCGTTATTTCTTCTGGTAAAGTGTTTCCAATATGTACTTATTTGTCTTTACTCTGCAAAATTGTATTTCCTTATAACGTGGTATTCTTACATATCCTTTCGAGATAAAACTCTCCTGTGCCTTCTCTTTTGAGGCTCCACGCTTACACATACACGCAACACCAAAGCTTTTTGAGTTACAACATGTTGTTTAGAAAAAGAAGATGATTTCCCACGATGCGGGATTTCCTTAAAACGTGGTTTTCTGAAAAAACTTGAAGAAAGAAAATTCTCCTGTAGGTTCTCTTTTGAGGCTACACGTTTTGACGTGCATGCAACACCAAATCTTTTCGAGTTACAACGTCTTGTTTAGGAGATAAAACCTAATTTTTTACGATGCGTTAATTCTTCTCGTAATGTGTTTCCAATACATACGTATTTGTCTTTACTCTGCAACATTGTATTTCCTTATAACGTGGTATTCTTACATATTCTTTCGAGAGAAAACTATCCTGTGCGTTCTCTTTTGAGGTTACACACTTAGACATTCACGCAACACCATACCTTTTCGAGTAAGAACATGTTATTTAGGAAAAACAATATAATTTCGCACGATGCGAGATTTCCTTAAAACGTGGTTTCTGACAAATTTTGATGAAAGAAAATTCACCTGTGGGTTCTCTTTTGAGGCTATACATTTAGACGTACACGTCACACCAAATGCTTTTGAGTTACAACGTGTTGTTTAGGAGATACAAGCTAATTTTGTATGATGCGTTATTTCTTCTTGTAAAGAGTTTCCAATATGTACTTATTTGTCTTTATTCTGAAAAATTGTATTTCCTTATAACGTGGTATTCTTACATATTCTTTCGAGAGAAAACTCTCCTGTGCCTTCTCTTTTGAGGCTCCACGCTTAGACATACACGCAACACTAAAGCTTTTCGAGTTACAACATGTTTTTTAGGAAAAATAAGGTGATTTCGCACGATGCGGGATTTCCTTAAAACGTGGCTTTCTGAAAAATTTTAACGAAAGAAAATTCTCCTGTGTGTTCTCTTTTGAGGCTACACGTTTAGACGTACAAGCCACACCAAATCTTTCCCAGTTACAACGTGTTGTTTAGGAGATACAAGCTAATTTTGTACGATGCGTTATTTCTTCTCGTAATGTGTTTCCAATATGTACGTATTTGTCTTTACTCTGCAACACTGTATTTCCTTATAACGTGGTATTCTTACATATTCTTTCGAGGAAAAACTCTCCTTTACATTCTGTTTTGAGGCTACATGCTTAGACATACACGCAACACCAAAGCTTTTCGAGTTACAACGTGTTGTTTAGGAAAAACAAGATAATTTCGCATGATGCGAGATTTCCTTAAAACGTGGTTGCTGACAAATTTTGATGAAAGAAAATTCTCTTGTGGGTTCCCTTTTGATGCTACACGCTTAGACGTACAGGTCACACCAAATCTTTTCGAGTTACAACGTGTTGTTTAGGAGACACAAGCTAATTTTGTACGATGCGTTATTTCTTCTTGTAAAGTGTTTCCAATATGTACTTATTTGTCTTTACTCTGCAAAATTGTATTTCCTTATAACGTGGTATTCTTACATAATCTTTCGAGAGAAAACGCTCCTGTGCCTTCTCTTTTGAGGCTCCACGCTTACACATACACGCAACACCAAAGCTTTTCGAGTTACAACATGTTGTTTAGGAAACAGAAGATGATTTCGCACGATGCGGGATTTCCTTAAAACGTGGCTTTCTGAAAAATTTTGACGAAAGAAAATTCTCCTGTGGGTTCTCTTTTGAGGCTACACGTTTAGACGTACACGGCACACCAAATCTTTTCGAGTTACAACGTGTTGTTACGGAGATACAAGGTAATTTTGTAAGATGAGTTACTTCTTCTCTTAAAGTGTTTCCAATACGTTCTTATTTGTCTTTACTCTGCAACACTGTATTTCCTTATAACGTGGTATTCTTACATATTCGTTTGAGAGAAAACTATCCTGTGTGTTCCCTTTTTAGTCTACACACTTAGACATACAGGCAACACCACAGCTTTCTGAGTTACAACATGTTGTTTATGAAAAACAAGATAATTTCGCACGATGCGGGATTTCCTTAAAACGTAGTTTTCTGAAAAATTTTGACGAAAGAAAATTCTTCAGTGGGTTCTCTTTTGAGGCTACACGTTTAGACGTACACGCCACACCAAATCCTTTCGAGTTACCACGTGTGGTTTAGGAGATACAAGCTAATATTTTAAGATACGTTATTTCTTCTCATTAAGTGTTTCCAACATGTACGTATTTGTCTTTACTCTGCAACACTGTATTTCCTTATAACTTTGTATTCTTACATATTCTTTCGAGAGAAAACTCTCCTGTGCGTTCTCTTTAGAGGCTACACGCTTAGACATACAAGCAACGCCAAAGCTTTTCGAGTTACAATGTGTTGTTTAGGAAAAACAAGATAATTACGCACGATGCGAGATTTCCATAAAACGTGGTTTTCTGAAAAATTTTGAGGGAAGAAAGTTCTCCTGTGGGTTCTCTTTTGAGTCTACACATGTAGAGGTACGAGACACACCAAATCTATTCGAGTTACAACGTGTTGTTTAGGAGATACAAGCTAATTTTGCACGATGCGTTATTTCTTCTCTTAAAGTGTTTCCAGTAGTATTTGTCTTTACTCTGCAACAAAGTATTTCCTTATAACATGGTATTCTTACATATTCTTTCGAGAGAAAACTTGCCTGTGCGTTCTCTTTTGAGACTACACTCTTAGACAAATACGCAACGCCAAAGCTTTTCGAGTTACAACGTGTTGTTTAGGAAAACAAGATAATTTCGCACGATGCAGGATTTCCATAAAACGTGGTTTTCTGAAAAATTTTGACGAAAGAAATGTCTCCTGTCTGTTCTATTTTGAGGCTACACGTGTAGAAGTACGAGCCACACCAAATCTTTTCGAGTTACCATGTGTTGTTTAGGAGATACAAGCTAATTTTGTACGATGTGTTATTTCTTCTCTTAAAGTTTTTCCAATACTTACGTAGTTGTCTTTACTCTGCAACACTGTATTCCCTTATAACGTGGTATTCTTACATATTCTTTCGAGAGAAAACTCTCCTGTGCGTTCTCTTTTGAGGCTACACGCTTAGACATACACGAAACGCCAAAGCATTTCGAGTTACAATGTGTTGTTTAGGAAAAACAAGATAATTCCGCACTATGCGAGATTTCCATAAAACGTGGTTTTCTGAAAAATTTTGACCAAAGAAAGTTCTCCCGTGGGTTCTCTTTTGAGGCTACACGTGTAGAGGTACAAGCCACACCAAATCTACTCGAGTTACAACGTGTTGTTTAGGAGATACAAGCTAATTTTTTATGATGCTTTATTTCTTCTCTTAAAGTGTTTCCAGTAGTATTTGTCTTTACTCTGCAACACTGTATTTCCTTATAACATGGTATTCTTACATATTCTTTCGAGAGAAAACTCGCCTGTGCGTTCTCTTTTGAGGCTACACACTTAGACAAATATGCAACGCCAAAGCTTTTCGAGTTACAACGTGTTGTTTATAAAAAACAAGATAATTTCGCACGATGCGAGATTTCCATAAAACGTGGTTTTCTGAAAAATTTTGATGAAAGAAAATTCTCCTGTGGGTTCTCGTTTGAGGCTACCCTTTTAGACGTGCACGTCACACCAAATATTTTCAAGTTACAACGTGTTGTTTAGGAGATACAAGTTAATTTTGTACGATGCGTTATTTCTTCTCATAAAGTGTTTCTAATACGTACGTATTTGTCTTTACTCTGCAACACTGTATTTCCTTATAACGTGGTATTCTTGCATATTCTTTCGAGAGAAAACTATCCTGTGCGTTCCCTTTTGAGGCTACACACTGAGACATACAGGCAACACCAAAGCTTTTCGAGTTACAACGTGTTGTTTATGAAAAACAAGATAATTTCGCACGATGCGGGATTTCCTTAAAACTTGGTGTTCAGACAAATTTTGATGAAAGAAAATTCTCCTGTGGGTTCTCTTTTGAGGCTACACATTTAGTCGTACGAGCCACACCAAATATTTCGAGTTACAACTTGTTGTTTAGGAGATAATAGCAAATTTTGTACGATGCGTTATTTCTTCTTGTAAAGTGTTTCCAATAAGTACTTATCTGTCTTTACTCTGCAACACTGTATTTCCTTATAACGTGGTATTCTTACATATTCTTTCGATGGAAAACTCTCCTGTGCGTTCTCTTTTGAGGCTACATTCTTAGAAATACACGCAACGCCAAATCTTTTCGAGTTACAAAGTGTTGTTTAGGAAAAACAAGATAATTTCGCAGGATGCGAGATTTCCATAAAACGTGGTTTTCTGAAAAAATTTGACCACAGAAAGTTCTCCTGTGGGTTCTCTTTTGAGGCTACATGTTTAGACGTACACGTCACACCAAATCTTTTCGAGTTACAACGTGTTGTTTAGGAGATACAAGCTAAACTTGTACGATGAGTTATTTCTTCTCATAAAGTGTTTCCAATAAGTACTTATTTGTCGTTACTCTCCAAAATTGTATTTCCTTATAACGTGGTATTCTTACATATTCTTTCGAGAGAAAACTCTCCTGTGCCTTCTCTTTTGAGGCTCCACGCTTACACATACAAGCAA
This sequence comes from Apodemus sylvaticus, assembly GCF_947179515.1. NCBI lineage: Eukaryota > Metazoa > Chordata > Mammalia > Rodentia > Muridae > Apodemus > Apodemus sylvaticus. Next base: position 98,516 of record NW_026263456.1, read on the forward strand.
CAGCAAAGCTTTTCGAGTTACAACATGTTGTTTAGGAAAAAGAAGATGATTTCGCATAATGCGGGATTTCCTTAAAACGAGGTTTTCTGAAAAATTTCGACGAAAGAAAATTCTCCTGTGGGTTCTCTTTTGAGGCTACACATTTAGACATACAGGCCACACCAAATCATGTCGAGTTACAACGTGTTGTTTAGGAGATACAAGCTAATTTTTTACGATGTGTTAATTATTCTCGTAAAATGTTTCTAAACGCATTTGTCTTTACTCTGCAACATTGTATTTCCTTATAACGTGGTATTCTTACATATTCTTTCGATAGAAAACTATCCTGTGTGTTCCCCTTTGAGGCTACACACTTAGACATACAGGCAACACCAAAGCATTTCGAGTTACAACGTGTTGTTTATGAAAAACTAGATAATTTCGCACGATGCGGGATTTCCTTAAAACGTGGTGTTCTGACACATTTTGACGAAAGAAAATTCTCCTGTGGGTTCTCTTTTGAGGCTACACGTTTAGAGGTACACGCCACACCAAATCCTTTCGAGTTACCACGTGTTGTTTAGGAGATACAAGCTAATTTTGTACGATGCGTTATTTCTTCTCGTAAAGTGTTTCCAAACGTACGTATTTGTCTTTACACTGCAACACTGTATTTCCTTATAATGTTGAATTCTTACATGTTCTTTGGAGAGAAAACTCTCCTGTGCATTCTCTTTAGAGGCTACATGCTCACACATACACGCAACACCAAAGCTTTTCGAGTTACAACGTGTTGTTTAGGAGATAGAAGCTAATTTTGTATGATGCGTTATTTCTTCTCGTAAAGTGTTTCCAATACATATGTATTTGTCTTTACTCTGCAACACTGTATTTCCTTATAACTTGGTGTTCTTACATATTCTTTCAAGAGAAAACTATCCTGTTCCTTCTTTTTTGAGGCTACACACTTAGACATATGCGCAACACCAAAGTTTTTTGAGTTGCAACGTGTGGTTTAGGAAAAACCAGATAATTTCGCAAGATGTGGGATTTCCTTAAAACGTGATTGTCTGAAAAATTTTGAGGAAAGAAAATTGTCCTGTGGGTTCTCTTTTGAGGCTACACGTTTAGAAGTACAGGCCACACCATATCTTTTCGAGTTACAACGTGTTGTTTAGGAGATACAAGCTAATTTTTTACGATGCGTTATTTCTTCTCGTAAAGTGTTTCCAATAGGTACATATTTGTCTTTACTCTGCAACACTGTATTTCCTATTAACGTGGTATTCTTACCTATTCTTTCGAGAGAAAACTCTCCTGTGCCTTCTCTTTTGAGGTTACACACTTAGACATACACGCAACACGAAAGCTTTTCGAGTTACAAGGTGTTGTTTAGGAAAATCAAGATAATTTCGCACGATGCGGGATTTCCTTAAAATGTGATTTTCTGAAAAATTTTGACGAAAGAAAATTCTCCTATAAGTTCTCTTTTGAGGCTACACGTTTAGACGTACACGCCACACCAAATCTTTTCGAGTTACAACGTGTTGTTTAGAAGATACAAGCAAATATTTTATGATGCGTTATTTCTTCTCGTAAACTGTTTCCAATACGTACGTATTTGTCTTTACTATGCAACACTGTATTTCCTTATAACGTGGTATTCTTACATATTCTTTCGAGAGAAAACTCTCCTGTGTGTTCTCTTTGAGGCTACACGCTTAGACATACACGCAACACCAAAGATTTTCGAGTTACAACGTGTTGTTTAGGAAAAACAAGATAATTTCGCACGATATGGGATTTCCATAAAACGTGGTTTTCTCACAAATTTTGACGAAAGAAAATTCTCCTGTTCGTTGTCTTTGAGGCTACACTTTTAGACGTACACGCCAAACCAAATCTTTTCGAGTTACCACTTGTTGTTTAGGAGATACAAGTTAATAATTTATGATGCGTTATTTCTTCTCGTAAAGTGTTTCCAATACGTACTTATTTGTATTTAGACTGCAACACTGTATTTCCTTATAACGTGGTATTCTTACATATTCTTTGAGGGAAAACTCTCCTTTGCGTTCTCTGTTGAGGCTACACGCTTAGACATACATGCAACACCAAAGCTTTTCGAGTTACAACGTGTTGTTTAGGAAAAACAAGATAATTTCGCACGATGCGAGATTTCCTTAAAACGTGGTTTCTGACAAATTTTGATGAAAGAAAACTCTCCTGTGGGTTCTCTTTTGAGGGTACACGTTTAGACATACACGTCACACCAAATGTTTTCGAGTAACAACGTGTTGTTTAGGAGATACAAGCTAATTTTGTAAGATGCGTTATTTCTTCTCGTAAAGTGTTTCCAATATGTACTTATTTGTCTTTACTCATCAAAATTTTATTTCCTTATAACGTGGTATTCTTACATATTCTTTCAAGAGAAAACTCTCCTGTGCCTTCTCTTTTGAGGCACCACGCTTAGACATACGCGCAACACCAAAGCTTTTCGAGTTACAGCTTGTTGTTTAGGAAAAAGAAGATGATTTTGCACGATGCGGGATTTCCTTAAAACGTGGTTTTCTGAAAAATTTTAACGAAAGAAAATTCTCCTGTGGGTTCTCTTTTGAAGCTACTCATTTAGACGTACACGCCGCACCAAATCTTTTCGAGTTACAACGTGTTGTTTAGGAGATACAAGCTAATTTTGTACGATGCGTTATTTCTTCTCGTAAAGTTTTCCAATACGTACATATTTTTCTTTACTCTGCAACACTGTATTTCCTTATAACTTGGTATTCTTACATATTCTTTTGAGAGAAAACTATCCTGTGCGTTCCCTTTTGAGGCTACACACTTAGACATACAGGCATCACCAAAGCTTTTCGAGTTACAACGTGTTGTTTATGAAAATCAAGATTATTCCGCACGATGCGTGATTTCCTTAAAATGTGGTTTTCTCACAAATTTTGACGAAAGAAAATTATACTGTGGGTTCTCTTTTGAGGCTACACGTTTAGACGTACACGCCACACCAAATCCTTTCGAGTTACCACGTGTTGTTTAGGAGATACAAGCTAATTTTTTATGATGCGTTATTTCTTCTCGTAAAGTGTTTCCAATACGTACTTATTTCTCTTTACTCTGCAACATTGTATTTCCCTATAACGTGGTATTCTTACATATTCTTTCGAGGGAAAACTCTCCTGTGTGTTCTCTTTTGAGGCTACATGCTTAGGCATACACGCAACGCCAAAGCTTTTCGAGTTACAACGTTTTGTTTAGGAAAAAGAAGATAATTTCGCACGATGCGAGATTTCCATAAAACGTGGTTTTCTGAAAAATTTTGACCAAAGAAAGTTCTCCTGTGCATTCTCTTTTGAGGCTACACATGTAGTCGTAGGAGCCAAAACAAATCTTTTCGAGTTACAACGTGTTGTTTAGAAGATACAAGCTATTTTTTTACGATGCATTATTTCTTCTCTTAAAGTGTTTCCAATACGTACGTATTTGTCTTTACTCTGCAACACTGTATTTCCTTATAACGTGGTTTTCTTACATATTCTTTCGAGAGAAAACTCTCCTGTGCGTTCTCTTGTGAGGCGACACGCTTAGACATACACGCAACAGCAAAGCTTTTCGAGATACAACATGTTGTTTAGGAAAAACAAGATAATTTCGCACGATGCAAGATTTCCTTAAAACGTGGTTTCTGACAAATTTTGATGAAAGAAAATTCTCCTGTGTGTTCTCTTTTGAGGCTACAGGTTTAGACGTACATGTCACACCAGATCTTTTCGAGTTACAACGTGTTGTTTAGGAGATACAAGCTAATTTTGTATGAAGCAGTATTTCTTTTACTAAAGTGTTTCCAATATGTACTTATTTGTCTTTACTCTGCAAAATTGTATTTCCTTATAACGTGGTATTCTTACAGATTCTTTCGAGAGAAAACTCTCCTGTGCGTTCTCTTTTGAGGCCACACCTTTAGACATACACGCAACACCAAAGCTTTTCGAGTTACAACGTGTTGTTTAGGAAAAACAAGATAATTTTGCACGATGCGGGATTACCTTAAAACGTGGTTTTCTGACAAATTTTGACGAAAGAAAGTTCCCCTGTTGGTGTTCTTTTGAATCAACACGTGTAGACGTACGAGCCACACCAAATCTTTTCTAGTTACAACGTGTTGTTTAGGAGATACAAGCAAATTTTGTACGATGCGTTATTTCTTCTCATAAAGTGTTTCCAATACGTACGTATTTGTCTTTACTCTGCAACACTGTATTTCCTTATAACGTGGTATTCTTACATATTCTTTCGAGGAAAAACTCTCCTGTGCGTTCTCTTTTGAGGCTACATGCTTAGACATACATGCAACCCCAAAGCTTTTCGAGTTACAACTTGTTGTTTAGGAAAAACAAGATAATTTCGCAGGATGCGAGACGTCCATAAAACATGGTTTTCTGACATATTTTGACGAAAGAAAGTTCTCCTGTGGGTTCTCTTTTGAGGCTACACGTGTAGAGGTACGGGCCACACCAAATCTTTTCGAGTTGCAACGTGTTGTTTAGGAGATACAAGCTAATTTTGTACGATGCGTTATTTCTTCTCGTAAAGTGTATCCAATATGTACGTATTTGTCTTTACTCTGCAACACTGTATTTCCTTATAACGTGGTATTCTTATATATTCTTTCGAGAGAAAACTCTCCTGTGCATTCTCTTTTGAGGTGACACGCTTAGACATACACGCAACACCAAAGCTTTTCGAGTTACAACGTGTTGTTTAGGAAAAACAAGATAATTTCGCACGGTGCGAGATTTCATTAAAACGTGGTTTCTGACAAATTGGATGAAGGAAAATTCTCCTGTGGGTTCTCTTTTGAGGCTGCACGTTTAGACGTACACTTCACACCAAATCTTTTTGAGTTACAAGTTGTTGTTTAGGAGATACAAGCTAATTTTGTACGATGCGTTATTTCTTCTCGTAAAGTGTTTCCAATATGTACTTATTTGTCTTTACTCTGCAAAATTTTATTTCCTTTTAACGTGGTATTCTTACATATTCTTTCGAGAGAAAACTCTCCTGTTCCTTCCCTTTTGAGGCTCCATGCTTACACAAACACACAACGCCAAAGCTTTTTGAGTTACAATGTGTTGTTTAGGAAAAACAAGATTATTTCGCATGATGCCAGATTTCCATAAAACGTGGTTTTCTGAAAAATTTTGACGAAAGAAAGTTCTCTTGTGGGTTCTCTTTTGAGGCTACACGTGTCGAGGTATGAGCCACACCAAATCTTTTCGAGCTACAACGTGTTGTTTAGGAGATACAAGCTAATGTTGTACAATGCATTATTTCTTCTCTTAAAGTGTTTCCAATACGTACATATTTGTCTTTACTCTGCAACACTGTATTTCCTTATAACGTGGTATTCTTACATATTCTTTCGAGAGAAAACTCTCCTTTGAGTTCTCTTTTGAGGTTACACGCTTAGACATACACGCAACACCAAAGCTTTTCGAGTTACAACGTGTTCTTTAGGAAAAACAAGATAATTTCGCACGATGCGAGATTCCCTTAAAACGTGGTTTCTGACAAATTTTGACGAAAGAAAATTCTCCTGTGGGTTCTCTTTTGAGGCTACACGTTTAGACGTACACGTCACACCAAATCTTTTCGAGTTACAACGTGTTGTTTAGGAGATACAAGCTAATTTTGTACGATGCGTTACTTCTTGTAGTAAAGTGTTTCCAATATGTACTTATTTGTCTTTACTCTGCAAAATTGTATTTCCTTATAACGTGGTATTCTTACATATTCTTTCGAGAGAAAACTCTCCAGTGCCTTCTCTTTTGAGGCTCCATGCTTACACAAACACGCAACGCCAAAGCTTTTTGAGTTACAATGTGTTGTTTAGGTAAAACAAGATAATTTCCCTCGATGCCAGATTTCCATAAAACGTGGTTTTCTGAAAAATTTTGACGAAAGAAAGTTCTCCTGTGGGTTCTTTTTCGAGGCTACACGTGTAGAGGTAAGAGCCATACCAAATCTTTTCGAGTTACAACGTGTTATTTAGGAGATACAAGCTAGTGTTTTACGATGCGTTATTTCTTCTCTTAAAGTGTTTCCAATAAGTACATATTTGTCTTTACTCTGCAACACTGTATTTCCTTATAACGTGGTATTCTTACATATTCTTTCGAGAGAAAACTCTCCTGTGAGTTCTCTTTTGAGGCTACAAGCTTAGACATACAGGCAACACCAAAGCTTTTCCAGTTACAACCTATTGTTTAGGAAAAACAAGATAATTATGCACGATGCGAGATTTCTTTAAAACGTGGTTTCTGACAAATTTTGATGAAAGAAAATTCTCCTGTGGGTTCTCTTTTGAGGCTACACATGTAGACGTACACGTCACACCAAATCTTTTCGAGTTACAACGTGTTGTTTAGGAGATACAAGCTAATTTTGTACGATGCGTTATTTCTTCTCATAAATTGTTTCCAATACGTACTTATTTGTATTTAGTCTGCAACACTGTATTTCCTTATAACGTGGTATTCTTACATATTCTTTGAGGGAAAACTCTCCTGTGCGTGCTCTTTTGAGGCTACATGCTTAGACATACATGCAACGACAACGATTTTCGAGTAACAACGTGTTGTTTAGTAAAAACAAGATAATTTCGCACGATGCGAGATTTCCATAAATCGTGGTTTTCTGAAAAATTTTGACGAAAGAAAATTCTCCTGTGGGTTCTCTTTTGAGGCTACACGTGTAGGGGTACGAGCCACACTAAATCTTATCGAGTTACAAGGTGTTGTTTAGGAGATACAAGCTAATTTTGTACGATGCTTTAATTCTTCTCGTAAAGTGTTTCCAATACGTATGTATTTGTCTTTACTCTGCAACACTGTATTTCCTTATAACGTGGTATTCTTACATATTCTTTCGAGAGAAAACTCTCCTGTGTGTTCTCTTTTGAGGCTACACGCTTAGACATACACGCACCACCAAAGCTTTTCGAGTTACAACGTGTTGTTTAGGAAAAACAAGATAATTTCGCACGATGCGAGATTTCCATAAAACGTGGTTTCTGACAAATTTTGATGAAAGAAAATTCTCCTGTGGGTTCTCTTTTGAGGCTACACATTTAGACGTACACGTCACACCAAATCTTTTTGTTGTTTAGGAGATACAAGCTAATTTTCTACGATATGTTATTTCTTATTGTAATGTGTTTCCAATAAGTTCTTATTTGTCTTTACCCTGCAAAATTGTATTTTCTTATAACGTGGTATTCTTACATATTCTTTCAAGAGAAAACTCTCCTGTGCCTTCTCTTTTGAGGCTCCACGCTTACACATACACGCAACACCAAAGCTTTTCGAGTTACAACATGTTGTTTAGGAAGAAGATGATATCGCACGATGCGGGATTTCCTTAAAACGTGGTTTTCTGACAAATTTTGACGAAAGAAAATTCTCCTTTGGGTTCTCTTTTGAGGCTACATTTTTAGATGTACACGCCACACCAAATTTTTTCGAGTTACAATGTGTTGTTTAGGAGATACAAGCTAATTTTGTACGATGCGTTAATTCTTCTAGTAAAGCGTTTCCAATATGTATGTATTTGTCTTTACGCTGCAACACTGTATTTCCTTATCACGTGGTTTTCTTACATATTGTTTCGAGAGAAAACTATACTGTGCGTTCCCTTTTGAGGCTACACACTTAGACATACAGGCAACACCAAAGCTTTTCGAGTTACAACGTGTTTTTATGAAAAACAAGATAATTTCGCACGATGCGAGACTTCCTTTAAACGTGGTGTTCTGACAACTTTTGAGGAAAGAAAATTCTCCTGTGGGTTCTCTTTTGAGGCTACACGTTTAGACGTGCACGCAATACCGAATCATTTCGAGTTACCATGTGTTGTTCAGGAGATACAAGCTAATTTTGTACGATGCGTTATTTCTTCTTGTAAAGTGTTTCCAATAAGTATGTATTTTCTTTAGTGTGCAATACTGTATTTCCTAATAACGTGGTATTCTTACATATTCTTTTGACAGAAAACTCTCCTGTGCCTTCTCTTTTGAGGCTACACGCTTAGACATACACGCAACACCAAAGATTTTCGAGTGACACCGTGATGTTTAGGAAAAACAAGATAATTTCGCACGATGTGGGATTTCCTTAAAACGTGGTTTTCTGACAAATTTTGACGAAAGAAAATTTTCCTGTGGGTTCTCTTTTGAGGCTGCACATTTAGACGTACACACCACACCAAATCTTTTCGAGTTACAATATGCTGTTTAGGAGTTACAAGCTAATTTTTTATGATGCATTATTTCTTCTCGTAAAGTTTAAGTGTTTCCAATATGTACATATTTGTGTTTACTCTGCAACATTGTATTTCCTCATAACGTGGTATTCTTACATATTCTTTCGAGAGAAAACTGTCCTGTGCGTTCTCTTTTGAGGCTACACGCTTAGACATACACGCAACACCAAAGCTATTCGAGTTACAACGTGTTGTTTAGGAAAAACAAGATAATTTCGCACGATGTGGGATTTTCTAAAATCGTGGTTTTCTGAAAAAAATTTGACCAAAGAAAATACTCCTGTGGGTTCTCTTTTGAGGCTACACGTTTAGATGTACACGTCACACCAAATCTTTTCGAGTTATAACGTGTAGTTTAGGAGATACATGCTAATTTTGTACGATGCATTATTTCTTCTCGTAAAGTGTTTCCAATACGTACGTATTTGTCTTTACTCTGCAACACTGTATTTCCTTATAACGTGGTATTCTTGCATATTCTTTCGAGAGAAAATTCTCCTGTGCCTTCTCATTTGAGGCTACATGCTTAGACATACACGCAAAACCAAATCTTTTTGATTTACACGTGTTGATTAGGAAAAACAATATAATTTCGCATGATGCGGGCTTTCCTTAAAACATGGTTTTCTTACAAATTTTGACGAAAGAAAATTCTCCTGTAGGTTCTCTTTTGAGGCTACACGTTTAGACGTACACACCACACCAAATCTTTTCGAGTTTTAACGTGCTGTTTAGGAGTTACAAGCTAATTTTTTATGATGCATTATTTCTTCTCGTAAAGTTTAAGTGTTTCCAGTATGTACATATTTGTCTTTACTCTGCAACATTGTATTTCCCCATAACGTGGTATTCTTACATATTCTTTCGAGAGAAAACTGTCCTGTGCGTTCTCTTTTGAGGCTACACGCTTAGACATACACGCAACACCAAAGCTATTCGAGTTACAACGTGTTGTTTAGGAAAAACAAGATAATTTCGCACGATGTGGGATTTTCTAAAATCGTGGTTTTCTGAAAAAAATTTGACCAAAGAAAATACTCCTGTGGGTTCTCTTTTGAGGCTACACGTTTAGATGTACACGTCACACCAAATCTTTTCGAGTTATAACGTGTAGTTTAGGAGATACATGCTAATTTTGTACGATGCATTATTTCTTCTCGTAAAGTGTTTCCAATACGTACGTATTTGTCTTTACTCTGCAACACTGTATTTCCTTATAACGTGGTATTCTTGCATATTCTTTCGAGAGAAAATTCTCCTGTGCCTTCTCATTTGAGGCTACATGCTTAGACATACACGCAAAACCAAATCTTTTTGATTTACACGTGTTGATTAGGAAAAACAATATAATTTCGCATGATGCGGGCTTTCCTTAAAACGTGGTTTTCTTACAAATTTTGACGAAAGAAAATTCTCCTGTGGGTTCTCTTTTGAGGCTACACGTTTAGACGTACATGCCACACCAAATCATTTCGAGTTAAAACGTGTTGTTTAGGAGATACAAGCTTGTACGAAGCGTTATTTCTTCTCGTAAAGTGTTTCCAATATGTACGTATTTGTCTTTACTCTGCAACACTGTATTTCTTTTTAACGTGGTATTCTTACATTTTCTTTAAGGGAAAACTCTCTTCCTATGCCTTCTCTTTTGAGGCTACATGCTTAGACATAGAGGCAACACCAAAGCTTTTCGAGTTACGACGTTTTGTTTGGGAAAACCAAGATAATTTCGCAGGATGCGGGATTTCCTTAAAACGTGGTTTTCTGAAAAAATTTGACGAAAGAAAATTCTCCTGTGGCTTCTCTTTTGAGGCTACACGTTTAGACATATAGGCCATACCAAATCTTTTCGAGTTACAACGTGTTGTTTAGGAGATACAAGCTAATTTTGTACGATGCGTTATTTCTTCTTGTAAAGTGTTTCCAATACGTACGTATTTGTCTTTACTCTGCAACACTGTATTTCCTTATAACGTGGTATTCTTACATATTCTTTCGAGAGAAAACTCTCCTGTGAGTTCTCCTTTGAGGCTACAAGCTTAGACATACAGGCAACACCAAAGATTTTCCAGTTACAACCTGTTGTTTAGGAAAAACAAGATAATTTTGCACGATGCGAGATTTCTTTAAAACGTGGTTTCTGACAAATTTTGATGAAAGAAAATTCTCCTGTGGGTTCTCTTTTGAGGCTACACGTTTAGACGTACACGTCACACCAAATCTTTTCGAGTTACAACGTGTTGTTTAGGAGATACAAGCTAATTTTGTACGATGCGTTATTTCTTCTCGTAAAGTGTTTCCAATATGTACTTATTTGTCTTTACTCTGCAAAATTGTATTTCCTTATAACATGGTATACTTACCTATTCTTTTGAGAGAAAACTCTCCTGTGCCTTCTCTTTTGAGGCTCCATGCTTACACATACAGGCAACACCAAAGATTTTCCAGTTACAACCTGTTGTTTAGGAAAAACAAGATGATTTCGCACGATGCGGGATTTCCTTAAAACGTGGTTTTCTGAAAAATTTTGACGAAAGAAAATTCTCCTGTGGGTTCTCTTTTGAGGCTACACGTTTAGACGTACATGCCATACCAAATATTTTCGAGTTACAACGTGTTGTTTAGGAGATACAAGTTAATTTTTTACGTTGCGTTAATTCTTTTCGTAAAGTGTTTCCCATACGTACATATTTGTCTTTATTCTGCAACATTGTATTTCCTTATAAGGTGGAATTCATGCATATTCTTTCGAGAGAAAACTATCCTGTGCGTTCCCTTTTGAGGCTACACACTTAGACATACAGGCAACACCAAAGCTTTTCGAGTTACAACGTGTTGTTTATGAAAAACAAGATAATTTTGCAAGATGCGGGATTTCCTTAAAACGTGGTTTTAGGAAAAATTTTGACGAAAGAAAATTCTCCTGTGGGTTCTCTTTTGAGGCTACCTGTATAGACGTACACGCCACACCAAATCCTTTCTAGTTACCACGTGTTGTTTAGGAGATACAAGCTAATTTTGTACGATGCGTTATTTTTTCTCGTAAAGTGTTTCCCTTATGTACATATTTGTCTTTACTCTGCAACACTGTTTTTCCTTATGACATTGTATTCTTACATGTTCTTTCGAGAGAAAACTCTCCTGTGCATTCTCTTTAGAGACTACATGCTCAGACATTCACACAACACCAAAGCTTTTCGAGTTACAACGTGTTGTTAAGGAAAAACAAGATAATTTTGCACGATGTGGGATTTCCTTAAAACGTGGTTTTTTGACAAATTTTGACGAAAGAAAGTTCTCCTGTAGGTTCTCTTTTGAGGCTACACGTGTAGAGGTACGAGCCACACCAAATATTTTTGAGTTACAACGTGTTGTTTAGGAGATACAAGCAAATATTGTATGATGCGTTATTTCTTCTCGTAAAGTGTTTCCAATATGTACTTATTTGTCTTTACTCTGCAACACTGTATTTCCTTATAACGTGGTATTCTTACATATTCTTTCGAGGGAAAACTCTCCTGTACATTCTCTTTTGAGGCTAGAAGCTTAGACAAACACGCAACTCCAAAGCTTTTCGAGTTACCACGTGTTGTTTAGGAAAAAGAAGGAAATTTTGCACGATGCGAGATTTCCATAAAACGTGGTTTTCTGAAAAATTTTGACGAAAGAAAATTCTCCTGTGGGTTCTATTTTGATGCTACACGTTTAGACACACACGCCACACCAAATCTTTTTGGGTTATAACGTGTTGTTTAGGAGATACAAGCTAATTTTGTACGATGCGTTATTTCTTCTCTTAAAGATTTCCAATACGTACGTAGTTGTCTTTACTCTGCAACACGGTATTTCCTTATAACGTGGTATTCTTACATATTCTTTTGAGAGAAAACTCTCCTGTGCGTTCTCTTTTGAGGCTACAAGCTTAGAAATACACGCAACACCAAAGCTTTTCGAGTTACAACGTGTTGTTTAGGAAAAACAAGATAATTTCGCACGATGCGAGATTTCCTTAAAATGTGGTTTTCTGACAAATATTGACGAAAGAAAATTCTCCTATGGGTTTTCTTTTGAGGCTACACGTTTAGTCATACATGCCACACCAAGTCTTTTCGAGTTACAACGTGTTGTTGAGGAGATACAAGCTATTTTTTACGATGTGTTATTTTTTCTCATAATGTTAAAGTGTTTCCAATATGTACGTATTTGTCTTTACTCTGCAACACTGTATTTCCTTATAACGTGGTATTCTTACATATTCTTTCTAGAGAAAACTCTCCATTGCCTTCTCTTTTGAGGCTACACGCTAAGACTTACACGCAACACCAAAGCTTTTCGAGTTACAACATGTTGTTTAGGAAAAACAAGATAATTTCACACGATGAGGGATTTCCTTAAAACGTGGTTTTCTGACATATTTTGATGAAAGAAAATTCTCCTGTGGGTTCTCTTTTGAGGCTACACGTTTAGGTGTACACGCCACACCAAATCTTTTCAAGTTACAACGTGCTGTTTAGGAGATACAAGCTAATTTTGTACGATGCATTATTTCTTCTCATAAAGTTTAAGTGTTTCTAATAAGTGCGTATTTGTCTTTACTCTGCAACACTGTATTTCCTTATAACGTGGTATTCTTACATATTCTTTCGAGAGAAAACTCTCCTGTGCCTTCTCTTTTGAGGCTACACGCCTAGACATACACGCGACACCAAAGCTTTTCGAGTTACGATGTTTTGTTTAGGAAAACCAAGATAATTTCGCACAATGCGGGATTTCCTTAAAACACGTTTTTCTGGCAAATTTTGACGAAAAAAAATTCTCCTGTGGGTTCTCTTTTAAGCCTACATGTTTAGTTGTAAACGCCAGACCAAATCTTTTCCATTTACAACGTGTTGTTTAGGAGATATAAGCTAATTTTAAATGATGCGTTATTACTTCTCGTAAAGTTTAAGTGTTTCTAATTAGTAGGTATTTGTCTTTACTCTGCCACACTGTATTTCCTTATAACGTGATATTCTTACATATTGTTTTGAGTGAAAACTCTCCTGTGCCTTCTCTTTTGAGGCTACACGCTTAGACATACATGCAACACCAAAGCTTTTCGAGTTAAGATGTGTTGTTTAGGAAAAACAAGATAATTTTGCACGATGCGGGATTTCCTTATAACATGGTTTTATGACAAATTTTGATGAAAGAAAATTCTCCTGTGGGTTCTCTTTTGAGGCTACACGTTTAGAATTACACGACACACCAAATCTTTTTAAGTTACAACGTGCTGTTTAGGAGATACAAGCTAAATTTGTATGATAAGTTATTTCTTCTCATAAAGTTTAAGTGTTTCCAATAAGTAAGTATTTGTCTTTACTCTGCAACACTGTATTTCCTTATAACGTGGTATTCTTACATATTCTTTTGAGAGAAAACTCTCCTGTGCCTTCTCTTTTGAGGCTACACGCTTAGACATACACGCAACACCAAATCTTTTCGAGTTACAACGTGTTGATTAGGAAAAACAAGATAATTTCGCACGATGCGAGATTTCCTTAAAACGTGGATTTCTGACAAATTTTGAAGAAAGAAAATTCTCCTGTGGGTTCTCTTTTGAGGCTACACGTTTAGACGTACACGCCACACCAAATCATTTCGAGTTAAAACGTGTTGTTTAGGAGATACAAGCTTGTACGAAGCATTATTTCTTCTCCTAAAATGTTTCCAAAACGTACGTATTTGTCTTTGCTCTGCAACACTGTATTTCCTTATAACGTGGTATTCTTACATATTCTTTCGAGAGAAAACTCTCCTGTGCCTTCTCTTTTGAGGCTACACGATTAGATATACAAGCAACGCCAAAGCTTTTCGAGTTACGATGTTTTGTTTAGGAAAAACAAGATAATTTTGCACGATGCGGGATTTCCTTAAAACGTGGTTTTCTGATAAATTTTGACGAAAGAAAATTCTCCTGTGGGTTCTCTTTTGATGCTACACGTTTAGACGCACACGCCACACCAAATATTTTTGAGTTACAACGTGTTGTTTAGGAGATACAAGCTAATTTTTTATGATGCGTTATTTCTTCTCCTAAAGTGTTTCCAATACGTATGTACTTGTCTTTACTCTGCAACACTGTAGTTCCTATTTACGTGGTATTCTTACATATTCTTTTGAGAGAAAACTCTCCGTTGCCTTCTCTTTTGAGGCTACACGCTAAGACTTACACGAAACACCAAAGCTTTTCGAGTTACAACGTGTTGTTTAGGAATAACCAGATAATTTCGCATGATGCGGGATTTCCTTAAACCGTGGTTTTCTGACAAATTTTGACGCAAGAAAATTCTCCTGTGGGTTCTCTTTTGAGGCTACATGTTTAGAAGTACACGCCACACCAAATCATTTCTAGTTACAACGTGCTGTTAAGAGATACAAGCTAATTTTGCACGACGCATTATTTCTTCTCGTAAAGTTTAAGTGTTTCCAATATGTATGGATTTGTCTTTATTCTGCAACACTGTATTTCCTTATAACGTGGTATTGTTACATATTGTTTCCAGAGAAAACTCTCCTGTGCCTTCTCTTTTGAGGCTATACGCATAGACATACACGCAACACCAAAGCTTTTCGAGTTACAACGTGTTGTTTAGGAAAAACAAGATTTTTCGCACGATGCGTGATTTCCTTAAAACGTGGTTTTGTGACAAATTTTGACGAAAGAAAATTTTCCTGTGGGTAC
Organism: Apodemus sylvaticus; assembly: GCF_947179515.1. Taxonomy (NCBI): domain Eukaryota; kingdom Metazoa; phylum Chordata; class Mammalia; order Rodentia; family Muridae; genus Apodemus; species Apodemus sylvaticus. The sequence continues at coordinate 113,556 of NW_026263456.1, forward strand.
TCTTTTGAGGCTACACCTTTAGACGTACACGCCACACCAAATGTTTTCGAGTTACAATGTGTTGTTTAGGAGATACAAGCTAATTTTTTTACTATGCGTTATTTCTCCTCGTAAAGTGTTTCAAATAAGTACATATTTGTCTTTACTCTGCAACACTGTATTTCCTTATATTGTGGTATTCTTACATATTCTTTCGAGAGAAAACTCTCCAGTGCATTCTCTTTTGAGGCTACATGCTTAGACATACACGCAACATCAAAGCTTTTCTAGTAACGACGTGTTGTTTAGGAAAAACAAGATAATTTCGCACGTTGCGGGATTTCCTTAAAACGTGGTTTTCTGAAAAATTTTGACGAAAGAAAATTCTCCTGGGGGTTCTCTTTTACGGCTACACATTTAGACGTACATGCCACACCAAATCTTTTCGAGTTACAACGTGCTGTTTAGGAGATACAAGCTAATTTTTTATGATAAGTTATTTCTTCTCGCAAAGTTTAAGTGTTTCCAATACGTACGTATTTGTCTTTAGTCTGCAACACTGTATTTCTTTATAACGTGGTATTCTTACCTATTCTTTTGAGAGAAAACTCTCCTGTGCCTTCTCTTTTGAGGGTACACGCTTAGACAAACACGCAACATCAAACCTTTCGAGTTACGATGTGTTGTTTTGGAAACACAAGATAATTTCGCACGATACGGGATTTCCTTAAAAAATTGTTTTCTGACAAATTTTGACGAAAGAAAATTCTTCTGTGGGTTCTCTTTTAGGGCTACACGTTTAGACGTACATTCCATGCCAAATCATTTCGAGTTACAACGTGTTGTTTAGGAGATACAAGCTAATTTTGTTTGATGCGTTATTTCTTCTCGTAAAGTGTTTCCAATACGTACATATTTTTCTTGACTCTGCAACACTGTATTTCCTAATAACGTGGTATGCTTACATATTCTTTCGAGAGAAAACACTCCTGTGCGTTCTCTTTTGAGGCTACACGCTTAGACATACACTAAACACCAAAGCTTTTCGAGTTACAACGTGTTCTTTAGTAAAAACAAGATAATTTCGCACGATGCGGGATTTCCTTAAAACATGGTTTTCTGAAAAAATTTTGACGAAAGAAAATTCTCCTGTGGGTTCTCTTTTCAGGCTACATGTTTAGACGTACACGCCATACGAAATCTTTTCGAGTTACAACGTGTAATTTAGGAGATACAACGTAATTTTGTACGATGCGTTATTTCTTCTTGTAAAGTGTTTCGAATACGTACGTATTTGTCTTTACTCTGCAACACTGTATTTCCATATAACGTGATATTCTTACGTAGTCTTTCGAGAGAAAACTCTCCTGTGCCTTCTCTTTTGAGGCTACACGCTTAGACATACATGCAACACCAAAGCTTTTCGAGTTACAAAGTGTTCTTTAGGAAAAACAAGATAATTTCGCACAATGCGGGATTTCCTTAAAACGTGGTTTTCTGACCAATTTTGACTAAAGAATATTCTCCTGTGGGTTCTCCTTTGAGGCTACACGTTTAGACATACAAGCCACATCAAATCTTTCTGAGTTACAATGTGTTGTTTAGGAGATACAAGCTAATTTTGTATGATGCGTTATTTCTTCTTGTAAAGTGTTTCCAATACGTATGTATTTGCTTTACTCTGCAACACTGTCCTTCCTTATAACGTGGTATTCTTACATATTCTTCGGAGAGAAAACTCTCCTGTGCATTCTCTTTGGGGATACAAGCTTAGACATACACGCAACACCAAAGCTTTTCGAGTGACAATGTGTTGTTTACGAAAAACAAGATAATTTAGCACGATGCGGGATTTCCTTAAAACGTGGTTTTCTGAAAAAAAATTTGACGAAAGAAAACTCTCCTGTGGGTTCTCTTTTGAGGCTACACGTTTAGATGTACACGCCACACCAAATCTTTTCGAGTTACAACGTGTAGCTTAGGAGAAACAAGCTAATTTTGTATGATGCGTTATTTCTTCTTGTAAAGTGTTTCCAATAATTACGTATTTGTCTTTACTCTGCAACACTGTATTTCCTTATAACTTGGTATTCTTACATATTCTTTCAAGAGAAAACTATCCTGTGCCTTCTCTTTTGAGGCTTCGTGCTTAGACATTCACGCAACAGCAAAGCTTTTCGAGTTACAACGTGTTCTTTAGGAAAACCAAGATAATTTCGCACGATGCGGGATTTCCTTAAAACGTGGTTTTCTGACTAATTTTGACTAAAGAATATTATCCTGTGGGTTCTCCTTTGAGGCCACACGTTTAGACGTACAAGCCACATCAAATCTTTCCAAGTTACAACGTATTGTTTAGGAGATACAAGCTAATTTTGCATGATGCGTTATTTCTTCTTGTACAGTGTTTCCAATACGTATGTATTTGCTTTACTCTGCAACACTGTAATTCCTTATAACGTGGTATTCTTACATATTATTTCGAGAGAAAACTCTCCTGTGCCTTCTCTTTTGAGGCTATACGCTTAGACATACACGCAACACCAAAGCTTTTCGAGTGACAACGTGTTGTTTAGGAAAAACAAGGTAATTTCCAACGATGCGGGATTTCCTTAAAACATGGTTTTCAGACAAATTTTGACAAAAGAAAATTCTCCTGTGTGGTTCTCTTTTGAGGCTACACGTTTAGAAGTACACGCCACACCAAATCTTTTCGAGTTACAACGTGCTGTTAGGAGATACAAGCTAATTTTGTATGATGCATTATTTCTTCTCATAAAGTTTAAGTATTTCCAAAATGTATGTATTTGTCTTTACTCTGCAACACTGTATTTCCTTATAACGTGGAATTCTTACATATTCTTTGGAGAGAAAACTCTACTGTGCATTCCCTTTTGTGGCTACATGCTTAGACATACATGCAACACCAAAGCTTTTCGAGTTACAACGTGTTGTTTAGGAAAAACAAGATAATTTCGCACGATGCGGGATTTCCTTAAAACGTGGTTTTCTGAAAAAATTTTGATGAAAGAAAATACTCCTGTGGGTTCTCTTTTGAGGCTACACGTTTATACGCACACCCCACACCAAATCTTTTCGAGTTATAACGTGTAGTTTAGGAGATACAAGCTAATTTTGTACGATGCATTATTTCTTCTTCTAAAGTGTTTCCAATATGTAGGTATTTGTCTTTACTCTGCAACACTGTATTTCCTTATAACGTGGTATTCTTACATATTCTTTAGAGAGAAAACTCTCCTGTGCCTTCTCTTTTGAGGCTACACGCTTAGACATACACGCAACACCAAAGCTTTTCGAGTTACGACGTGTTGTTTAGGAAAAACAAGATAATTTCGCTAGATGTGGGATTTCCTTAAAACGTGGTTTACTGACCAATTTTGACGAAAGAAAATTCTCCTGTGTGGTTCTCTTTTGAGGCTACACGTTTAGAAGTACACGCCACACCAAATCTTTTCGAGTTACAACGTGCTGTTAGGAGATACAAGCTAATTTTGTATGATGCATTATTTCTTCTCATAAAGTTTAAGTGTTTCCAATATATATGTATTTGTCTTTACTCTGCAACACTGTATTTCCTTATAACGTGGTATTCTTACATATTCTTTGGAGAGAAAACTCTCCTGTGCATTCCCTTTTGTGGCTACATGCTTAGACATACATGCAACACCAAAGCTTTTGGAGTTACAACGTGTTGTTTAGGAAAAACAAGATAATTTCGCACGATGCGGGATTTCCTTAAAACGTGGTTTTCTGACAAATTTTGACCTAAGAATATTCTCCTGTGGGTTCTTTTTTGAGGCTACACTTTTAGACGTACAAGCCACATCAAATCTTTCCGAGTTACAACGTGTTGTTTAGGAGGTACAAGCTAATTTTGTACGATGCATTATTTCTTCTCGTAAAGTTTAAGTGTTTCCAATATGTACGTATTTGTCTTTTCTCTGCAACACTGTATATCCTTATAAGGTGGTATTCTTACATATTCGTTCGAGAGAAAACTCTCCTGTGCCTTCTCCTTTGAGGCTACATGATTAGACATACACACAAAACCAAAGCTTTTCGAGTTACGAAGTGTTGTTTAGGAAAAACAAGATAATTTCGCACGATGCAGTATTTCCTTAAAATGTGGTTTTCTAACAAATTTTGACGAAAGAAAATTCTCCTGTGGGTTCTCTTTTGAGGCTACACGTTTAGACGTACACGCCACACCAAATCATTTTGAGTTAAAACGTGTTGTTTAGGAGATACAAGCTTGTACGAAGCATTATTTCTTCTCGTAAAATGTTTCCAATATATACGTATTTGTCTTTAATCTGCAACACTGTATTTCCTTATAACATGGTATTCTTACATATTCTTTCGAGAGAAAACTCTCCTGTGCCTTCTCTTTTGAGGCTACACGCTTAGACATACACGCAACACCAAAGATTTTCGAGTCAGGACGTTTTGTTTAGGAAAAAATAGATAATTTCGCACAATGCCGGATTTCCTTAAAATGTCGTTGTCTGAAAAATTTTGACGAAAGAAAATTCTACTGTGGGTTCTCTTTTGAGGCTACACGTTTAGACGCACATGCCACACCAAATCTTTTCGAGTTACAACGTGTTGTTTAGGAGATACAAGCTAATTTTGTACGATAAGTTATTTCTTCTCGTAAAGTTTAAGTGTTTCCAATATGTACGTATTTGTCTTTACTCTGCAACACTGTATTTCCTTATAACGTGGTATTCTTACATATCCTTTCGAGAGAAAACTCTCCTGTGCCTTCTCTTTTGATGCTACACGCTTAGAAATACACGCAACACCAAAGCTTTTCAAGTTACAACGTGTTGTTTAGGAAAAACAAGATAATTTCGCACGATGCTGGATTTCCTCAAAATGTGGTTTTCTGACAAATATTGACGAAAGAAAATTCTCCTATGGGTTCTCTTTTGAGGCTACACGTTTTGTCATATATGCCGCACCAAATCCTTTCAAGTTACAACGTGTTGTTTAGGAGATACAAGCTATTTTTTACGATGTGTTATTATTTCTCATAAAGTTTAAGTTTTTCCATTACGTACTTATTTGTCTTTACTCTGCAACACTTTATTTCCTTATAACGTGGTATTCTTACATATTCTTTCGAGAGAAAACTCTCCATTGCCGTCTCTTTTGAGGCTACACGCTAAGACTTACACGCAACACCAAAGCTTTTCGAGTTACAATGTGTTGTTTAGGAAAAACAATTTAATTACACACGATGCGGGATTTCCTTAAAACGTGGTTTTCTGACAAATTTTGAGGAAAGAAAATTCTCTTGTGGGTTCTCTTTTGAGGCTACACGTTTAGATATACACGCCACACCAAATCTTTTCAAGTTACAACGTGCTGTTTAGGAGATACAAGCTAATTTTGTATGATGCATCATTTCTTCTCGTAAAGTTTAAGTGTTTCCAATAAGTGCTTATTTGTCTTTACTCTGCAACACTGTATTTCCTTATAACGTGGTATTCTTACATATTCTTTCGAGAGAAAACTCTCCATTGCCGTCTCTTTTGAGGCTACATGCCTAGACATACACGCAACACCAAAGCTTTTCGAGTTACGATGTGTTGTTTAGAAAAAACAAGATATTTTCGAACGATGCGGGATTTCCTTAAAACATGGTTTTCTGACAAATTTTGACGAAGAAAATTCTCCTGTGGGTTGTCTTTTAAGGCTACATGTTTAATTGTAAACGCCACACCAAATCGTTTCGAGTTACAACGTGTTGTTTAGGTGATATAAGCTAATTTTGTATGATGCTTTATTTCTTCTCTAATGTTTAAGTGTTTCCAATACGTACGTAATTGTCTTTACTCTGCAACACTGTATTTCCTTATAACGTGGTATTCTTACATATTTTTTTGAGAGAAAACTCTCCTGTGCCTTCTCTTTTGAGGCTACATGGTTAGACATACACGCAACACCAAAGCTTTATGCGTTAAGATGAGTTGTTTAGGAAAAAGATAATTTTGCAAGATGCAGGATTTCCTTAAAACATGGTTTTCTGACAAATTTTGACAAAGAAAATTCTCCTGTGGGTTCTCTTTTGAGGCTACACGTTTAGACTTACACGCCACACCAAGTCTTTTCGAGTTACAACGTGTTGTTTAGGAGATACAAGCTAATTTTTTACGATAAGTTATTTCTTCTCGTAAAGTTTAAGTGTTTCCAATACGTATGTATTTGTCTTTGCTCTGCAACACTGTATTTCCTTATAACGTGGTATTCTTACATATTCTTTCGAGAGAAAACTCTCCTGTGCCTTCTCTTTTGAGGCTACACGGTTAGACATACACGCAACACCAAAGCTTTTCGAATTACAACGTGTTGTTTAGGCAAAACAAGATAATTTGTCACGATGCAGGATTTCCTTAAAACGTGGTTTTCTGACAAATTTTGACGAATGAAAATTCTCCTGTGGGTTCTCTTTTGAGGCTACATGTTTAGACATACACGCCATACCAAATATTTTCGAGTTACAACGTGTTGTTTAGGAGATACAAGCTAATTTTGTACGATGCGTTATTTCTACTCCTAAAGTTTCTCCAATGCATACATATTTGTCTTTACTCTGCAAAACTGTATTTCTTTATAACGTGGTATTCTTACATATTCTTTGAGAGAAAACTCTCCTGTGCCTTCTCTTTTGAGGCTACACGCTTAGACATACACACAACACCAAAGCTTTTCGAGTTACAACATGTTGATTAGGAAAAACAAGATAATTTCGCACGATGCGGGATTACCTTAAAACATGGTTTTCTGACAAATTTTGACGAAAGAAAATTCTCCTTTGGGTTCTCTTTTGAGGCTACACGTTTAGACGTACACGCCCCACCAAATCTTTTCGAGTTACAACGTGTTGTTTAGGAGATACAAGCTAATTTTTACGATGCGTTATTTCTTCTCGGAACGTGTTTCCAATAAGTACTTGTCTTTACTCTGCAACATTCGATTTCCTTATAACGTGGTATTCTTACATATTTTTTCGAGACAAAACTCTCCTGTGCATTCTCCTTTGAGGCTACATGCTAAGACATACTCACAACACCAATGCTTTTCATGTTACAACATGTTGTTTAGGAAAAATAAGATAATTTCGCACGATATGGGATTTCCTTAAAACGTGGTTTTCTGACAAATTTTGACGAAAGAAAATTCTCCTGTAGGTTCTCTTTTGAGGCTACACGTTTAGATGTACACGCCACACCAAGTCTTTTCGAGTTACAATGTGTTGTTTAGGAGATACAAGCTAATTTTTTAAGATGCGTTATTTCTTCTCATAAACTTTAAGTGTTTCCAATAGGTACGTATTTGTCTTTATTCTGCAAAACTGTATTTCCTTATAACGTGGTATTCTTACATATTCTTTCGAGAGAAAACTCTCCTGTGGCTTCTCTTTTGAGGCTACACGCTTAGACATGCACGCAACACCAAAGCTTTTGAGTTACAACATGTTGTTTAGGAAAAACAAGATAATTTCGCACGATGCGGGATTTCCTTAAAACTTGGTTTTCTGACAAATTTTGATGAAAGAAAATTCTCCTGTGGGTTCTCTTTTGAGGCTACATGTTTAGACATACACGCCACACCAAACCTTTTCGAGTTACAATGTGCTGTTTATGAGATACAAGCTAATTTTTTACGATGCATTTTTTATTCTCGTAAAGTTTAAGTGTTTCCAATAGGTACGTATTTGTCTTTACTCTGCAACACTATATTTCCTTATAACGTGGTATTCCTACATATTCTTTCGAGAGAAAACTCTCCTGTGCCTTTTCTTTTGAGGCTATGCGCTTAGACATACACGTAAAACCAAAGCATTTTGTGTTACAACGTGTTGATTAGGAAAAACAAGATAAATTCGCACGATGCCGGATTTCCTTAAAACGTGGTTTTGTGACAAATTTTGACGAAAGAAAATTCTCCTGTGGGTTCTCTTTTGAGGCTACACGTTTAGACGTACAAGCCACTCCAAATCTTTTCGAGTTACAACGTGTTGTTTAGGAGATACAAACTAATTTTGAACGAGGCGTTAATTCTTCTCGTAAAATGTTTCCAAAATGTACGTATTAGTCTTTACTTTGCAACACTGTATTTCCTTATAACGTGGTATTCTTACATATTCTTTTGAGAGAAAACTCTCCTTTGCCTTCTCTTTTGAGGCTACAAGCTTAGACATACACGCAACACCAAAGCTTTTCGAGTTACAATGTGTTCTTTAGGAAAAACAAGATAATTTCACACGATGCGGGATTTCCTTAAACGTGGTTTTCTGACAAATTTTGACAAAAGAAAATTCTCCTGTGGGTTGTCCTTTGAGGCTACACGTTTAGATGTACACGCCACACCAAATCTTTTCGAGTTACAAAGTGCTGTTTAAGAGATACAACCTAATTTTGTACGATGCGTTATTTCTTCTTGTAAAGTGTTTCCACTATGTATGTATTTGTCTTTACTCTGCCACACTGTATTTCCTTATAATGTGGTATTCTTATGTATTCTTTCGAGAGAATACTCTCCTGTGCCTCTTCTTTTTTGATGCTACTCGCTTAGACATACACGCAGCAACAAAGCTTTTCGAGTTAAAATTTGTTGTTTAGGAAAAACAAGATAATTTCACACGATGCGTGATTTCCTTAAAACGTGGTTTTCTAAAAAAAATTTGAAGAACGAAAATTCTCCAGTGGGTTCTCATTTGAGGCTACACGTTTAGACGTACACGCCACACCAAATCTTTTCGAGTTACAACGTGTAGTTTAGGAGATTCAAGCTAATTTTGTACGATGGGTTATTTCTTCTTGTAAAGTGTTTCCAATATGTACGTATTTGTCTTTACTCTGCAACACAGTATTTCCTTATAACGTGGTATTCTTACATATTCTTTCGAGAAAACTCTCCTGTGCCTTCTCTTTTGAGGCTACATGCTTAGACATACACGCAACACCAAAGCTTTTCGATTTATAACATGTTGTTTAGGAAAAATAAGATAATTTCGCACAATGCGGGATTTCTTTAAAACGTGGTTTCTGACAAATTTTGATGAATGAAAAATTTCCTGTGCGTTCTCTATGAGGCTACACGTTTAGACGTACACGCCACACCAAATCTTTTCGAGTTACAACGTGCTGTTTAGGAGATACAAACTAATTTTGTACGATGCATTATTTCTTCTCGTATAGTTTAAGTGTTTCCAATATGTACGTATTTGTCTTTTCTCTACAACATTGTATTTCCTTATAACGTGTTATTCTTACATATTCTTTTGAGAGAAAACTCTCCTGTGCCTTCTCTTTTGAGGCTACACTCTTAGACATACACGCAATACGAAAGCTTTTCGAGTTACAACATGTTGTTTAGGAAAAACAAGATAATTTCGCCCGATGCGGGATTTCCTTAAAACGTGGTTTTCTGACAAATATTGACAAAAGAAAATTCTCCTGTGGGCTCTCTTTTGAGGCTACACGTTTAGACATACACGCCACACCAAATCTTTTTGAGTTACAACGTGTTGTTTAGGAGATACAACCTAATTTTTTAAGATGCGTTATTTCTTCTCGTAAAGTGTTTCCAGTACATACGTACTTCTCTTTACTCTGCAACACTGTATTTCCTTATAACGTGGTATTCTTACATATTCTTTTGAGAGAAAACTCTCCTGTGCCTTCTCTTTTGAAGCTACACGCTTAGACATACACGCAACACCAAAGCGTTTCGGGTTACAACGTGTTGTTTAGGAAAAACAAGATAATTTCGCACGAAGCTGGATTTCCTTAAAACGTGGTTTTCAGACAAATTTTGACAAAAGAAAATTCTCCTGTGGGTTCTCTTTTGAAGGCTACACGTTTAGACGTACATGCCACACGAAATCTTTTTGAGTTACAACGTGTTGTTTAGGAGATATCACCTAATTTTTTAAGATGCGTTATTTCTTCTCTTAAAGTGTTTCCAATACGTAAGTATTTGTCTTTACTCTGCAACACTGTATTTCCTTATAACGTGGTATTCTTACATATTCTTTCGAGAGAAAACTCTCCTGTGCCTTCTCTTTTGAGGCTACACGCTTAGACATACACGCAACACCAAAGATTTTCGAGTTACAATGTGTTGTTTAGGAAAAACAAGATAATTTCGCACAATGCGGGATTTCCTTATTACGTGGTTTTCTGACAAATTTTGACGAAAGAAAATTCTCCTGTGGGTTCTCTTTTGAGGCTACACGTTTAGACGTACACGCTACACCAAATCTTTTCGAGTTACAACGTGTTGTTTATGAGATACAAGCTAATTTTTTACGATGCATTTTTTATTCTCGTAAAGTTTAAGTGTTTTCAATAGGTACGTATTTGTCTTTACTCTGCAACACTGTATTTCCTTATAACGTGGTATTCTTACGTATTCTTTCAAGAGAAAACTCTCCTGTGCCTTCTCTTTTGAGGCTACACGCTTAGACATACACGCAACACCAAAGCTTTTCGAGTTACAACTTGTTGATTAGGAAAAACAAGATAATTTCTCACGATGCGGGATTTCATCAAAACTTTGTTTTGTGACAAATTTTGACGAAAGAAATTTCTCCTGTGTGTTCTCTTTTGAGGCTACACGTTTAGACGTACATGCCACACCAAATATTTTCGAGTACAACATGTTGTTTAGGAGTTACAAGCTAATTTTGTACGATGCGTTATTTCTTCTCCAATATATACATATTTGTCTTTACTCTGCAGCACTCTATTTAATAATAATGTGGTATTCTTACATATTCTTTCGAGAGAAAACTCTCCTGTGTGTTCTCTTTTGAAGCTACACGCTTAAATATACACGCAACACCAAAGCTTTTCGAGTTACAACGTGTTGTTTAGGAGATACAAGCTAATTTTTTACGATGCGTTATTTCTTCTCATAAAGTGTTTCCAACATGTACCTATATGTCTTTACTCTGCAACACTGTATTTCCATATAACGTGGTATTATTACATATTCTTTCGAGAGAAAACTCTCCTGTGACTTCTCTTTTGAGGCTGCACGCTTAGACATAGACAGAACACCAAAGGTTTTCGAGTTACAACGTGTTGTTTAGGAAAAACAAGATAATTTCGCATGTTGCGGGATTTCCTTAAAACGTGGTTTTCTGAAAAAAAATTGACGAAAGAAAATTCTCCTGTGGTATTCTTACATATTCTTTCGAGAGAAAACTCTCCTGCGCCTTCTGTTTTGAGGCTACACGCTTAGACATACACGCAACACCAAAGCTTTTCGAGATACGATGTGTTGTTTAGGAAAAACAAGATAATTTCGCACGATTTGGGATTTCCTTAAAACGTGGTTTTCTGACAAATTTTGATGAAAGAAAATTCTCCTGTGATTTCTCCTTTGAGGCTACATATTTAAACGTACAGGCCACACCAAATCTTTTCGAGTTACAACGTGTTGTTTAGGAGATGCAAGCTAATTTTGTAAGATGCGTTATTTCTTCTAGTAAAGTGTTTCCAATACGTATTTGTCTTTACTCTGCAATACTGTATATCCTTATAACGTGGTATTGTTACATATTCTTTCAAGAGAAAACTCTCCTGTGCCTTCTCTTTTGAGGCTACATGCTTAGACATACACGCAACACCAAAGCTTTTCGAGTTATAACACTTTGTTTAGGAAAAACAAGATAATTTCGCACGATGCGGGATTTCCTTAAAACGTTGTTTTCTGACAAATTTGGACGACAGAAAATTCTCCTGTTGGTTCTCTTTTAATGCTACACGTTTAGACGTACATGCCACACCAAATGTTTTCGAGTTACAAAGTGTTGTTTAGGCGATACAAGCTAATTTTGTACGAGGCGTTATTTCTTCTTGTAAAGTGTTTCCAATACGTATGTATTTGTCTTTACTCTGCAACAATGTATTTCCTTATAACGTGGTATTCTTTCATATTCTTTCGAGAGCAAACTCTCATGTGCGATCTCTTTTGAGGCTACATGCTTAGATATACTCGCAACAGCAAAGCTTTTCCTGTTAAAACGTGTTGTTTAGGAAAAAAAAAGGTAATTTCGCACGATGCGGGATTTCCTTAAAACGTGGTTTTCTGACAAATTTTGACGAAAAAAACAAAATTAGCTTGTATCTCCTAAACAACACGTTGTAACTCGAAAAGATTTGGTGTGGCGTGTACGTCTAAACGTGTAGCCTAATAAGAGAACCCACAGGAGAATTTTCTTTCGTCAAAATTGTCAGAAAACCACGTTTTAAGGAAATCCCGCATCCTGCGAAATTATCTTGTTTTTCCTAATCAACACGTTGTAATGCGAAAAGCTTTGGTGTTGCATGTATGTCAAAGCGTGTAGCCTCAAAGGAGAACGCACAGGTCAGTTTTCTATGGAAAGAATATGTAAGAATACCACTTTATTAGGAAACACAGTGTCTCAGAGCAAAGACAAATACGTACTCTATTGGAAACACTTTACGAAAAGAAATAAAGCTTTGGTATTGCGTGTATGGGTAAGCGTGTAGCCTCAAAAGAGTAGGCACAGGAGAATTATCTCTCGAAAGAATATGTAAGCATACTACGTTAAAAGGAAATACAGTGTTGCAGAGTAAAGACAAATACGTACTTATTGGAAACACTTTACGAGAAGAAATAACGCATCGCAAAAATTAGCTTGTATCTCCTAAACAACACGTTGTAACTCGAAAAGCTTTGGTGTTGCGTGTATGTCTAAGCGTGTAGCCTCAAAATAGAACACTCAGGAGAGTTTTCTCTCGAAAGAATATGTAAGAATACCACCTTATAAGGAAATAAAGTGTTGCAGAGTAAAGAGAAATACGTACCTATTGGAAACACTTTACGAAGTAAAATAACGCATCTTACAAAATCAGCTTGTATCTCCTAAACAGCACGTTGTAACTCGAAAAACTTTGGTGTTGTGTGTATGTCTTAACGTGTAGCCTCAAAGGAGAACCCACAGGAGAATTTTCTTTAATCAACATTTTTTCAGAAAACCACATTTTAAGAAAATCCCGCATCGTGCGAAATTATCTTGTTTTTCCAAAACAACACGTTGTAACTCAAAAAGCTTTGGTGTTGCGTGTATGTCTAATCGTGTAGCCTCAAAAGAGAAGGCACAGGAGAGTTTTCTCTTGAAGGAATAAGTAAGAATATCACGTTATAAGGAAATACAGTGTTGCAGAGTAAAGACAAATACACAAGTATTGGAAACACTTTACGAGAAGAAATAATGCATCGTACAAAATTAGCTTGTATCTCCTAAACAACACGTTGTAACTCGAAATGATTTGGTGTGACGTGTACTTCTAAACGTGTAGCCTCAAAAGAGAACCCACAGGAGAATTTTCTTTCGTAAAAATTTGTCACAGAACCACGTTTTAAGGAAATCCCGCATCGTGTTAAATTATCTTGTTTTTCCTAAACAACACGTTGTAACTCGAAATCTTTGGTGTTGCGTGTATGTCTAAGTGTGTAGCCTCAAAAGAAAACGTACAGGACAGTTTTCTCTCGAAAGAATATGTAAGAACACCACGTTATAAGGAAACACAGTATTGCAGAGTAAAGACAAATACGTACGTATTGGAAACACTTTACAAGAAGAAATAACGCATAGTACAAAATTAGGTTGTATCTCCTAAACAACACGTTGTAACTCGAAAGGATTTGGTGTGGCGTGTACATCTAAACTTGTAGCCTCAAAAGAGAACCCACAGGAGAATTTTCTTTCGTAAAATTTTGTCAGAAAACCACGTTTTAAGGAAATCCCGCTTCGTGCGAAATTATCTTGTTTTTCCTAAACAACATGTTGTAACTAGAAAAGTTTGGTGTTGCGTGTATGTCTAAGCGTGTAGCCTCAAAAGAGAATGCACAGGAGAGTTTTATCTCGAAAGAATATGTACGAATACTACGTTATAAGGAAATACAGTGTTGCAGAGTAAAGACAAATACATATATATTGTAAACACTTTACGAGAAGAAATAACGCATCGTACAAAATTAGCTTGTATCTCCTAAACAACACGTTGTAACTCGAAAATATTTGGTGTGGCATGTACGTCTAAACGTGTAGCCTCAAAAGAGAACCAACTGGAGAATTTTCTTTCGTCAAAATTTGTCAGAAAACCACGTTTTAAGGAAATCCCGCATCGTGCGAAATTATCTTGTTTTTCCTAATCAACACATTGTAACGCGAAAAGCTTTGGTGTTTTCTGTATGTGTAAGCATGTAGCCTCAAAAGAGAAGGCACAGGAGAGTTTTCTCTTGAAAGAATATGTAAGAATACCACGTTATAAGGAAATACAGTATTGCAGAGTAAAGACAAATATGTACTTATTGGAAACACTTTACGAGATGATATAACGCATCGCATAAATTAGATTGTATCTCCTAAACAACATGTTGTAACTCGAAAGGATTTGGTGTGACGTGTACTTCTAAACGTGTAGCCTCAAATGAGAACCCACTGGAGAATTTTCTTTCTTCAAAATTTGTCAGAAAACCACGTTTTAAGGAAATCCCGCATCGTGCGAAATTATGTTGTTTTTCCTAAACAACATGTTGTAACTCGAAAAGCTTTGGTGTTGCGTGTATGTATAAGCGTGTAGCCTCAAAAGAGAACACACAGGAGAGTTTTCTCTCGAAATAATATGTAAGAATACCACCTCATAAGGAAATACAGTGTTGCAGAGTAAAGACAAAAACGTACCTATTGGAAACACTTTATGAAGAGAAATAACGCATCTTACAAAATTAGCTTGTATCTCCCAAACAGCAGGTTGTAACTCGAAAAGCTTTGGTGGTGCGTGTATGTCTTAACGTGTAACCTCAAAAGAGAACCCACAGGAGAATTTTCTTTAGTCAACCTTTTTTTCAGAAAACCACGTTTTAAGGAAATCCCGCATCGTGCGAAATTATCTTGTTTTTCCAAAACAACACGTTGTAACTCAAAAAGCTTTGGTGTTGCGTGTATGTCTAATCGTGTAGCCTCAAAAGTGAAGGCACAGGAGAGTTTTCTCTTGAAGGAATAAGTAAGAATACCACGTTATAAGGAAATACAGTGTTGCAGAGTAAAGACAAATACGTAAGTATTGGAAACACCTTACGAGAAGAAATAACGCATCGTTCAAAATTAGCTTGTATCTCCTAAACACACGTTGTAACTCGAAAATATTTGGTGTGACGTGTACTTCTAAGCGTGTAGCCTCAAAAGAGAACCCACAGGAGAATTTTCTTTCGTAAAAATTTGTCAGAAAACCACGTTTTAAGGAAATCACGCATCATGTGAAATTATCTTTTTTTTCCTAAACAACAGGTTGGAACTCGAAAAGCTTTGGTGTTGCGTGTATGTCTAAGTGTATAGCCTCAAAGGAAATGATCAGGACATTTTTCTCTCGAAAGAATATGTAAGAATACCACGTTATAAGGAAATACATTGTTGCAGAGTAAAGACAAATAGGTACGTATTGGAAACAATTTAAAAGTAGAAATAACGCATAGTACAAAATTAGGTTGTATCTCCTAAACAACACGTTGTAACTCGAAAGGATTTGGTGTGGCGTGTACATCTAAACTTGTAGCCTCAAAAGAGAACCCACAGGAGAATTTTCTTTCATAAAATTTTGTCTGAAAACCACGTTTTAAGGAAATCCCGCATCGTGCGACATTATCTTGTTTTTCCTAAACAGCATGTTGTAACTGGAAAAGCTTTGGTGTTGCGTGTATGTCTAAGCGTGTAGCCTCAAAAGAAAATGCACAGGAGAGTTTTATCTCGAAAGAATATGTAAGAATACTACGTTATAAGGAAATACAGTGTTGCAGAGTAAAGACAAATACATATATATTGTAAACACTTTACGAGAAGAAATTACGCATCGTAAAAATTAGCTTGTATCTCCTAAACAACACGTTGTAACTCGAAATATTTGGTGTGGCGTGTACGTCTAAACGTGTAGCCTCAAAAGAGAACCCACAGGAGAATTTTCTTTAGTCAACATTTTTTCAGAAAACCACGATTTAAGGAAATCCCGCATCGTGCGAAATTATCTTGTTTTTCCTAAACAAAAAGTTGTAACTCAAAAAGCTTTGGTGTTGCGTGTATGTCTAAGCGTGTAGCATCCTTATAACATGGTATGCTTACATGTTCTTTCGAGAGAAAACTCTCCTGTGCCTACTCTTTTGAGGCTACACGCTTACCCATAAACACAACACCAAAGCTTTTCCAGTTACGACGTGTTGTTTAGGAAAAACAAGATCATTTAGCACTATGCCGGATTTCCATAAAACGTGCTTTTCTGACAAATTTTGAGGAAAGAAAATTCTCCTGTGGGTTCTCTTTTGAGGCTACATGTTTAGACGTACACGCCACATCAAATCTTTTCGAGTTACAACTTGTTGTTTAGGAGATACAAGCTAATTATGTACGATGCTTTATTTCTTCTCTTAAAGTGTTTCCAATACGTACGTATTTGTCTTTAATCTGCAACATTGTATTTCCTTATAACGAGGTATTCTTACATATTGTTTTGAGAGAAAACTCTCCTGTGCCTACTCTTTTGAGGCTACACGCTTAGACATACAGGCAAAACCAAAGCATTTCATGTTACACCGTGTTGATTAGGAAAAATAAGATAATTTCGCACGATGCGGGATTTCCTTAAAACGTGGTTTTCTGACAAATTTTGATGAAAGAAAATTCTCCTGTTGGTTCTCTTTTGAGGCTACACGCTAAGACATACACGCAATACCAAAGCTTTTCGAGTGACAACGTGTTTTTTAGGAAAAACATGATAATTTCGCACGATGCGGGATTTCCTTAAAACGTGGTTTTCTGAAAAATTTTGACGAAAGAAAATTCTCCTGTGGGTTCTGTTTTGAGGCTACACCTTTAGACATACACACCACACCAAATCTTTTCGAGTTACAACGTGTAGTTTAGGAGATACAAGCTAATTTTTACGATGCGTTATTTCTTCTTGTAAAGTGTTTCCAATACTTATGTATTTGTCTTTACTCTGCAACACTGTATTTCCTTATATCGTGGTATTCTTACATATTCTTTCGAGAGAAAACTCTGCTGTGCCTTCCCTTTTGAGGCTACATGCTTAGTCATACACGCAACACCAAAGCTTTTCGAGATACAATGTGTTGTTTAGGAAAAACTAGATAATTTCCCCCATGCGGGATTTCCATAAAACGTGGATTTCTGACAAATTTTGACGAAAGAAAATTCTCCTGTGGGTTCTCTTTTGAGGCTACACGTTTAGCCGTACACGCCACACCAAATCTTTTCGACTTACAACGTGTTCTTTAGGAGATACAAGTTAATTTTGTACGATGCGTTATTTCTTCTCTTGAAGTGTTTCCAATAAGTATGTATTTGTCTTTACTCTGCAACACTGTATTTCCTTATAACGTGCTATTCTTACATATTCTTTCAAGAGAAAACTCTCCTGTGCCTTCTCTTTTGAGACTACACACTTAGACATACAGGCAAAACCAAAGCATTTCGTGTTACAACGTGTTGATTAGGAAAAATAAGATAATTTCGCACGATGCTGGATTTCTTTAAAACGTGGTTTTCTGACAAATTTGACGAAAGAAAATTCTCCTGTTGGTTCTCTTTTGAGGCTACATGTTTAGACGTACACGCCACACCAAATTTTTTCGAGTTACCACTTGTTGTATAGGAGATACAAGCTAATTTTGTATGAAGCGATATTTCTTCTCGTAAAGTGTTTCCAATACATACGCATTTGTCCTTACTCTGCAACACTGTATTTCTTTATAACGTGGTATTCTTACATATTCTTTCGAGATAAAACTCTCCTGTACATTCTCTTTTGAGGCTACATGCTTAGACATACACGCAACACCAAAGATTTTCGCGTTACAATGTGTTGATTAGAAAAAACAAGATAATTTCTCACGATGCGGGATTTCCTTAAAACATGGTTTTCTGACAAATTTTGAAGAAAGAAAATTCTCCTGTGGGTTCTCTTTTGAGGCTACACGTTTAGACGTACACGCCACACCAAATCTTTTCGAGTTACAACGTGTAGTTTAGGAGATACAAGCTAATTTTTACGATGCCTTATTTCTTCTCTTAAAGTGTTTCCAATATGTATGTATTTGTCTTTACTCTGCAACACTGTATTTCCTTATAAGGTGGTATTCTTACATATTCTTTCGAGAGAAAACTCTCCTGTGCCTTCTCTTTTGAGGCTACACGCTTAGACATACAGGCAAACCAAAGCATTTCGTGTTACAACGTGTTGATTAGGAAAAATAAGATAATTTCACACGATGCGGGATTTCCTTAAAACGTGGGTTTCTGACAAATGTTGACGAAAGAAAATTCTCCTGTGGGTTCTCTTTTGAGGCTACCAATTTAGACGTACACGCTACACCAAATCCTTTCGAGTTACAACGTGTTGTTTAGGAGATACAAGCTAATTTTGTATGATGCATTATTTCTTCTCCTAAAGTGTTTCCAATACATACATATTTGTCTTTACTCTGCAACAATGTATTTCCTTATAACGTGGTATTCTTACATATTCTTTCGAAAGAAAACTCTCCTGTGTGTTCTCTTTTGAGGCTACACTCTGAGAAATACACGCAACACAAAAGCTTTTCGAGTTACAACGTGTTGTTTAAGAAAAACATGATAATTTCGCACGATGCGGGATGTCCTTAAAACGTGGTTTTCTGAAAATTTTGACGAAAGAAAATTCTCCTGTGGGTTCTGTTTGGAGGCTACCCATTTAGACCTACACGCCACACCAAATCTTTTCGAGTTACCACTTGTTGTATAGGAGATACAAGCTAATTTTGTATGAAGCGTTATTTCTTCTCGTAAAGTGTTTCCAATACATATGTATATGTCTGTACTCTGAAACACTGTATTTCCTTATAACGTGGTATTCTTACATATTCTCTCGAGATAAAACTCTCCTGTGCATTCTTTTTTGAGGCTACACGCTTAGACTTACACGCAAAACCAAAGATTTTCGTGTTACAATGTGTTGATTAGAAAAAACAAGATATTGTGAAGGGGGTCATTTCCCTAATTTCTTTCTCAGCCTGCTTATCCTTTGAGTATAGGAAGGCCACTGATTTGCTGGAGATGATTTTATAACCTGCCACTTTGCTGAAGTTGTTTATCAGCTGTAGGAGCTCTCTAGTGGAGTTCTTTGGGTCACTTAGGTAGACGATCATGTCCTCTGCAAATAATGATAGTTTGACTTCTTCCTTTCCAATTTGTACCCCTTTGACCTCCTTATGTTGTCGAATTGCCCGAGCTAGTACCTCAAGTACAATATTGAAAAGATAAGGAGAAAGGGGGCAGCCTTGTCTGGTCCCTGATTTCAGTGGGATTGCTTCAAGTTTCTCTCCATTTAGTTTGATGCTGGCTACCGGTTTGCTGTATATTGCTTTTACTATGTTTAGGTATGGGCCTTGAATTCCTGTTCTCTCCAAGACTTTAAGAATGAAGGGATGCTGAATTTTGTCAAATGCTTTTTCAGCATCCAATGAAATGACCATGTGGTTTTGTTATTTGAGTTTGTTTATGTAGTTGATTGTATTGATGGATTTCCGTATATTGAACCAACCCTGCATTCCCGGGATAAAGCCTACTTGATCATGGTGGATGATCGTTTTGATGTGTTCTTGGATTCGGTTGACAAGAATTTTATTGAGTATTTTTGCATCGATGTTCATAAGGGAAATTGGTCTGAAGTTCTCTTTCTTTGTTGGATCTTTTTGTGGCTTTGGTATCAGCGGAATTGTGGCTTCGTAGAAGGAATTGGGTAGTGTTCCTTCTGTTTCTATTTTGTGGAATAGTTTGAAGAGTATAGGTGTTAACTCTTCTTTGAAGGTCTGGTAGAATTCTGCACTGAAGCCATCTGGTCCTGTGCTTTTTTTGGTTGGAAGACTTTCTATGACTCCTTCTATTTCTTTAGGCATTATGGGACTGTTTAGATGGTCTAGTTGGTCCTGATTTAATTTTGGTATTTGGTATCTGTCAAGGAAATTGTCCATTTCCTCCAGATTCTCCAGTTGTGTTGAGTACAGGCTCTTGTAGTAGGATCTGATGATTTTTTGGATTTCCTCAGTTTCCGTTGTTATATCTCCCTTTTCATTTCTAAGTTTGTTAATTTGGATACTTTCTCTGTGCCCTTTGGTCAGTCTGGCTAAGGGTTTATCTATCTTGTTGATTTTCTCAAAGAACCAGCTCCTGGTTTTGTTGATTTTTTGAATGGTTCTCTTTGTTTCTACTTGATTGATTTCGGCCCTGAGTTTGATGATTTCCTGACTTCTACTCCTCCTGGGCGAAATAGCTTCTTTTTGTTCTAGGGCTTTCAGGTGTGTCATTAAGCTGGTAATGTATGCTCTCTCCATTTTCTTTTTGGAGGCACTCAGGGCTATGAGTTTTCCTCTTAGCACTGCTTTCATTGTGTCCCATAGATTTGGGTATGTTGTGTTTTCATTTTCATTGTGTTCTAAAAAGTCTTTAATTTCTTTCTTTATTTCTTCCTTGACCAAGGTATCATTGAGTAGAGTACTGTTCAGTTTCCACGTGTATGTGGGTTTTCTGTTGTTTCTGTTGCTATTGAAGACCACTTCTACTCCATAGTGATCAGATAGGAGGCATGGGATTAGTTCTATCTTCTTATATTTGTTGAGGTCTGTCTTGTGACCAATTATATGGTCGATTTTGGAGAAGGTACCATGAGGTGCTGAGAAAAAGGTATATTCTTTTGTTTTAGGATAGAATGTTCTATATATATCTGTTAAATCTAATTGGTCCAAAGCTTCAATTAGTTTCAATGTGTCCCTGTTTAGTTTCTGTTTTCCTGATCGGTCCATTGAGGAAAGTGCAGTGTTGAAGTCACCCACAATTATTGTGTTAGGTGCAATGTGTGCTTTTAGTTTTAATAAAGTTTCTTTTACGAAAGAGGGTGCCCTTGCATTTGGGGCATAGATGTTCAGGATTGACAGTTCTTCTTTTTGTATTTTTCCTTTGACCAGCAAGAAGTGTCCCTCAGCGTCTCTTTTGATGACTTTGGGTTGAAAGTCAATTTTATCTGATATTAAAATGGCTACTCCAGCTTGTTTCCTGAGACCATTTGCTTGTAAAATTGTCTTCCAGCCTTTTACTCTAAGGTAGTGTTTGTCTTTGACCCTGAGGTGTGTTTCCTGTAAGCAGCAAAATGTAGGGTCCTGTTTACGTATCCATTCAGTTAGTCTGTGTCTTTTTATTGGGGCATTAAGTCCATTGATGTTAAGAGATATTAAGGAATAGTGATTGTTACTTCCTATCATTTTTGACGTTATTTTTAAATTTGAATGCTTAACTTCTTTTGGGTTTGATGAAAGTTTACTATCTTGCTTTTTCCAGGGTGAAGTTTCCCTCCTTGTCTTGGTGTTGTCCTCCTATTATCCTTTTTAGGGCCGGGTTTGTGGATAGATATTGGGTAAACTTGGTTTTGTCATGAAATATCTTAGTTTCTCCATCTATGGTGATTGAGAGTTTTGCTGTATATAGTAGTTTTGGTTGGCATTTGTGTTCTCTTAGAGTCTGCATGAGATCTGCCCAGGACCTTCTAGCCTTCATAGTCTCCGGTGAAAAGTCTGCTGTGATTCTGATAGGTCTTCCTTTATATGTTACTTGGCCTTTTTCTCTTACTGCCTTTAGTATTCTTTCTTTGTTTAGAACATTTGGTGTTTTGATTATTATGTGACGGGAAGTATTTCTCTTCTGGTCCAGTCTGTTTGGAGTTCTGTAGGCTTCTTGTATATTCATGGGCATCTCTCTCTTTAGGTTAGGGAAGTTTTCTTCCATAATTTTATTGAAGATATTTGCTGGCCCTTTAAGTTGTAAATCTTCACTCTCATCTATGCCTATAATCCTTAGGTTTGGTCTTCTCATTGTGTCCTGGATTTCCTGGATATTTTGGGTTACAAGCTTTTTGCATTTTGCATTTTCTTTAACTGTTGAGTCCATGGTTTCTATGGAATCTTCAGCATCTGAGATTCTTTCTTCTATCTCTTGTATTCTGTTGTTGATATTTGCATCTCTGTCCCCTGATTTCTTCCCAAGGCTTTCTATCTCCAAAGTTGTCTCCCTTTGAGTTTTCTTAGTTGTTTCTACTTCTGATTTTAGATCCTGGATGGTTTTGCTTAGCTCCTTCACTTGCATGTTTGTGTTTTCCTGTAATTCTTTAAGAGATTTTTGTGTTTCCTCTTTCATGAGCTCAGCCTGTTGACCAAAGTTCTCCTGTATTTCTTTAAGAGATTTTTGTGTTTCGTCTTTCATGACCTCAGCCTGTTGACCAAAGTTCTCCTGTATTTCTTTAAGTGTTTTTTGCATTTCCTCCTTGTTGGCTTTTGTATTCTCCTGGATTTCTTTCAATGATTTTTGTGTTTCCCTTGCAAGGGCTTCTAACTTTTGATCCATTTTCTCCTGAATTTCTTTAAGTATGTCCTTCATGTGTTCCTGTACCAGCATCATGACCAGTGATTTTAAATCCAAATCTTGTTTTACTGGTGTGATGGGGTATCCAGGACGTGTTGGTAGAGGAGAATTGGGTTCAGATGTTGCCATATTGCCTTGATTTCTGTTAGTGACGTTCCTGCGTTTGCCTTTTGCCATCTAGTTCTCACTGGTGTTAGTTTGTCTTGTCAGTGCTGGACTCACCAGTGCAAGCTGCCCCTTCCCCGTTGGCCTCTGGTGCACAGCTTACCTCCTGCACTGCTTGTAGACAGGGTGCTGCTGCCCAGGCTGTTCAGATCCCAAAGCAGGCACCCGAAGGCTCTTGCTGGGGCCCACTGGATTCACTGGAGCACACTGACTTCTCCCAGCTGGCCGCCCGGAAACCCAGCTAGCCACTTGCAGGACTTGGAGATGTGGTGCTGCCGCCCAGGCTGATCTGGGCAGCAGAACTCCCAACTGGGTTGGTGCACACAAGGCTAGCCTAGCTGCCCAGGCCCTGAATCTAGGCAAAATCCTGGCAGGCCAATGTCGGTGCAAAGTTCCCCTCAGCTGTGGGTGTTAATTGGGTGTGTCAGGTGGCTAGGATGGTGGCGTGTGCGAGTTCCCTGAGAGTGCTGGGAGAGTCTGCTGGGCTAACAACCTCCTGGCTGGGTCAGCACACAGATGGCCCAACGAGCAGCCCAGGGCCTGGGGGGCAGTCCAGGCCTGACCGTCTGAGACCCCTGCTATGTCCGCCTCGGGCTATGCCTGTTAGCTGGTTTGGTTTTGCCTGCTAGGTCTCTCTGGCTTCCCGTAGGCAAAATGGCGGTGGTGCGCAAACTGGCCCGGATAAACAACCTCCTGGCCGGGTCGGCACACAGATGGCCCACCGAGCAGCCCAGGGCCTGGGGGCAGTCCAGAGCCTGACCGTCTGAGACCCCTGCTTTGTCCGCCTTGGGCTATGCCTGTTAGCTGGTTTGGTTTTGTCTGCTAGTCTCTCTGGCTTCCCGCAGGCAAAATGGCGGTGGTGCGCACCGGCCCGGGCAAACAAGTTCCTGGCTGGGTCGGCACACAGATGGCCCACCGAGCAGCCCAGGACCTGGGGGCAGTCCAGGGCCTGACCGTCTGAGACCCCTGCTATGTCTGCCTCGGGCTATGCCTATTAGCCAGTTTGGCTTTGCCTGCTAGGTCTCTCTGGCTTCCCGTAGGCAAAATGGCGGTGGTGCGCAAACGGCTCTGATAAACAACCTCCTGGCCGGGTCAGCACACAGATGGCCTGCCGAGCAGCCCAGGACCTGGGGGCAGTCCAGGGCCTGACCGTCTGAGACCCCTGCTATATCCGCCTCGGGCTATGCCTGTTAGCCGGTTTGGTTTTGCCTGCTAGGTCTCCCTGGCTTCCCCCAGGCAAAATGGTGGTGGTGCGCGTGCCGGCCCGGGAGGAAAAAAACCTCCTGGCCGGGTTTGCACCCCGGTGGACCCCCGATCAGCTCAGGGCCTGGGTGCAGGCCAACGCCCGTCGGGCTTAGACCCCCGCGATGTTGGTCTCGGGTTATATTTGCGTACCTCAGTCTGATTTCTCTGGCAACCGAGAACCAATATGGAGCCCTCGTAACTGACTGGCGGGAGGCAGAGTTCTGATGTGGCTTCTGTGTGGTGAAAGGCACCATAAATCCGCCGCTGCTTGCAGCCTGGCTGGCCAGCGATGGCCAGTGGTCGTGGGCACCGGGTCTGCCTGGACCCTGTCCGCTTGGTTCTACTGCCGATGGCCCTTCCTCTGGACCAGCCGCTGCTGCTGCTACTGCTGCTGCTGCCGCCGCTCCCAGGCCCAAGAATTTTCTTTCATCAAAATTTGTCAGAAACCACGTTTTAAGGAAATCTCGCATCGTGTGAAATTATCTTGTTTTTCATAAACAACACGTTGTAAATCGAAAAGCTTTGGTGTTGCGTGTATGTCTAAGCGTGTAGCCTCAAAAGAGAACGCACAGGAGAGTTTTCTCTCGAAAGAAAATGTAGGAATACCACGTTATAAGGAAATACAGTGTGGCAGAGTAAAGACAAATACGTACATATTGGAAACACGTTAAGAGAGGAAATAAAGCATCGTACAAAAATAGCTTGTATCTCCTAAACAAAACTTTGTAACTCGAAAAGATTTGGTGTGGCTCGTACCTCTACAAGTGTAGCCTCAAAAGAGAACCCACAGGAGGAAATTCTTTCGTCAAAATTTTTTAGAAAACCACGATTTATGAAAATCTCGCATCGTGCAAAATTATCTTGTTTTTTCCTAAACAACACGTTGTAACTCGAAAAGCTTTGGTGTTGCGTGTTTTTCTAAGCGTGTAGCCTCGAAAGGGAACGCACAGGAGAGTTTTCCCTCGAAAGAATATGTAAGAATACCACGTTATAAGGAAATACAGTGTTGCAGAATAAAGACAAATACATACGTATTGGAAACACTTTATGAGAAGAATTAACGCATC
Organism: Apodemus sylvaticus; assembly: GCF_947179515.1. Taxonomy (NCBI): domain Eukaryota; kingdom Metazoa; phylum Chordata; class Mammalia; order Rodentia; family Muridae; genus Apodemus; species Apodemus sylvaticus. The sequence continues at coordinate 138,540 of NW_026263456.1, forward strand.
TTACAAAATTAGCTTGTATCTCCTAAACAAAACGTTGTAACTCGAAAAGATTTGGTGTGGCATGTACATCTAAACATGTAGCCTCCAAAGAGAACCCACAGGAGAATTTTCTTTCGTCAAAATTTTTCAGAAAACCACGTTTTAAGGAAATCCCGCATCGTGCGAAATCATCTTCTTTTTCCTAAACAACATGTTGTAACTCGAAAAGCGTTGGTGTTGCGTGTATGTGTAAGCGTGGAGACTCAAAAGAGAAGGCACAGGAGAGTGTTCTCTTGAAAGAATATGTAAGAATACCACGTTAAAAGGAAATACAATTTTGCAGAGTAAAGACAAATAAGTACATATTGGAAACACTTTACGAGAAGAAATAACGCATCGTAAAAAATTAGCTTGTATCTCCTAAACAACACGTTGTAACTCGAAAAGATTTGGTGTGGCATGTACGTCTAAAAGTGTAGCCTCAAACGAGAACCCACAGGAGAATTTTCTTTCATCAAAATTTGTCTGAAACCACGTTTTAAGGAAATAGCGCATCGTGCGAAATTATCTTGTTTTTCCTAAACAACACATTGTAACTCGAAAAGCTTTGGTGTTGCGTGTTTGTCTAAGCGTGTAGCCTCAAAAGAGAATGCACAGGAGAGTTTTCCCTCGAAAGAATATGTAAGAATACCACGTTATAAGAAAATACTGTGTTGCAGAGTAAAGATAAATAACGACATATTGGAAACAATTTAGGGAAGAAATAACGCGTCGTACAAAATTTGCTTGTATCTCCTAAACAACACGTTATAACTCGAAAGTATTTGGTGTGGCTCGTACTTCTACACGTGTAGCCTCAAAAGAGAACCAACAGGAGAACTTTCTTTCGTCAAAATTTGTCAAAAAACACGTTTTAAGGAAATCCCGCATCGTGAAAATTATCTTGTTTTTCCTAAACAACACTTTGTAACTCGAAAAGCTTTGGTGTTGCGTGTATGTCTGAGCATGTTGCCTCTAAAGACAATGCACAGGAGAGTTTTCTCTCGGAAGAACATGTAAGAATACAATGTTAAAAGGAAATACAGTGTTGCAGAGTAAAGACAAATACGTACGTATTGGAAACACTTTATGAGAAGAAATAACGCATCATACAAAATTAGCTTGTATCTCCTAAACAACACGTGGTAACTCTAAAGGATTTGGTGTGGCGTGTACGTCTAAATGTGTAGCCTCAAAAGAGAACCGACAGGAGAATTTTCTTTCGTCAAAATTTGTCAGAAAACCACGTTTTAAGGAAATCCTGCATCGTGCGAAATTATCTGGTTTTTCCTAAACGACATGTTGTAACTCGAAAAGCTTTGGTGTTGCCTGTATGTCTAAGTGTGTAGCCTCAAAAGGGAATGCACAGGATAGTTTTCTCTCGAAAGAATATGTAAGAATACCACGTTATAAGGAAATACAGTGTTGCAGAGTAGACAAATACGTACATATTGGAAACACTTTACGAGAAGAAGTAACGCATCGTAGAAAATTAGCTTGTATCTCCTAAACAAAACGTTGTAACTCGAAAAGATTTGGTGCGGCGTGTACGTCTAAACGTGTAGCCTCAAAAGAGAACCCACAGGAGAATTTTCTTTCGTCAAAATTTTTCAGAAAACCACGTTATAAGGAAATCCCGCATCGTGGCAAATCATCTTCTTTTTCCTGAACAACCTGTTGTAACTCGAAAAGCTTTGGTGTTGCGTGTATGTCTAAGCTTGTAGCCTCAAAAGAGAATGCACAGGAGAGTTTCCTCTCGAAAGAATATGTAAGAATACCATGTTATAAAAAAATACAGTGTTGCAGAGTAAAGACAAATACGTACGTATTGGAAACACTTTAAGAGAAGAAATAACACATCGTACAAAATTATCTTGTATCTCCTAAACAACAATTGGAACTCGAAAAGATTTGTTGTGGCTCGTACCTCTATACGTGTAGCCTCAAAAGAGAACCCACAGGAAAACTTTCTTTCGTCAAAATTTTTCAGAAAACCACGTTTTATGGAAATTTCGCATCGTGTGAAATTATCTTGCTTTTCCTAAACAACACATTGTAACTCGAAAAGCTTTGGCATTGCGTGTATGTCTAAGCGTGTAGCCTCTAAAGAGTATGCACAGGAGAGTTTTCTCTCAAAAGAACATGTAAGAATACAACGTTATAAGGGAATACAGTGTTGCAGAGTAAAGTCAAATACATACTTGATGGAAACACTTTACGAGAAGAAATAACGCATTGTAAACAATTAGCTTGTATCTCCTAAACAACACGTGGTAACTCGAAAGGACTTGGTGTGGCGTGTACGTCTAAACGTGTAGCCTCAAAAGAGAACCCATAGGAGAATTTTCTTTCTTCAAAATTTGTCAGAAAATCACGTTTTAACGAAATCCTGCATCCTGCGAAATTATCTTGTTTTTCCTAAACAACAAGTTGTAATTCGAAAAGCTTTGGTGTTGCGTGTATGACTAAGTGTGTAGCCACAAAAGGGAATGCACAGGAGAGTTTTCTCTCGAAAGAATATGTAAGAATACCACGTTATAAGGAAATACAGTGTTGCAGAGTAAAGACAAATACGTACATATTGGAAACACTTTAAGAGAAGAAATATCGCATCTTACAAAATTAGCTTGTGTCTCCTAAACAACTCGTTGTAACTCGAAAAGATTTGGTGTGACATGTACGTCTCAACGTGTAGCCTCAAAAGAGAACCCACAGGAGAATTTTCTTTCATCAAAATTTGTCAGAAACCACGTTTTAAGGAAATCACGCATTGTGCGAAATTATCTAGTTTTTCCTACACAACACGTTGTAACTCGAAAAGCTTTGGTGTTGTGTGTATGTCTAAGCATGTAGCCTCAAAAGAGAACACACAGGAGAGTTTTCCCTCGAAAGAATATGTAAGAATATCACATTATAAGGAAATACAGTGTTGCAGAGTAAAGACAAATACGTATGTATTGGAAACACTTTATGAGAAGAAATAATGCATCATACAAAATTAGCTTGTATCTCCTAAACAACAGGTTGTAACTCGAAAGGATTTGGTGTGGCGTGTACGGCTAAACGTGTAGCCTCAAAAGAGAACCCACAGGAGAATTTTCTTTCGTCAAAATATGTGAGAAAACCACGTTTTAAGGAAATCCCTCATCGTGCAAAATTATCTTGTTTTTCCTAAACAACAAGTTGTAACTCGAAAAGCTTTGGTGTTGCGTGTATGTCTAAGCATGTAGCCTCAAAAGAGAATGTAAAGGAGAGTTTTTTTCTCGAAAGAATATGTAAGAATACCACGTTATAAGGAAATACATTGTTGCAGAGTAAAGACAAATACGTACATATTGGAAACTCTTTACGAGAAGAAATAACGCATCGTAAAAAATTAACTTGTATCACCTAAACAACACGTTGTAACTCGAAATGATTTGGTGTGGCGTGTACGTCAAAACGTGTAGCCTCAAAAGAGAACCCACAGGACAATTTTCTTTCGTTAAATTTTTTCAGAAAACCACGTTTTAAGGAAATCCCGCATCATGCGAAATCATCTTCTTTTTCCTAAACAACATGTTGTAACTCAAAAAATTTTGGTGTTGCGTGTATGTCTAAGCGTGGAGCCTCAAAAGCAAAGGCACAGGAGAGTTTTCTCTCGAAAGAATATGTAAGAATAGACGTTATAAATAAATACAATTAGGCCGAGTAAAGGCAAATAAGTACATATTGGAAACACTTTAGGAGAAGAAATAACGCATCGGACAAAATAAGCTTGTATCTCCTAAACAACACGTGGTAACTCGAAAAGGTTTGGTTTGGCGTGTACATCTAAAGGTGTAGCCGCCAAAGAGAACACAAAGGAGAATTTTCTTTCGTCAAAATTTGTCAGAAAACCACATTTTAAGGAAATCCCCCATCGTGCGAAATTATCTTGTTTTTCCTAAACAACAACTTGTAACACGAAAAGCTTTGGTGTTGCGTGTATGTCTCAGCATGTAGCCTCAAAAGCGAATGCACAGGAGAGTTTTCTCTCGAAAGAACATGTAAGAATACAACGTTATAAGGAAATACAGTGTTGGAGAGTAAAGACAAATACGTACATATTGGAAACACTTTACGAGAAGAAATGACACATCATAAAATATAAGCTTGTATCTCCTAAACAACAAGTGGTAACTCGAAAAGATTTGGTTTGGCGTTTACGTCTAAAAGTGTAGCCTCAAAAGAGACCCCACAGGAGAATTTTCTTTCTTCAAAATTTGTCAGAAAACCACGTTATAAGGAAATCCCTCATCATGCAAAATTATCTTGTTTTTCCTAAACAACACGTTGTAACTCGAAAATCTTTGGTGTTGTGTGTATGTCTAAGCGTGTAGCCTCAAAAGAGAATGTAAAGGAGAGTTTTTTCTATAAAGAATATGTAAGAATACCACGTTATAAGGAAATAGAGTGTTGCAGAGTAAAGACAGATACGTACATATTGGAAACACTTTATGAGAAGAAATAACGCATCGTAAAAAATTAACTTGTATCTCCTAAACAACACGTTGTAACTCGAAAAGATTTGGTGTGGCGTGTACATCTAAACGTGTTGCCTCAAAAGAGAACCCACAGGACAATTTTCTTTCGTTAAAATTTTTCAGAAAACCACGTTTTAAGGAAATCCCGCATCGTGCGAAATCATCTTCTTTTTCCTAAACAACATGTTGTAACTCAAAAAGCTTTGGTGTTGCGTGTATGTCTAAGCATGGAGCCTCAAAAGCGAAGGCACAGGAGAGTTCTCTCTCGAAAGAGTATGTAAGAATACCACGTTATAAAGAAATACAATTTTGCAGAGTAAAGGCAAATAAGTACATATTGGAAACACTTTAGGAGAAGAAATAACGCATCGTACAAAATTAGCTTGTATCTCCAAAACAACACGTGGTAACTCGAAAAGATTTGGTTTGGCGTGTACGTCTAAACGTGTAGCCTCAAAAGAGAACACAAAGGAGAATTTTCTTTCGTCAAAATTTGTCAGAAAACCACGTTTTAAGGAAATCCCGCATCGTGCGAAATTATCTTGTTTTTCCTAAACAACACCTTGTACCTCGAAACGCTTTGGTGTTGCGTGTATGTCTCAGCATGTAGCCTCAAAAGAGAATGCACAGGAGAGTTTTCTCTCGAAAGAACATGTAAGAATACAAAGTTATAAGGAAATACAGTGTTGCAGAGTAAAGACAAATACGTACTTATTGGAAACACTTTACGAGAAGAAATTACGCATCATACAATATTAGCTTGTATCTCCTAAAGAAAAAGTGGAAACTCGAAAACATTTGGTTTGGCGTGTACGTCTAAAAGTGTAGCCTCAAAAGAGAACCCACTGGAAAATTTTCTTTCTTCAAAATTTGTCAGAAAACCACGTTTTAACGAAATCCCGCATCCTGCGAAATCATCTTGTTTTTCCTAAACAACAAGTTGTAACTCGAAAAGCTTTGGTTTGCGTGTATGTCTAAGTGTGTAGCCTCAAAAGGGAATGCACAGGAGAGTTTTCTCTCGAAAGAATATGTAAGAATACCCCGTTATAAGGAAATACAGTGTTGCAGAGTAAAGACAAATACGTACACATTGGAAACACTTTACGAGAAGAATTAACGCATCGTACAAAATTAGCTTGAATCTCCTAAACAACACGTTGTTACTCGAAAAGATTTGGTGTGGCGTGTACGTCTAAACGTGTAGCCTCAAAAGAGATCCCACAGGAGAATTTTCTTTCATCAAAATTTGTCTGAAACCACGTTTTAAGGAAATCTCGCATTGTGCGAAATTATCTTGTTTTTCCTAAACAACACGTTGTAACTCGAAAAGCTCTGGTGTTGCGTGTATGTCTAAGCGTGTAGCCTCAAAAGAGAAAGCACAGGAGAGTTTTCTCTCGAAAGAATATGTAAGAATGCCACGTTATAAGGAAATACAATGTTGCAGTGTAAAGACAAACACGTACGTATTGGAAACACTTTACGAGAAGAATTAACGCATAGTACAAAATTAGCTTGTATCTCCTAAACAACAAGTTGTATCTCGAAAAGATTTGGTGTGGCCTGTACGTCTAAACGTGTAGCCTCAAAGGAGAAACCACAGGAGAATTTTCTTTCATCAAAATTTTTCACAGAACCATGTTTTAAGGAAATCCCGCATCATGTGAAATCATCTTCTTTTTCCTAAACAACATATTGTAACTCGAAAAGCTTTAGTGTTGCGTGTATGTCTTAGCGTGGAGCCTCAAAAGAGAAGGCACAGGATAGTTTTCTCTCGAGAGAATATGTAAGAATACCACGTTATTAGGAAATACAATTTTGCAGAGTAAAGACAAATAAGTACATATTGTAAACACTTTACGAGAAGAAATAATACATCATACAAAATTACCTTGTATCTCCTAAACAACACGTGGTAACTCGAAAAGATTTGGTTTGGCGTGTACGTCTAAACGTGTAGCCTCAAAAGAGAACCAACAGGAGAATTTTCTTTCATCAAAATTAGATAACCACGTTTTAAGGAAATCCCGCATCGTGCAAAATTATCTTGTTTTTCCTAAACAACACGTTGTAACTCAAAAAGCTTTGGTGTTGCATGTATATCTAAGCGTGAAGCCCCAAAAGAGAATGCACAGGAGAGTTTTCTCTCGAAGGAACATGTAAGACTACAACGTTATAAGGAAATACAGTGTTGCAGAGTAAAGACAAAAACGTAAATATTGGAAACACTTTAAGAGAAGAAATGACGGATCATAAAATATAAGCTTGTATCTCCTAAACAACAAGGGGTAACTCGAAAAGATTTGGTTTGGCATGTACGTCTCAAAGTGTAGCCTCAAAAGAGACCCCACAGGAGAATTTTCTTTCTTCAAAATTTGTCAGAAAACCACGTTATAAGGAAATCCCGCATCGTGCGAAATTATCTTATTTTTCCTAAACAACAAGTTGTAACTCGAAAAGCTTTGGTGTTTCTTGTATGTCTAAGTGTGTAGCCTCTAAAGGGAATGCCCAGGAGAGTTTTCTATGGAACGAATATGTAAGAATACCACGTTATAAGGAAATACAGTGTTGCAGAGTAAAGACAAATACGTACATATTGGAAACACTTTACGAGAAGAAATAATGCATCGTAAAAAATTAGCTTGTATCTCCTAAACAACACGTTGTAACTCGAAAAGATTTGATGTGACGTGTACGTCTAAACGTGTAGCCTCAAAAGCGAACCCACAGGAGAATTTTCTTTCATCAAAATTTGTCAGAAACCACGTTTTAAGGAAATCTCGAATCGTGCGAAATTATCTTGTTTTTCCTAAAGAACACGTTGTAACTCGAAAAGCTTTGGTGTTGCGTGTATGTCTAAGCGTGTAGCCTCAAAAGAGAACGCACAGGAGAGTTTTCTCTTGAAAGAATATGTAAGAATACCTCGTTATAAGGAAATACAGTGTTGCAGAGTAAAGACAAATACGTACCTATTGGAAACACTTTAAGAGAAGAAATAATGCATCGTAAAAAATTAGATTGTATCTCCTAAACAACACGTTGTAACTAGAAAAGGTTTGGTGTGGCTCGTACGACTACACGTGTAGCCTCAAAAGAGAACCCACAGGAGAACTTTCTTTCGTCAAAATTTGTCAGAAAACCACGTCTTAAGGAAAGCCCGCATCGTGCAAAATTATCTTGTTTTTCCTAAACAACACGTTGTAACTCGAAAAGCTTTGGTGTTGCGTGTATGTCTAAGCGTGTAGCCTCTAAAGAGTACACACAGGAGAGTTTTCTCTCGAAAGAACATGTAAGAATACAACGTTATAAGGAATACAGTGTTGCAGAGTAAAGACAAATACATACTTGTTGGAAACACTTTACGAGAAGAAATAATTCATTGTAAAAAATTAGCTTGTATCTCCTAAACAACACGTGGTAACTCGAAAAGAATTGGTGTGGCGTGTACGTCTAAACGTGTAGCCTCAAAAGAGAACCCATAGGAGAATTTTCTTTCATCAAAATTTGTCAGAAACCACGTTGTATGGAAATCTCGCTTCGTGCGAAATTTTCTAGTTTTCCCTAAACAACACGTTGTAACTCGAAAAGCTTTGGTGTTGCGTGTATGTCTAAGCGTGTAGCCTCAAAAGAGAATGCACAGGAGAGTTTTCTCTTGAACGAACATGTAAGAATACCACGTTATAAGGAAATACAGTGTTGCACAGAAAAGACATTTACGTACCTATTGGAAACACTTTAAGAGAAGAAATAATGCATCATACAAAATTAGCTTGTATCTCCTAAACAACACGTTGTAACTCGAAAAGATTTGGTGTGGCTCGTATGTCTACACGTGTAGCCTCAAAAGAGGACCCACAGGATAACTTTCTTTCTTCAAAATTTGTCAGAAAAACCACGTTCTAAGTAAATCCCGCATCGTGCAAAATTATCTTGTTTTTCCTAAACAACACGTTGTAACTCGAAAAGCTTTGTTGTTGCGTGTATGTCTAAGCGTGTAGCCTCTAAAGAGTATGCACAGGAGTTTTCTCTAGAAAGAACATGTAAGAATAAAACGTTATAAGGAAATACAGTGTTGCAGAGTAAAGACAAATACATACTTGTTGGAAACACTTTACAAGAAGAAATAATGCATCGTAAAAAATTAGCTTGTATCTACTAAACAACACGTGGTAACTCGAAAGGACTTCATGTGGCGTGTACGTCTAAACGTGTAGCCTCAAAAGAGAACCCATCGGAGAATTTTCTTTCTTCAAAATTTGTCAGAAAATCACGTTTTAACGAAATCCCGCATCCTGCGAAATTATCTTGTTTTTCCTAAACAACAAGTTGTAACTCGAAAAGCTTTGGTGTTGCGTGTATGTCTAAGTGTGTAGCCACAAAAGGGAATGCACAGGAGAGTTTTCTCTCGAAAGAATATGTAAGAATACCACGTTATAAGGAAATACAGTGTTGCAGAGTAAAGACAAATACGTACATATTGGAAACACTTTAAGAGAAGAAATAATGCATCGTACAAAATTAGATTGTATCTCCTAAACAACACGTTGTAACTCGAAAAGATTTGGTGTGATGTGTACGTCTAAACGTGTAGCCTTAAAAGAGAACCCACAGGAGAATTTTCTTTCAACAAAATTTGTCAGAAACCACGTTTTAAGGAAATCTCGCATCATGCGAAATTATCTTGTTTTCCCTAAACAACACGTTGTAACTCGAAAAGCTTTGGTGTTGCGTGTATGTCTAAGCATGTAGCCTCAAAAGAGAACACACAGGAGAGTTTTTCCTCGAAAGAATATGTAAGAATACTACCTTATAAGGAAATACAGTGTTGCAGAGTAAAGACAAATACGTATGTATTGGAAACACTTTACGAGAAGAAATATCGCAACATACATTATTAGCTTGTATCTCCTAAACAACAGGTTGTAAGTCAAAAGGATTTGGTGTGGCGTGTATAGCTAAAGGTGTAGCCTCAAAAGAGAACCCACAGGAGAATTTTCTTTCATCAAAATATGTGAGAAAACCACGTTTTAAGGAAATCCCTCATCGTGCAAAATTATCTTGTTTTTCCTAAACAACAAGTTGTAACTCGAAAAGCTTTGGTGTTGCGTGTATGTCTAAGCGTGTAGCCTCAAAAGAGAATGTAAAGGAGAGTTTTTTCTAGAAAGAATATATAAGAATACCACGTTATAAGGAAATACAGTGTTGCAGAGTAAAGACAAATACGTACATATTGGAAACACTTTACGAGGAGAAATAACGCATCGTAAAAAATTAACTTGTATCTCCTAAACAACACGTTGTAACTGGAAAAGATTTGGTGTGGCGTGTACGTCTAAACGTGTAGCCTCAAAAGTGAACCCACCGGACAATTTTCTTTCGTTAAATTTTTTCAGAAAACCACGTTTTAAGGAAATCCCGCATCATGCGAAATCATCTTCTTTTTCCTAAACAACATGTTGTAACTCAAAAAGCTTTGGTGTTGCGTGTATGTTTAAGCGTGGAGCCTCAAAAGCGAAGGCACAGGTGAGTTTTCCCTCGAAAGAATATGTAAGAATACCACGTTATAAAGAAATACAATTTTGCCGAGTAAAGGCAAATAAGTACATATTGGAAACACTTTAGGAGAAGAAATAACGCATCGAACAAAATTAGCTTGTATCTCCTAAACAACACGTGGTAACTCGAAAGGTTTGGTTTGGCGTGTACGTCTAAATGTGTAGTCGCAAAAGAGAACACAAAGGAGAATTTTCTTTCGTCAAAATTTGTCAGAAAACCACGTTTTAAGGAAATCCTGCATCATGAGAAATTATCTTGTTTTTCCTAAACAACACGTTGTAACTCGAAAAGCTTTGGTGTTGCGTATATGTCTAAGTGTGTAGCCTCAAAGGAGAATGCACAGGAGAGTTTTCTCTCGAAAGAACATGTAAGAATACAACGTTATATGGAAATACAGTGTTGCAGAGTAAAGACAAATACGTACATATTGGTAACACTTTACGAGAAGAAATTACGCATCATGAAATATTAGCTTGTATCTCCTAAACAAAAAGTGGAAACTCACAAACATTTAGTTTGGTGTGTATGTCTAAACGTGTAGCCTCAAAAGAGAGCGCCCTGGAGAATTTTCTTTCTTCAAAATTTGTCAGAAAACCACGTTTTAACGAAATCCCGCATCCTGCAAAATTATCTTGTTTTTCCTAAAGAACAAGTTGTAACTCGAAAAGCTTTGGTGTTGCGTGTATGTCTAAGTGTGTAGCCTCAAAAGGATATGCAAGGAGAGTTTTCTCTCGAAAGAATATGTAAGAATACCACGTTATAAGGAAATACAGTGTTGCAGAGTAACGACAAATAGGTACATATTGGAAACACTTTAAGAGAAGAAATAAAAAACCGTACAAAATTAGCTTGTATCTCCTAAACAACAGGTTGTAACTTGAAAATATTTGGTGTGACGTGTACGACTAAACGTGTAGCCTCAAAAAAGAACTGACAGGAGAATTTTTTTATCGTCAAAATATGTGAGAAAACCACGTTTTAAGGAAATCCCTCATCATGCAATATTATCTTGTTTTTCCTAAACAACAAGTTGTAACTCGAAATCTTTGGTGTTGCGTGTATGTCTAAGCGTGTAGCCTCAAAAGAGAATGCAAAGGAGAGTTTTTTCTCGAAAGAATATGTAAGAATACCACGTTATAAGGAAATACAGAGTTGCAGAGTAAAGACGAATACGTACATATTGGAAACACTTTAAGAGAAGAAATAACGCATCATACAAAATTAACTTGTACTCCTAAACAACACGTTGTAACTCGAAAAGTTTTGATGTGGCGTGTACATATAAAGGTGTAGCCTCAAAAGAGAACCCACAGGAGAATTTTCTTTGGTCAAATTTGTCAGAAAACCACGTATTAAGGAAATCCTGCATCGTGGGAAATTATCTTGTTTTTCCTAAACAACACGTTGTAACTCGGAAAGATTTGGTGTTGCGTGTTTGTCTCAGTGTGTAGCCTCAAAAGTGAACACACAGGAGAGTTTTCACTAGAAAAAGTATGTAAGAATACCAGGTTATAAGGAAATACAGTGTTGCAGAATAAAGACAACTACGTACGTATTGGAAACACTTTAAGAGAAGAAATAACGCATTGTAAAAAATTAGCTTGTATCTCCTAAACAACACATTGTAACTCGAAAAGATTTGGTGTGGCTCGTACCTCTACACGTGTAGCCTCAAAAGAGAACCCAGAGAAGAACTTTCTTTCGTCCAAATTTGTCTGAAAACCACGTTTTATGGAAATCTCGCATCGTGCGAAATTATCTTGTTTTTCCTAAACAACACGTTGTAACTCGAAAAGTTTGGCGTGCGTGTTTGTCTAAGCGTGTAGCCTCAAAAGAGCATGCACAGGAGAGTTTTCCCTCGAAAGAATATGTAAGAATACCACGTTATAAGAAAATACAGTGTTGCAGAGTAAAGATAAATAACGACATATTGGAAACAATTTAGGGAAGAAATAACACGTCGTACAAAATTTGCTTGTATCTCCTAAACAACACGTTATAACTCGAAAGTATTTGGTGTGGCTCGTACTTCTACACGTGTAGCCTCAAAAGAGAACCAACAGGAGAACTTTCTTTCGTCAAAATTTGTCAAAAAACACGTTTTAAGGAAATCCCGCATCGTGAAAATTATCTTGTTTTTCCTAAACAACACTTTGTAACTCGAAAAGCTTTGGTGTTGCGTGTATGTCTGAGCATGTTGCCTCTAAAGACAATGCACAGGAGAGTTTTCTCTCGGAAGAACATGTAAGAATACAATGTTAAAAGGAAATACAGTGTTGCAGAGTAAAGACAAATACGTACGTATTGGAAACACTTTATGAGAAGAAATAACGTATCATACAAAATTAGCTTGTATCTCCTAAACAACACGTGGTAACTCTAAAGGATTTGGTGTGGCGTGTACGTCTAAATGTGTAGCCTCAAAAGAGAACCGACAGGAGAATTTTCTTTCGTCAAAATTTGTCAGAAAACCACGTTTTAAGGAAATCCTGCATCGTGCGAAATTATCTGGTTTTTCCTAAACGACATGTTGTAACTCGAAAAGCTTTGGTGTTGCCTGTATGTCTAAGTGTGTAGCCTCAAAAGGGAATGCACAGGATAGTTTTCTCTCGAAAGAATATGTAAGAATACCACGTTATAAGGAAATACAGTGTTGCAGAGTAGACAAATACGTACATATTGGAAACACTTTACGAGAAGAAGTAACGCATCGTAGAAAATTAGCTTGTATCTCCTAAACAAAACGTTGTAACTCGAAAAGATTTGGTGCGGCGTGTACGTCTAAACGTGTAGCCTCAAAAGAGAACCCACAGGAGAATTTTCTTTCGTCAAAATTTTTCAGAAAACCACGTTATAAGGAAATCCCGCATCGTGGCAAATCATCTTCTTTTTCCTGAACAACCTGTTGTAACTCGAAAAGCTTTGGTGTTGCGTGTATGTCTAAGCTTGTAGCCTCAAAAGAGAATGCACAGGAGAGTTTCCTCTCGAAAGAATATGTAAGAATACCATGTTATAAAAAAATACAGTGTTGCAGAGTAAAGACAAATACGTACGTATTGGAAACACTTTAAGAGAAGAAATAACACATCGTACAAAATTATCTTGTATCTCCTAAACAACAATTGGAACTCGAAAAGATTTGTTGTGGCTCGTACCTCTATACGTGTAGCCTCAAAAGAGAACCCACAGGAAAACTTTCTTTCGTCAAAATTTTTCAGAAAACCACGTTTTATGGAAATTTCGCATCGTGTGAAATTATCTTGCTTTTCCTAAACAACACATTGTAACTCGAAAAGCTTTGGCATTGCGTGTATGTCTAAGCGTGTAGCCTCTAAAGAGTACGCACAGGAGAGTTTTCTCTCAAAAGAACATGTAAGAATACAACGTTATAAGGGAATACAGTGTTGCAGAGTAAAGTCAAATACATACTTGATGGAAACACTTTACGAGAAGAAATAACGCATTGTAAACAATTAGCTTGTATCTCCTAAACAACACGTGGTAACTCGAAAGGACTTGGTGTGGCGTGTACGTCTAAACGTGTAGCCTCAAAAGAGAACCCATAGGAGAATTTTCTTTCTTCAAAATTTGTCAGAAAATCACGTTTTAACGAAATCCTGCATCCTGCGAAATTATCTTGTTTTTCCTAAACAACAAGTTGTAATTCGAAAAGCTTTGGTGTTGCGTGTATGACTAAGTGTGTAGCCACAAAAGGGAATGCACAGGAGAATTTTCTCTCGAAAGAATATGTAAGAATACCACGTTATAAGGAAATACAGTGTTGCAGAGTAAAGACAAATACGTACATATTGGAAACACTTTAAGAGAAGAAATATCGCATCTTACAAAATTAGCTTGTGTCTCCTAAACAACTCGTTGTAACTCGAAAAGATTTGGTGTGACATGTACGTCTCAACGTGTAGCCTCAAAAGAGAACCCACAGGAGAATTTTCTTTCATCAAAATTTGTCAGAAACCACGTTTTAAGGAAATCACGCATTGTGCGAAATTATCTAGTTTTTCCTACACAACACGTTGTAACTCGAAAAGCTTTGGTGTTGTGTGTATGTCTAAGCATGTAGCCTCAAAAGAGAACACACAGGAGAGTTTTCCCTCGAAAGAATATGTAAGAATATCACATTATAAGGAAATACAGTGTTGCAGAGTAAAGACAAATACGTATGTATTGGAAACACTTTATGAGAAGAAATAATGCATCATACAAAATTAGCTTGTATCTCCTAAACAACAGGTTGTAACTCGAAAGGATTTGGTGTGGCGTGTACGGCTAAACGTGTAGCCTCAAAAGAGAACCCACAGGAGAATTTTCTTTCGTCAAAATATGTGAGAAAACCACGTTTTAAGGAAATCCCTCATCGTGCAAAATTATCTTGTTTTTCCTAAACAACAAGTTGTAACTCGAAAAGCTTTGGTGTTGCGTGTATGTCTAAGCATGTAGCCTCAAAAGAGAATGTAAAGGAGAGTTTTTTTCTCGAAAGAATATGTAAGAATACCACGTTATAAGGAAATACATTGTTGCAGAGTAAAGACAAATACGTACATATTGGAAACTCTTTACGAGAAGAAATAACGCATCGTAAAAAATTAACTTGTATCACCTAAACAACACGTTGTAACTCGAAATGATTTGGTGTGGCGTGTACGTCAAAACGTGTAGCCTCAAAAGAGAACCCACAGGACAATTTTCTTTCGTTAAATTTTTTCAGAAAACCACGTTTTAAGGAAATCCCGCATCATGCGAAATCATCTTCTTTTTCCTAAACAACATGTTGTAACTCAAAAAACTTTGGTGTTGCGTGTATGTCTAAGCGTGGAGCCTCAAAAGCAAAGGCACAGGAGAGTTTTCTCTCGAAAGAATATGTAAGAATAGACGTTATAAAGAAATACAATTAGGCCGAGTAAAGGCAAATAAGTACATATTGGAAACACTTTAGGAGAAGAAATAACGCATCGGACAAAATAAGCTTGTATCTCCTAAACAACACGTGGTAACTCGAAAAGGTTTGGTTTGGCGTGTACGTCTAAACGTGTAGCCGCCAAAGAGAACACAAAGGAGAATTTTCTTTCGTCAAAATTTGTCAGAAAACCACATTTTAAGGAAATCCCCCCATCGTGCGAAATTATCTTGTTTTTCCTAAACAACAACTTGTAACACGAAAAGCTTTGGTGTTGCGTGTATGTCTCAGCATGTAGCCTCAAAAGCGAATGCACAGGAGAGTTTTCTCTCGAAAGAACATGTAAGAATACAACGTTATAAGGAAATACAGTGTTGGAGAGTAAAGACAAATACGTACATATTGGAAACACTTTACGAGAAGAAATGACACATCATAAAATATAAGCTTGTATCTCCTAAACAACAAGTGGTAACTCGAAAAGATTTGGTTTGGCGTTTACGTCTAAAAGTGTAGCCTCAAAAGAGACCCCACAGGAGAATTTTCTTTCTTCAAAATTTGTCAGAAAACCACGTTATAAGGAAATCCCTCATCATGCAAAATTATCTTGTTTTTCCTAAACAACACATTGTAACTCGAAAATCTTTGGTGTTGTGTGTATGTCTAAGCGTGTAGCCTCAAAAGAGAATGTAAAGGAGAGTTTTTTCTATAAAGAATATGTAAGAATACCACGTTATAAGGAAATAGAGTGTTGCAGAGTAAAGACAGATACGTACATATTGGAAACACTTTATGAGAAGAAATAACGCATCGTAAAAAATTAACTTGTATCTCCTAAACAACACGTTGTAACTCGAAAAGATTTGGTGTGGCGTGTACATCTAAACGTGTTGCCTCAAAAGAGAACCCACAGGACAATTTTCTTTCGTTAAATTTTTTCAGAAAACCACGTTTTAAGGAAATCCCGCATCGTGCGAAATCATCTTCTTTTTCCTAAACAACATGTTGTAACTCAAAAAGCTTTGGTGTTGCGTGTATGTCTAAGCATGGAGCCTCAAAAGCGAAGGCACAGGAGAGTTCTCTCTCGAAAGAGTATGTAAGAATACCACGTTATAAAGAAATACAATTTTGCAGAGTAAAGGCAAATAAGTACATATTGGAAACACTTTAGGAGAAGAAATAACGCATCGTACAAAATTAGCTTGTATCTCCAAAACAACACGTGGTAACTCGAAAAGATTTGGTTTGGCGTGTACGTCTAAACGTGTAGCCTCAAAAGAGAACACAAAGGAGAATTTTCTTTCGTCAAAATTTGTCAGAAAACCACGTTTTAAGGAAATCCCGCATCGTGCGAAATTATCTTGTTTTTCCTAAACAACACCTTGTACCTCGAAACGCTTTGGTGTTGCGTGTATGTCTCAGCATGTAGCCTCAAAAGAGAATGCACAGGAGAGTTTTCTCTCGAAAGAACATGTAAGAATACAAAGTTATAAGGAAATACAGTGTTGCAGAGTAAAGACAAATACGTACTTATTGGAAACACTTTACGAGAAGAAATTACGCATCATACAATATTAGCTTGTATCTCCTAAAGAAAAAGTGGAAACTCGAAAACATTTGGTTTGGCGTGTACGTCTAAAAGTGTAGCCTCAAAAGAGAACCCACTGGAAAATTTTCTTTCTTCAAAATTTGTCAGAAAACCACGTTTTAACGAAATCCCGCATCCTGCGAAATCATCTTGTTTTTCCTAAACAACAAGTTGTAACTCGAAAAGCTTTGGTTTGCGTGTATGTCTAAGTGTGTAGCCTCAAAAGGGAATGCACAGGAGAGTTTTCTCTCGAAAGAATATGTAAGAATACCCCGTTATAAGGAAATACAGTGTTGCAGAGTAAAGACAAATACGTACACATTGGAAACACTTTACGAGAAGAATTAACGCATCGTACAAAATTAGCTTGAATCTCCTAAACAACACGTTGTTACTCGAAAGATTTGGTGTGGCGTGTACGTCTAAACGTGTAGCCTCAAAAGAGATCCCACAGGAGAATTTTCTTTCATCAAAATTTGTCTGAAACCACGTTTTAAGGAAATCTCGCATTGTGCGAAATTATCTTGTTTTTCCTAAACAACACGTTGTAACTCGAAAAGCTCTGGTGTTGCGTGTATGTCTAAGCGTGTAGCCTCAAAAGAGAAAGCACAGGAGAGTTTTCTCTCGAAAGAATATGTAAGAATGCCACGTTATAAGGAAATACAATGTTGCAGTGTAAAGACAAACACGTACGTATTGGAAACACTTTACGAGAAGAATTAACGCATAGTACAAAATTAGCTTGTATCTCCTAAACAACAAGTTGTATCTCGAAAAGATTTGGTGTGGCCTGTACGTCTAAACGTGTAGCCTCAAAGGAGAAACCACAGGAGAATTTTCTTTCATCAAAATTTTTCACAGAACCATGTTTTAAGGAAATCCCGCATCATGTGAAATCATCTTCTTTTTCCTTAACAACATATTGTAACTCGAAAAGCTTTAGTGTTGCGTGTATGTCTTAGCGTGGAGCCTCAAAAGAGAAGGCACAGGATAGTTTTCTCTCGAGAGAATATGTAAGAATACCACGTTATTAGGAAATACAATTTTGCAGAGTAAAGACAAATAAGTACATATTGTAAACACTTTACGAGAAGAAATAATACATCATACAAAATTACCTTGTATCTCCTAAACAACACGTGGTAACTCGAAAAGATTTGGTTTGGCGTGTACGTCTAAACGTGTAGCCTCAAAAGAGAACCAACAGGAGAATTTTCTTTCATCAAAATTAGATAACCACGTTTTAAGGAAATCCCGCATCGTGCAAAATTATCTTGTTTTTCCTAAACAACACGTTGTAACTCAAAAAGCTTTGGTGTTGCATGTATATCTAAGCGTGAAGCCCCAAAAGAGAATGCACAGGAGAGTTTTCTCTCGAAGGAACATGTAAGACTACAACGTTATAAGGAAATACAGTGTTGCAGAGTAAAGACAAAAACGTAAATATTGGAAACACTTTAAGAGAAGAAATGACGGATCATAAAATATAAGCTTGTATCTCCTAAACAACAAGGGGTAACTCGAAAAGATTTGGTTTGGCATGTACGTCTCAAAGTGTAGCCTCAAAAGAGACCCCACAGGAGAATTTTCTTTCTTCAAAATTTGTCAGAAAACCACGTTATAAGGAAATCCCGCATCGTGCGAAATTATCTTATTTTTCCTAAACAACAAGTTGTAACTCGAAAAGCTTTGGTGTTTCTTGTATGTCTAAGTGTGTAGCCTCTAAAGGGAATGCCCAGGAGAGTTTTCTATGGAACGAATATGTAAGAATACCACGTTATAAGGAAATACAGTGTTGCAGAGTAAAGACAAATACGTACATATTGGAAACACTTTACGAGAAGAAATAATGCATCGTAAAAAATTAGCTTGTATCTCCTAAACAACACGTTGTAACTCGAAAAGATTTGATGTGACGTGTACGTCTAAACGTGTAGCCTCAAAAGCGAACCCACAGGAGAATTTTCTTTCATCAAAATTTGTCAGAAACCACGTTTTAAGGAAATCTCGAATCGTGCGAAATTATCTTGTTTTTCCTAAAGAACACGTTGTAACTCGAAAAGCTTTGGTGTTGCGTGTATGTCTAAGCGTGTAGCCTCAAAAGAGAACGCACAGGAGAGTTTTCTCTTGAAAGAATATGTAAGAATACCTCGTTATAAGGAAATACAGTGTTGCAGAGTAAAGACAAATACGTACCTATTGGAAACACTTTAAGAGAAGAAATAATGCATCGTAAAAAATTAGATTGTATCTCCTAAACAACACGTTGTAACTAGAAAAGGTTTGGTGTGGCTCGTACGACTACACGTGTAGCCTCAAAAGAGAACCCACAGGAGAACTTTCTTTCGTCAAAATTTGTCAGAAAACCACGTCTTAAGGAAAGCCCGCATCGTGCAAAATTATCTTGTTTTTCCTAAACAACACGTTGTAACTCGAAAAGCTTTGGTGTTGCGTGTATGTCTAAGCGTGTAGCCTCTAAAGAGTACACACAGGAGAGTTTTCTCTCGAAAGAACATGTAAGAATACAACGTTATAAGGAATACAGTGTTGCAGAGTAAAGACAAATACATACTTGTTGGAAACACTTTACGAGAAGAAATAATTCATTGTAAAAAATTAGCTTGTATCTCCTAAACAACACGTGGTAACTAGAAAAGAATTGGTGTGGCGTGTACGTCTAAACGTGTAGCCTCAAAAGAGAACCCATAGGAGAATTTTCTTTCATCAAAATTTGTCAGAAACCACGTTGTATGGAAATCTCGCTTCGTGCGAAATTTTCTAGTTTTCCCTAAACAACACGTTGTAACTCGAAAAGCTTTGGTGTTGCGTGTATGTCTAAGCGTGTAGCCTCAAAAGAGAATGCACAGGAGAGTTTTCTCTTGAACGAACATGTAAGAATACCACGTTATAAGGAAATACAGTGTTGCACAGAAAAGACATTTACGTACCTATTGGAAACACTTTAAGAGAAGAAATAATGCATCATACAAAATTAGCTTGTATCTCCTAAACAACACGTTGTAACTCGAAAAGATTTGGTGTGGCTCGTATGTCTACACGTGTAGCCTCAAAAGAGGACCCACAGGATAACTTTCTTTCTTCAAAATTTGTCAGAAAAACCACGTTCTAAGTAAATCCCGCATCGTGCAAAATTATCTTGTTTTTCCTAAACAACACGTTGTAACTCGAAAAGCTTTGTTGTTGCGTGTATGTCTAAGCGTGTAGCCTCTAAAGAGTATGCACAGGAGAGTTTTCTCTAGAAAGAACATGTAAGAATAAAACGTTATAAGGAAATACAGTGTTGCAGAGTAAAGACAAATACATACTTGTTGGAAACACTTTACAAGAAGAAATAATGCATCGTAAAAAATTAGCTTGTATCTACTAAACAACACGTGGTAACTCGAAAGGACTTCATGTGGCGTGTACGTCTAAACGTGTAGCCTCAAAAGAGAACCCATTGGAGAATTTTCTTTCTTCAAAATTTGTCAGAAAATCACGTTTTAACGAAATCCCGCATCCTGCGATATTATCTTGTTTTTCCTAAACAACAAGTTGTAACTCGAAAAGCTTTGGTGTTGCGTGTATGTCTAAGTGTGTAGCCACAAAAGGGAATGCACAGGAGAGTTTTCTCTCGAAAGAATATGTAAGAATACCACGTTATAAGGAAATACAGTGTTGCAGAGTAAAGACAAATACGTACATATTGGAAACACTTTAAGAGAAGAAATAATGCATCGTACAAAATTAGATTGTATCTCCTAAACAACACGTTGTAACTCGAAAAGATTTGGTGTGATGTGTACGTCTAAACGTGTAGCCTTAAAAGAGAACCCACAGGAGAATTTTCTTTCAACAAAATTTGTCAGAAACCACGTTTTAAGGAAATCTCGCATCATGCGAAATTATCTTGTTTTCCCTAAACAACACGTTGTAACTCGAAAAGCTTTGGTGTTGCGTGTATGTCTAAGCATGTAGCCTCAAAAGAGAACACACAGGAGAGTTTTTCCTCGAAAGAATATGTAAGAATACTACCTTATAAGGAAATACAGTGTTGCAGAGTAAAGACAAATACGTATGTATTGGAAACACTTTACGAGAAGAAATATCGCAACATACATTATTAGCTTGTATCTCCTAAACAACAGGTTGTAAGTCAAAAGGATTTGGTGTGGCGTGTACAGCTAAAGGTGTAGCCTCAAAAGAGAACCCACAGGAGAATTTTCTTTCATCAAAATATGTGAGAAAACCACGTTTTAAGGAAATCCCTCATCGTGCAAAATTATCTTGTTTTTCCTAAACAACAAGTTGTAACTCGAAAAGCTTTGGTGTTGCGTGTATGTCTAAGCGTGTAGCCTCAAAAGAGAATGTAAAGGAGAGTTTTTTCTAGAAAGAATATATAAGAATACCACGTTATAAGGAAATACAGTGTTGCAGAGTAAAGACAAATACGTACATATTGGAAACACTTTACGAGGAGAAATAACGCATCGTAAAAAATTAACTTGTATCTCCTAAACAACACGTTGTAACTGGAAAAGATTTGGTGTGGCGTGTACGTCTAAACGTGTAGCCTCAAAAGTGAACCCACCGGACAATTTTCTTTCGTTAAATTTTTTCAGAAAACCACGTTTTAAGGAAATCCCGCATCATGCGAAATCATCTTCTTTTTCCTAAACAACATGTTGTAACTCAAAAAGCTTTGGTGTTGCGTGTATGTTTAAGCGTGGAGCCTCAAAAGCGAAGGCACAGGTGAGTTTTCCCTCGAAAGAATATGTAAGAATACCACGTTATAAAGAAATACAATTTTGCCGAGTAAAGGCAAATAAGTACATATTGGAAACACTTTAGGAGAAGAAATAACGCATCGAACAAAATTAGCTTGTATCTCCTAAACAACACGTGGTAACTCGAAAGGTTTGGTTTGGCGTGTACGTCTAAATGTGTAGTCGCAAAAGAGAACACAAAGGAGAATTTTCTTTCGTCAAAATTTGTCAGAAAACCACGTTTTAAGGAAATCCTGCATCATGAGAAATTATCTTGTTTTTCCTAAACAACACGTTGTAACTCGAAAAGCTTTGGTGTTGCGTATATGTCTAAGCGTGTAGCCTCAAAGGAGAATGCACAGGAGAGTTTTCTCTCGAAAGAACATGTAAGAATACAACGTTATATGGAAATACAGTGTTGCAGAGTAAAGACAAATACGTACATATTGGTAACACTTTACGAGAAGAAATTACGCATCATGAAATATTAGCTTGTATCTCCTAAACAAAAAGTGGAAACTCACAAACATTTAGTTTGGTGTGTATGTCTAAACGTGTAGCCTCAAAAGAGAGCGCCCTGGAGAATTTTCTTTCTTCAAAATTTGTCAGAAAACCACGTTTTAACGAAATCCCGCATCCTGCAAAATTATCTTGTTTTTCCTAAAGAACAAGTTGTAACTCGAAAAGCTTTGGTGTTGCGTGTATGTCTAAGTGTGTAGCCTCAAAAGGATATGCAAGGAGAGTTTTCTCTCGAAAGAATATGTAAGAATACCACGTTATAAGGAAATACAGTGTTGCAGAGTAACGACAAATAGGTACATATTGGAAACACTTTAAGAGAAGAAATAAAAAACCGTACAAAATTAGCTTGTATCTCCTAAACAACAGGTTGTAACTTGAAAATATTTGGTGTGACGTGTACGACTAAACGTGTAGCCTCAAAAAAGAACTGACAGGAGAATTTTTTTATCGTCAAAATATGTGAGAAAACCACGTTTTAAGGAAATCCCTCATCATGCAATATTATCTTGTTTTTCCTAAACAACAAGTTGTAACTCGAAATCTTTGGTGTTGCGTGTATGTCTAAGCGTGTAGCCTCAAAAGAGAATGCAAAGGAGAGTTTTTTCTCGAAAGAATATGTAAGAATACCACGTTATAAGGAAATACAGAGTTGCAGAGTAAAGACGAATACGTACATATTGGAAACACTTTAAGAGAAGAAATAACGCATCATACAAAATTAACTTGTACTCCTAAACAACACGTTGTAACTCGAAAAGTTTTGATGTGGCGTGTACATATAAAGGTGTAGCCTCAAAAGAGAACCCACAGGAGAATTTTCTTTGGTCAAATTTGTCAGAAAACCACGTATTAAGGAAATCCTGCATCGTGGGAAATTATCTTGTTTTTCCTAAACAACACGTTGTAACTCGGAAAGATTTGGTGTTGCGTGTTTGTCTCAGTGTGTAGCCTCAAAAGAGAACACACAGGAGAGTTTTCACTAGAAAAAGTATGTAAGAATACCAGGTTATAAGGAAATACAGTGTTGCAGAGTAAAGACAAATACGTACTTATTGGAAACACTTTACAAGAAGAAATAACGCATCATACAAAATTAGCTTGTATCTCCTAAACAACAGGTTATAACTCGAAAGGATTTGGTGTGGCATGTATGTCTAAACGTGTAGCCTCAAAAGAGAACCCACAGAAGAATTTTCTATCGTCAAAATTTGTGAGAAAACCACGTTTTAAGGAAATCCCTCATCGTGCAAAATTATCGTGTTTTTCTTAAACAACACGTTGTAACTCGAAAAGCTTTGGTGTTGCGTGTATGTCTAAGCATGTAGCCTCAAAAGAGAATGCAAAGGAGAGTTCTTTCTCGAAAGAATATATAAGAATACCACATTATAAGGAAATACAGTGTTGCAGAGTAAAGACAAATACGTACATATTGGAAACACTTTACGAGAAGAAATAACGCATCGTACAAAATTAGCTTGTATCTCATAAACAACACGTTGTAACTCTAAATGATTTGCTGTGGCATGTACGTCTAAATGTGTAGCCTCAAAAGAGAACCCACAGGACAATTTTCTTTGGTCAAATTTGTCAGAAAACCACGTATTAAGGAAATCCAGCATCGTGAGAAATTATCTTGTTTTTTCCTAAACAACGCGTTGTAACTCGAAAAGCTTTGGTGTTGCGTGTATGTCTAAGCGTGTAGCCTCAAAGGAGAACACACAGGAGTGTTTTCTCTCGAAAGAATATGTAAGACTACCACGTTATAAGGAAGTACACTGTTGCAGAATAATGACAAATACTTACGTATTGGAAACCCTTAAACTTTAAGAGATGAAATAAAGCATCGTACAAAATTAGCTTGTATCTCCTAAACAACACGTTGTAACTCGAAAAGATTTGGTGTGGCGTGTACATCTAAACGTGTAGCCTCAAAAGAGAACCACAGGACAATTTTCTTTCATCAAAATTTGTCAGAAAACCACGTTTTAAGGAAATCCCGCATCGTGAGAAATTATCTTGTTCTTCCTAAAAAACACGTTGTAACTCGAAAAGCTTTGGTGTTGCGTGTATGTCTAAGCATGTAGCCTCAAAAGAGAACGCACAGGAGAGTTTTCTCTCGAAAGAATATGTAAGAATACCACGTTATAAGGAAATACAGTGTTGCAGAGTAAAGACAAATACGTACTTATTGGAAACACTTTTAGAGATGAAATAACGCATCGTTCAAAATTAGCTTGTATCTCCTAAACAACAGGTTGTAACTCGAAAAGAATTGATGTGGCATGTACGGCTAAACGTGTAGCCTCAAAAGAGAACCCACAGGAGAATTTTCTTTGGTCAAAATTTGTCAGAAAACCACGTATTAAGGAAACCCCGCATCGTGTGAAATTTTCTTGTTTTTCCTAAACAACACGTTGTAACTCGAAAAGCTTTGGTGTTGCATGTATGTCTAAGCGTGTAGCCTCAAAAGAAAACGCACAGAAGAGTTTTCTCTCGAAAGAATAGTTAAGAATACCACTTTATAAGGAAGTACAGTGTTGCTGAGTAAAGACGAAAACGTACATATTGGAAACCCTTAAACTTACGAGATGAAATAAAGCATCGTACAAAATTAGCTTGTATCTTCTAAACAACACGTTTTTACTGGAAAAGATTTGGTGTGGTTTGTACGTCTAAACGTGTAGCCCCAAAAGAGAACCCACAGGACTATTTTCTTTCGTCAAAATTTGTCAGCAAACCACGTTTTAAGGAAATCCCGCATCGTGAGAAATTATCTTGTTCTTCCAAAACAACAAGTTGTAACTCGAAAAGCTTTGGTGTTGCTTGTATGTCTAAGCGTGTAGCCTCAAAAGAGAATGCACAGGAAAGTTTTCTCTCGAAAGAATATGCAAGAATACCATGTTATAAGGAAAACAGTGTTGCAGAGTAAAGGCAAATACGTACGTATTTGAAACACTTAAACTTTACGAGAGAAATAACACATCTTAAAAATTAGCTTGCATCTCCTAAACAACACGTTGTAACTCGAAAAGATTTGGTGTGGCGTGTACGTCTAAACGTGTAGCCTCAAAAGAGAACCCTCAGGAGTATTTTCTTTCGTCAAAATTTGTCAGAAAACCACGTTTTAAGGAAATCCCGCATCGTGCTAAATTATCTTGTTTTTCCTAAACAACACATTGTAACTCGAAAAACTGTGGTGTTGCGTGTATGTCTAAACGTGTAGCCTCAAAAGAGAACGCACAGGAGAGTTTTCTCTCGAATGAATATGTAAGAATACCACGTTATTAGGAATTACAGAGTTGCAGAGTAAAGGCAAAAACGTATGTATTGGAAACACTTAAACTTTACGAGAAGAAATAACGCATCGTAAAAAAATTTAGCTTGTATCTCCTAAACAGCATGGTGTAACTCAAAAGATTTGGTGTGGTGTGTACGTCTAAAGGTGTAGCCTCAAAAGAGAACCCACAGGAGAATTTTCTTTCGTCAAAATTTGTCAGAACACCACGTTTTAAGGAAATCCTGCATCGTGGGAAATTATCTTGTTCTTCCTAAACAACATGTTGTAACTCGAAAAGCTTTGCCGTTGCGTGTATGTCTAAACTTGTAGCCTCAAAAGAGAACGCACAGGAGAGTTTTCTCTCGAAAGAATATGAAAGAATACCACGTTATAAGGAAATACAGTGTTGCAGAGTAAAGACAAACACGTATGTATTGGAAACCCTTAAACTTTACGAGATGAAATAAAGCATCGTACAAAATTAGCTTGTATCTCCTAAACAACACGTTGTAACTCGAAAAGATTTGGTGTGGCATGTACGTCTAAACGTGTAGCCTCAAAAGAGAACCCACAGGACAATTTTCTTTCGTCAAAATTTTTCAGAAAACCACGTTTTAAGGAAATACCGCATCGTGAGAAATTATCTTGTTCTTCCTAAACAACACGTTTTAACTCAAAAAGCTTTGGTGTTGGGTGTATGTCTAAGCGTGTAGCCCCAAAAGAGAACGCATAGGAGAGTTTTCTCTCGAAAGAATATGTAAGAATACCACGTTATAAGGAAATACAGTGTAGCAGAGTAAAGACAAATACGTACGTACTGGAAACACTTTATGAGAGAAATAACGCATCTTGCAAAATTAGCTTGTAGGTCCTAAACAACATGTTGTAACTCGAAAAGATTTGGTGTGGCGTGTACGTCTAAACGTGTATCCTCAAAAGAGAACCCACAGGAGAGTTTTCTTTCGTCAAAATTTGTCAGAAAACCACGTTTTAAGGAAATTCCGCATCGTGCGAAATTATCTTGTTTTTCCTAAACAACACGTTGTAACTCGAAAAGCTTTGGTGTTGCGTGTATGTCTAAGTGTGTAGCCTCTAAAGGGAATGCAAGGAGAGTTTTCTTTCGAAAGAATATGTAAGAATACCACGTTATAAGGAAATACAGTGTTGCAGAGTAAAGACAAATACGTACATATTGTAAACACTTTAAGAGAAGAAATAAAAATTCGTACAAAATTAGCTTGTATCTCATAAACAACACCTTGTAACTCGAAAATATTTGGTGTGACGTGTACTTCTAAACGTGTAGCCTCAAAAGAGAACCGACAGGAGAATTTTTTATCGTCAAAATATGTAAGAAAACCACGTTTTAAGGAAATCCCTCAGCGTGAAAAATTATCTTGTTTTTCCTAAACAACAAGTTGTAACTCGAAAAGCTTTGGTGTTGCGTGTATGTCTAAGCGTGTAGCCTCAAAAGAGAATGCAAAGGAGAGTTTTTTCTCAAAGAATATGTAAGAATACCACGTTATAAGGAAATACAGTGTTGCAGAGTAAAGACAAATACGTACATATTGGAAACACTTTACGAGAAGAAATAATGCATCATACAAAATTAGCTTGTATCTCCTAAACAACACGTTGTAACTCGAAAAGATTTGATGTGGTGTGTACGTCTAAACGTGTAGCCTCAAAAGAGAACCCACAGGCGAATTTTGTTTGGTCAAATTTGTCAGAAAACCACGTATTAAGGAAATCCTGCATCGTGGGAAATTATCTTGTTTTTCCTAAACAACACGTTGTAACTCGAAAAGATTTGGTGTTGCGTGTTTGCCTCAGTGTGTAGCCTCAAAAGAGAACACACAGGAGAGTTTTCACTAGAAAGAATATGTAAGAATACCAGGTTATAAGGAAATACAGTGTTGCAGAGTAAAGACAAATACGTACATATTGGAAACACTTTACGAGAAGAAATAACGCATCATACAAAATTAGTTTGTATCTCCTAAACAACAGGTTGTAACTCGAAAGGATTTGGTGGGGCATGTACGTCTAAACGTGTAGCCTCAAAAGAGAACCCACAGGAGAATTTTCTATCGTCAAAATTTGTCTGAAACCACGTTTTAAGGAAATCTCGCATTGTGCGAAATTATCTTGTTTTTCTTAAATAACACTTTGTAACTCGAAAAGCTTTGGTGTTGCGTGTATGTCTAAGCATGTAGCCTCAAAAGAGAAGGCAAAGGAGAGTTCTTTCTCGAAAGAATATATAAGAATACCACGTTATAAGGAAATACAGTGTTGCAGAGTAAAGACAAATACGTACATATTAGAAACATTTTACAAGAAGAAATAACGCATCGTACAAAATTAGCTTGTATCTCCTAAACAACACGTTGTAACTGTAAATGATTTGGTGTGGCATGTACGTCTAAACGTGTAGCCTCAAAAGAGAACCCACAGGAGAATTTTCTTTGGTCAAATTTGTCAGAAAACCACGTATTAAGGAAAACTTACATCGTGCAAAATTATCTTGTTTTTCCTAAACAACACGTTTTAACTCGAAGAGCTTTGGTGTTGCGTGTATGTCTCAGCGTGTAGCCTCAAAAGAGAACACACAGGAGAGTTTTCTCTCGAAAGAATATGTAAGAATACCACGTTATAAGGATATACAGTGTTGCAGAGTAAAGACAAATAGGTACGTATTGGAAACCCTTATACTTTACGAGATGAAATAAAGCATCGTACAAAATTAGCTCGTATCTCCTAAACAACACGTTGTAACTCGAAAAGATTTGGTGTGGCGTGTACGTCTAAACGTGTAGCCTCAAGAGAGAACCCATAGGAGAATTTTCTTTCGTCAAATATTCAGAAAACCACGTTTTAAGGAAATCCCGCATCGTGCGAAATTATCTTGTTTTTCCTAAACAACACCTTGTAACTCGAAAAGCTTTGGTGTTGCATGTATGTTTAAGCGTGTAGACTCAAAAGAGAGCACACAGGAGAGTTTTCTCTCGAAAGAATGTGTAAGAATACCACGTTATAAGAAAATACAGTGTTGCAGAGTAAAGACAAATACATACTTATTGGAAACACTTTATGAGAAGAAATAACGCATCGTAAAAAATTAGCTTGTATCTCCTAAACAACACGTTGTAACTCGAAAAGATTTGGTGTGACCTGTACGTCTAAACGTGTAGCCTCAAAAGAGAATCCACAGGAGAATTTTCTTTGGTCAAAATTTTTCAGAAAACCATGTATTAAGGAAATCCAGCATCGTGCGAAATTATCTTGTTTTTCCTAAACAACGCGTTATAACTCGAAAAGCTTTGGTGTTGCGTGTATGTCTAAGCGTGTAGCCTCAAAAGAGAACACACAGGAGAGTTTTCTCTCGACTGAATATGTAAGAATACCACGTTATATGGAAGTACACTGTTGCAGAATAATAACAAATACTTTCGTATTGGAAACCCATAAATTTTATGAGATAAATAAAGCATCATACAAAATTAGCTTATATCTCCTAAACAACACGTTGTAACTCGAAAAGATTTGGTGTGGCGTGTACATCTAAACGTGTAGCCTCAAAGAGAACCACAGGACAAATTTCTTTCGTCAAAATTTGTCAGAAAACCACGTTTTAAGGAAATCCCGCATCGTGAGAAATTATCTTGTTCTTCCTAAAAAACACGTTGTAACTCGAAAAGCTTTGGTGTTGCGTGTATGTCTAAGCATGTAGCCTCAAAAGAGAACGCACAGGAGAGTTTTCTCTCAAAAGAATATGTAAGAATACCACGTTATAAGGAAACACAGTGTTGCAGAGTAAAGACAAATATGCACTTATTGGAAACACTTTACGAGAAGAAATAACGCATCGTAAAAAAAATAGCTTGTATCTCTTAAACAACAGGTTGTAACTCGAAAAGATTTGGTGTGGCGTGTACGGCTCAACGTGTAGCCTCAAAAGAGAACCCACAGGAGAATTTTCTTTGGTCAAAATTTGACAGAAAACCACATATTAAGGAAACCCAGCATCGTGCGAAATTATCTTGTATTTCCTGAACAACACGTTGTAACTCGAAAAGCTTTGGTGTTGCGTGTATGTCTAAGCATGTAGCCTCAAGAGAGAACGCACAGGAGAGTTTTCTCTAGAAAGAATAGTTACGAATACCACTTTATAAGGAAGTACAGTGTTGCTGAGTAAAGACGAAAACGTACATATTGGAAACACTTAAACTTTATGAGATGAAATAAAGCATCGTACAAAATTAGCTTGTATCTCCTAAAAAACACGTTTTTACTGGAAAAGATTTGGTGTGGCTTGTACGTCTAAACGTGTAGCCCCAAAAGAGAACCCACAGGACAATTTTATTTCGTCAAAATTTGTCAGCAAACCACGTTTTAAGGAAATCCCGCATCGTGAGAAATTATCTTGTTCTTCCTAAACAACACGTTGTAACTCGAAAAGCTTTGGTGGTGCATGTATGTCTAAGCGTGTAGCCTCAAAGGAGAATGCACAGGAGAGTTTTCTCTCGAAAGAATATGCAAGAATACCACGTTATAAGGAAAACAGTGTTGCAGAGTAAAGGCAAATACGTACGTATTGGAAACACTTAAACTTTACGAGAAGAAATAACGCATCTTAAAAAATTAGCTTGTATCTCCTAAACAACACGTTGTAACTTGAAACGATTTGGTGTGGCGTGTACGTCTAAACGTGTAGCCTCAAAAGAGAACCCTCAGGAGTATTTTCTTTCGTCAAAATTTGTCTAAGCATGTAGCCTCAAAAGAGAATGCACAGGAGAGTTTTCTCTCGAAAGAATATGTAAGAATACCACGTTATAAGGAAATACAGTGTTGCAGAGTAAAGACAAATACATACTGATTGGAAACACTTAAGCTTTATGAGAAGAAAAAACACATCGTAAAAAATTAGCTTGTATCTCCTAAACAACACGTTATAACTCTAAAAGATTTGGTGTGGCGTGTACGTCTAAACATGTGCCTCAAAAGAGAACCCACAGGAGAATTTTCCTTCGTCAAAATTTGTCAGAAAACTACGTTGTAAAGAAATCCAGCATCGTGCGAAATTATCTTGTTCTTCCTAAACAACACATTGTAACTCGAAAAGCTATGGTCCTGCGTGTAACGCTAAGGGTGTAGCCTCAAAAGAGAACGCACAGGAGAGTTTTCTCTCGAAAGAATATGTAAGAATACCACGTTATAAGGAAATACAGTGTTGCAGATTAAAGACAAATACGTACATATTTGAAACACTGTAAGAGAAGAAATAACGCATCGTACATAATTAGCTTGTATCTCCTAAACAACACGTTGTAACTCGAAAAGATTTGGTGTGACGTGTACGTCTAAACGTGTAGCCTCAAAAGGGAACCGACAGGAGAATTTTCTTTCATCAAAATTTGTCAGAAACCACGTTTTAAGGAAATCTCGCATCGTGCGAAATTATCTTGTTTTTCCTAAACAACACGTTGTAACTCGAAATGCTTTGGTGTTGCGTGTATGAATAAGCGTGTAGCCTCAAAAGAGAACGCACAGGAGAGTTTTCTCTCGAAAGAATATGTAAGAATACCACGTTATAAGGAAATACAGTGTTGCAGGTAAAGACAAATATGTATGTATTGGAAACACTTTACGAGAAGAAATAACGCATCATACAAAATTAGCTTGTATCTCCTAAACAACAGGTTGTAACTCAAAAGGATTTGGTGTGGCGTGTACGGCTAAACATGTAGCCTCAAAAGAGAACAGAAAGGAGAATTTTCTTTCGTCAAAATATGTGAGAAAACCACGTTTTAAGGAAATCCCTCATCGAGAAAAATTATCTTCTTTTTCCTAAACAACAAGTTATAACTTGAAAAGCTTTAGTGTTGCGTGTATGTCTAAGCATGTAGCCTCAAAAGAGAATGTAAAGGAGAGTTTTTTCTCAAAAGAATATGTAAGAATACCACTTTATAAGGAAATACAGTGTTGCAGAGTAAAGACAACAACGTACATATTGGAAAGACTTTAAGAGAAGAAATAACGCATCATACAAAATTAGATTGTATCTCCTAAACAACACATTGTAACTCGAAAAGATTTGGTGTGGTGTGTACGTCTAAATGTGTAGCCTCAAAAGAGAACCCACAGGAGAATTTTCTTTCCTCAAAATTTGTCAGAAAACCACATTTTAAGGAAATCTCGCATCGTGCGAAATCATCTTCTTTTTCCTAAACAACATGTTGTAACTCGAAAAGCTTTAGAGTTGCGTGTATGTGTAAGCGTGGAGCCTCAAAAGAGAAGGCACAGGAGAGTTTTCTCTTGAAAGAATGTGTAAGAATACCACGTTATTAGGAAATACAATTTTGCAGAGTAAAGACAAATAAGAATATATTGGGAACACTTACGAGAAGAAATAACGCATCGAACAAAATTAGCTTGTATCTCCTAAACAACACGTGGTAACTCGTAAAGAATTGGTTTGGCGTGTATGTCTAAACGTGTAGCCTCAAAGGAGAACACAAAGGAGAATTTTCATTCGTCAAAATTTGTCAGAAAACCACGTTTTAAGGAAATCCCGCATCGTGCGAAATTATCTTGTTTTTCCTAAACAACACGTGGTAACTCGAAAAGCTTTGGTGTTGCGTGTATGTCTAAGCGTGTAGCCTCAAAAGAGAATGCAAAGGAGAGGTTTTTCTCGAAAGAATATGTAAGAATACTACGTTATAAGGAAATACAGTGTTGCAGAATAAAGACAAATACGTACATATTGGAAACACTTTACGAGAAGAAATTAAGCATCATACAATATTAGCTTGTATCTCCTAAAAAACAAGTGGAAACTCGAAAACATTTGGTTTGGCGTGTACGTCTAAAAGTTTAGCCTCAAAAGAGAACCCACTGGAGAATTTTCTTTCGTCAAATTTTGTCAGAAAACCACGTTTTAAAGAAATCCCGCATCCTGCGAAATTATCTTGTTTTTCCTAAACAACACGTTATAACTCGAAAAGCTTTGGTGTTTCGTGTATGTCTCAGTGTGTTGCCTCAAAAGAGAACACACAGGAGAGTTTTCACTCGAAAGAATATGTAAGAATACCAGGTTATAAGGAAATACAGTGTTGCAAAGTAAAGACAAAGACGTACCTATTGGAAACACTTTACGAGAAGAAATAACGCATCATACAAAATTAGCTTGTATCTCCTAAACAACACGTTGTAACTCGAAAAGATTTGGTGTGGCGTGTACGTCTAAACGTGTAGCCTCAAATAGAGAACCCACAGGAGAATATTCTTTGGTCAAATTTGTCAGAAAACCACGTATTAAGGAAATCCCGCATCGTGCGAAATTATCTTGTTTTTCCTAAACAACACGTTGTAACTCGAAAAGCTTTGGTGTTGCGTGTATGTCTCCGCGTGTAGCCTCAAAAGAGAACACACAGGAGAGTTTTCTCTCAACAGAATATGTAAGAATACCACGTTATAAGGAAATACAGTGTTGCAGATAAAGACAAATACGTACATATTGGAAACCCTTAAATGTTACGAGATGAAATAAAGCATCGGACAAAATGAGCTCGTATCTCCTAAACAACACGTTGTAACTCGAAAAGATTTGGTGTGGCGTGTACGTCTAAACCTGTAGCCTCAAAAGAGAACCCATAGGAGAATTTTCTTTCGTCAAAATTTGTCAGAAAACCACGTTATAAGGTAATCCTGCATCGTGGGATATTATCTTGTTTTTCCCAAACACCACGTGGTAACTCGAAAATCTTTCGTGTTGCGTGTATGTCTAAGCGTGTAGCCTCAAAAGAGAACACACAGGAGAGGTTTCTCTCGAAAGAATATGTAAGAATACCAGGTTATAAGGAAATACAGTGTTGCAGAATAAAGACAAATACGTACGTATTGGAAACACTTTACGAGAAGAAATAACGCATCATACAAAAGTAGCTTGTATCTCCTAAAAAACACTTTGTAACTCGAAAAGATTTGGTGTGGCGTGTACGTCTAAATGTGTAGCCTCAAAAAGAGAACCCACAGGAGAATTTTCTTTGGTCAAATTTGTCAGAAAACCACGTATTAAGGAAATCCTGCATGGTGCGAAATTATCTTGTTTTTCCTAAACAACACGTTGTAACTCGAAAAGCTTTGGTGTTGCGTGTATGTCTCAGCGTGTAGCCTCAAAAAAGAGCACACAGGAGAGTTTTCTCTCAAAAGATTATGTAAGAATACCACGTTATAAGGAAATACAGTGTTGCAGAGTAAAGACAAATACGTACATAATGGAAACCCTTAAACTTTATGGGATGAAATAAAGCATCGTACAAAATGAGCTCGTATCTCCTAAACAACATGTTGTAACTCGAAAAGATTTGGTGTGGCATGTACGTCTAAACGTGTAGCCTCAAAAGGGAACCCACAGGAGAATTTTCTTTCATCAAAATTTGTCAGAAACCACCTTTTAAGGAAATATCGTATCGTGCGAAATTATCTTGTTTTTCCTAAACAACACGTTGTAACTTGAAAAGCTTTGGTGTTGCGTGTATGTCTAAGCGTGTAGCCTCAAAAGAGAACACACAGGAGAGTTTTCTCTCGAAAGAATACGTAAGAAAACCACTTTAAAGGAAGTACAGTGTTGCTGAGAAAAGACAAAAACGTACATATTGGAAACCCTTAAACTTTACGAGTTGAAATAAAGCATCGTACAAAATTAGCTTGTGACTCATAAACAACACGTTGTTACTCGAGAGGATTTAGTGTGGCCTGTACGTCTAAACGAGTAGCCTCAAAAGAGAACCCACAGGACAATTTTCTTTCGTCAAAATTTGTCAGATAACCACGTTTTAAGAAAATCCCGCATCGTGAGAAATTATCTTGTTCTTCCTAAACAACACGTTTTAACTCAAAAAGCTTAGGTGTTGCGTGTATATCTAAGCGTATAGCCTCAAAGGAGAATGCACAGGAGAGTTTTCTCTCGAAAGAATATGTAAGAATATCACGTTATACAGAAATACAGGGTTGCAAAGTAAAGACAAATACATATGTATTGAAAACACTTTATGAGAGAAATAACGCATCATACAAAAATAGTTTGTATGTCCTAAACAACACGTTGTAACTTGAAAACATTTGGTGTTCCATGTATGTCTAAACGTGTAGCCTCAAAAGAGAACCCCCAGTAGAATTTTCTTTCGTCAAAATTTTTCAGAAAACCACGTTTTAAGGACATCCTGCATCGTGCAATTATCTTGTTTTACATAAAGAACACATTGTAACTCGAAAAGCTTTGGGGTTGTATGTATGTCTAAGCGGGTAGCCTCAAAAGAGAACGCACAGGAGAGGTTTCTCTTGAAAGAATATGTAAGAATACCACGTTATAAGGAAATACAGTGCTGCAGAGTAAAGACAAATACGTAAGTAAGGGAAACACTTTACGAGAAGAAATAATGCATGGTAAAAAATTAGCTTGTATCTCCTAAACAACACGATATAACTCAAAAAGATTTGGTGTGGCGTGTATGTCTAAACGTTTAGCCTCAAAGGAGAACCCACAGGAGAATTTTCTTTCGTCAAAATTTGTCAGAAAACCACGTTTTAAGGAAATCCCGCATCGTGCTAAATTATCTTGTTTTTCCTAAACAACACGTTGTAACTCGAAAAGCTTTAGTGTTGCGTGTATGTCTAAGCGTGTAGCCTCAAAAGAGAACGCACAGTAGAGTTTTCTCTCGAAAGAATATGTAAGGATACCACATTACAAGGAAATACAGTGTTGCAGAGTAAAGACTAATACATATGTATTGGAAACACTTTATGAGAGAAATAACGCATCTTGCAAAATTAGCTTGTATGTCCTAAACAACACGTTGTAACTCGAAAAGATTTTGTGTGGCATGAATGTCTAAACGTGTAGCCTCAAAAGAGTACCCACAGGAGAGTTTTATTTCTTCAAAATTTGTCAGAAAACCACGTTTTAAAGAAATCCCGCATCGTGCGAAATTATGTTGTTTTTCCTAAATAACACGTTGTAACTCGAAAAGCTTTGGTGTTGCGTGTATATCTAAGCACGTAGCCTCAAAGGAGAATGCACAGGAGAGTTTTCTCTCGAAAGAATATGCAAGAATACCACGTTATAAGGAAATACAGTGTTGCAGAGTAAAGGCAAATATGTACGTAATGGAAACACTTAAACTTTATGAGAAGAAATAACGCTTCGTAAAAAAATTAGCTTGTATCTCCTAAACAACACGTTGTAACTCGAAAAGATTTGATGTGGTGTGTACGTCTAAATGTGTAGCCTCAAAAGACAACCCACAGGAGTATTTTCTTTCGTCAAAATTTGTCAGAAAACCACGTTTTAAGGAAATCCCGCATCGTGCTAAATTATCTTGTTTTTCCTAAACAACACATTGTAACTCGAAAAGCTTTGGTGTTGCGTGTATGTCAAAGCATGTAGCCTCAAAAGAGAACGCACAGGAGAGTTTTCTCTCGAAAGAATATGTAAGAATACCACGTAATAAGGAAATACAGTGTTGCAGAGTAAAGACAAATACGTACTTATTGGAAACACTTAAACTTTACGAGAAGAAATAAGGCATCGTACAAAATTAGTATGTATCTCCTAAACATCACGTTATAACTCGAAAAGATTTGGTGTGGTGTGTACGTCTAAACGTGTAGCCTCAAACGAGAACCCACAGGAGAATTTTCGTTCATCAAAATTTGTCAGAAAACCACGTTTTAAGGAAATCCTGCATCGTGCTAAATTATCTTGTTTTTCCTAAGCAACACGTTGTAACGCGAAAACCTTTGGTGTTGCGTGTATGTCTAAGCGTGTAGCCTCAAAAGAGAATGCAAAGGAGAGTTTTTTCTCAAAAGAATATATAAGAATACCACGTTATTAGGAAATACAGTGTTGCAGAGTAAAGACAAATATTTACGTATTGGAAAAACTTTACGAGAAGAAATAACGCATCTTACGAAATTAGCTTGTATCTCCTAAACAACACGTTGTAACTTAAAAAGATTTGGTGTGGCGTGTACGTCTAATCGTGTAGCCTCAAAAGAGAAACCATAGGAGAATTTTCTTTGGTCAAAATTTGTCAGAAAACCACGTATGAAGGAAACACCGCATCATACGAAATTATCTTGTTTTTCCTAAACAAAACGTTTTAACTCGAAAAGCTTTGGTGTTGCGTGTATGTCTAAGTGTGTAGCCCCAAAAGAGAACGCACAGGAGAGTTTTCTCTCGAAAGAATATGTAAGAATACCACGTTGTAAGGAAATACAGTGTTGCAGAGTAAAGGAAAATACATATGTATTGGAAACGCAACATCAAAGCTTTTCGAGTTACAACGTGTTGTTTAGGAAAAACAAGATAATTTCGCACGATGAGTGATTTCCTTAAAACATGGTTTTCTGAGAAATATTAACGAAAAAAAATTCTCCTGTGGGTTATCTATTGAGGCTACACGTTTAGACGTGCACGCCACACCAAATCTTTTCGAGTTACAAACTGTTGTTTAGGAGATACAAGCTAATTTTTTACGATGCTTTATTTCTTCTTGTAAGGTGTTTCCAATAGGTACATATTTGCCTTTAGTCTGCAACACTGTATTTCCTTATAACGTGGTACTCTTACATATTCTTTCGAGAGAAAACTCTCCTGTGCGTCCTCTTTTGAGGCTACACGCTTAGACATACACGCAATACCAAAGATTTTCGCGTTACAACGTGTTGTTTAGGAAAAACAAGATAATTTCGCACGAAGAGGGATTTCCTTAATACGTGATTTTCTGACAAATTTTGACCAAAGAAAATTCTCCTATGGGTTCTCATTTGAGACTACACGTTTAGACGTACAGGCCACACCAAATCTTTTTAAGTTACAACGTGTTGTTTAGGAGATACAAGCTAATTTTTTTACGATGCATTATTTCTTCTCGTAAAGTTTAAGTTTTTCCAATAAGTATGTATTTGCCTCTACTCTGCAACACTGTATTTCCTTATAACGTGGTATTCTTACATATTATTTCGAGAGAAAACTCTCCTGTGCGTTCTCGGATTTCCTTAAACCGTTGTGTTCTGACAAATTTTGAAGAAAGAAAATTCTCCTGTGGGTTCTCTTATGATGCTACACGTTTAGACGTGCACGCCACACCAAATCCTTTCGAGTTACCACGTGTTGTTTAGGAGATACAGGCTAATTTTGTACGATGCCTTATTTTTTCTCGTAAGGTGTTGCCAATACGTACATATTTGTCTTTACTCTGCAACTCTGTATTTCCTTAAAACGTGGTATTCTTACATATTCTTTCGAGAGAAAACTCTGCTGTGCCTTCTCTTTTGAGGCTACACGTTTAGACGTACACGACACACAAAATATTTCGATTTACAACGTGTTGTTTAGGAGATAAAAGCTAATTTTGTACGATGCTTTATTTCTTCTCATAAAGTGTTTCCTATACATAAGTATTTGTATTTACACTGCAACACTGTATTTCCTTATAACGTGGTATTCTTACATATTCTTTCGAGAGAAAACTCTCCTGTGCCTTCTCTTTTGAGGCTACACGCTTAGACATACACGCAACACCAAAGCTTTTCGCGTTACAACGTGTTGTTTAGGAAAAACATGATAATTTCGCACGATGAGGGATTTCCTCAATACGTGGTTTTCTGACAAATATTGACCAAAGAAAATTCTCCTATGGGTTCTCTTTTGAGACCATATGTTTAGACATACAGGCCACACCAAATCTTTTTAAGTTACAACGTGTTGTTTAGGAGATACAAGCTAATTTTGTACGATGCGTTATTTCTTCTTGTAAAGTTTTTCCAATAAGTAAGTATTTGTCTTTACTCTGCAACACTGTATTTCCTTATAACGTGGTATTCTTACATATTTTTTCGAGAGAAAACTCTTCTGTGCATTCTCATTTGAGGCTACAGGCTTAGACATACACGCAACAGCAAAGCTTTTCGAGTTACAACGTGTTGTTTAGGAAGAACAAGATAATTTCTCACAATGCGGGATTTCCTTAAAACGTGGTTTTCTGACAATGTTGACGTAAGAAAATTCTCCTGTGGGATCTCTTTTGAGGCTACACGTTCAGACGTACACACCACACTAAATCTTTTTGAGTTACCACGTGTTGTTTCGGAGATACAAGCTAATTTTGTACCATGCGTTATTTCTTCTCATAATGTGTTTCCAATACGTACGTATTTGTCATTACTCTGCAGCTATATATTTCCTTATAACATGGTATTCTTACATATTCTTTCGAGAGAAAACTCTCCTGTGCATTCTCTTTTGAGGCTACACGCTCAGACATACACACAACACCAAAGCTTTTCTAGTTACAAAGTGTTGTTTAGGAAAAACAAGATAATTTCGCACGATTCGGGATTTCCTTAAAACGTGGTTTCTGACAAATTTTGACTAAAGAAAATTCTCCTGTGGGTTCTCTTTTGAAGGCTACACGTTTAGACGTACACGCCACACCAAATCTTTTCGAGTTACAACGTGTTGTTTAGGATATACAAGCTAATTTTGTACTATGTGTTATTTCTTCTCGTAAAGTTTAAGTGTTTCCAATAAGTATGTATTTGTCTTTACTCTGCAACACTGTATTTCCTTATAACGTGGTATTCCTACATATTCTTTCGGGAGAAAACTCTCCTGTGCATTCTCTTTTGAGGCTACACGCTTAGACATACACGCAACACCAAAGCTTTTCGAGTTACAACATGTTGTTTAGGAAAAACAAGATAATTTCGCACGATGCAGTATTTCCTTAAAACGTGGTTTTCTGACAAATTTTGGCGAAAGAAATCTCTCCTGTGGGTTCTCTTTTGAGGCTACACGTTTAGACATACACGCCACACCAAATCTTTTCGAGTTACAGTGTGTTGTTTAGGAGATACAAGCTAATTTTGCATGATGCGTTATTTCTTCTCCTAAAGTTTTTCCAATAAGTACATATTTGTCAATACTCTGCAACACTGTATTTCCTTATAACGTGGTATTCTTACATATTCTTTTGAGAGAAAACTATCCCGTGCGTTCTCTTTGGAGGCTACACGCTTAGACATACACGCAACACCAAAGCTTTTCGAGTTACAACGTGTTGATTAGGAAAAACAAGATAATTTCGCACGATGCGGGATTTCCTTAAAATGTGGTTTTCTGACAAATTTTGACCTAAGAAAATTCTCCTGTGGGTTCTCTTTTGAGGCTACCCATTTAGACGTACACGCCACACCAAATCTTTTTGAGTTACCACGTGTTGTTTCGGAGATACAAGCTAATTTTGTACCATGCGTTATTTCTTCTCATAATGTGTTTCCAATACTTTCGTATTTGTCTTTACTCTGCAGCAATATATTTCCTTATAACATGGTATTCTTACATATTCTTTCGAGAGAAAACTCTCCTGTGCATTCTCTTTTGAGGCTACACACTTAGACATACACGCAACACCAAAGCTTTTCTAGTTACAACGTGTTGTTTAGGAAAAACAAGATAATTTCTCACGATGCGGGATTTCCTTAAAACGTGGATTTCTGACAAATTTTGACAAAAGAAATCTCTCCTGTGGGTTCTCTTTTGAGGCTACACGTTTAGACGTAGACACCACACCAAATCTTTTCGAGTTACAACGTGTTGTTTAGGACATACAAGCTAATTTTGCAAGATGCGTTATTTCTCTCATAAAGCGCTTCCAATATGTACGTATTTGTCTTTACTCTGCCACACTGTATTTCCTTATAACGTGGTATTCTTACATATTCTTTTGAGAGAAAACTCTCCTGTGCGTTCTCTTTTGGGGCTACATGCTTAGACATACACCCAACACCAAAGCTTTTCGAGTTAAAACGTGTTGTTTAGGAAGAACACGATAATTTCTCACGATGCGGTGTTTCCTTAAAACGTGGTTTTCTGAAAAATTTTGACAAAAGAAAATTGTCCTGTGGGTTCTCTTTTGAGGCTACACGTTTAGACGTACAGGCCACACCAAATCATTTCGAGTTACAATGTGTTGTTTAGGAGATACAAGCTAATTTTGTACGTTGCTTTATTTCGTCTCGTAAAGTTTGTGGGTTTCCAATACATACGTATCTTTCTTTACTCAGCAATACTGTATTTCCTTACAACGTGGTATTCTTACATATTCTTTCGAGAGAAAACTCTCCTGTGCGTTCTCTTTGGAGGCTACACGCTTAGACATACACGCAACACCAAAGCTTTTTGACTTACAACATGTTGTTTAGGAAAAACAAGATAATTTCGCACGATGCTGGATTTCCTTAAAACGTGGTTTTCTGAAAAATTTTGATGAAAGAAAATTCTCCTGTGGGTTTTCATTTGAGGCTACACGTTTAGACGTACATGCCACACCAAATCTTTTCGAGTTACAACGTGTTGTTTAGGAGAAAAAAGCTAATTTTTTACGATGCTTTATATCTTCTTGTAAAGTTTAAGAGTTTCCAAAAGGTACGTATTTATCTTTAATTTGCCACAATGTATTTCCTTATAACGTGGTATTCTTACATACTCGTTCGAGAGAAATCTCTCCTGTGCGTTCTCTTTTGCGGCTACATGCTTAGACATACACGCAACAGCAAATATTTTCGAGTAACAATGTGTTGTTTAGGAAAACTAGAAAGTTTCGCACGATGCAGGATTTCCTTAATAAGTGGTTTTCTGACAAATTTTGACGAAAGAAAATTCTCCTGTGGGTTCTCTTTTGAGGCTACACGTTTAGACGTACACGCCACACCAAATCTTTTCTAGTTACAACGTGTTGTTTAGGAGATACAAGCTAATTTTGTACGATGCGTTATTTGTTCTCGTAAAGTTTTTCCAATACGTATGTATTTGCCTTTAGTCTGCAACACTGTATTTCCTTATAACGTGGTATTCTTACATATTCTTTCGAGAGAAAACTCTCCTGTGCATCCTCTTTTGAGGCTACACGCTTAGACATACAAGCAACACCAAAGCTTTTCGAGTTACAACGTGTTTGTTAGGAAAAACTAGATAATTTCACACGATGAGGGATTTCCTTAATACGTGGTTTTCTGACAAATATTGACCAAAGAAAATTATCCTATGGGTTCTCTTTTGAGACTACACGTTTAGACGTACAGGCCACACCAAATCTTTTTAAGTTACAACGTGTTGTTTAGGAGACACAAGCTAATTTTGTACGATGCGTTATTTCTTCTCGTAAAGTTTTTCCAATAAGTATGTATTTGTCTTTACTCTGCAACACTGTATTTCCTTATAAGGTGGTATTCTTATATATTCTTTCGAGAGAAAACTCTCCTCTGCATACGCTTTTGGGGCTACATGCTTAGACATACGCCCAACACCAAAGCATTTCAAGTTAAAACGTGTTGTTTGGAAGAACAAGATAATTTCTCACGATGCGGGATTTCCTTAAAACGTGGTTTTCTGACAAATTTTGATGAAAGAAAATTGTCCTGTGGGCTCTCTTTGAGGCTACACGTTTAGACGTACAGGCCACACCAAATCTTTTTGAGTTACAAAGTGTTGTTTAGGAGATACAAGCTAATTTTGTACGATGCTTTATTTCATCTCGTAAAGTTTGTGGGTTTCCAATACATACGTATCTTTCTTTACTCTGCAACACTGTATTTCCTTACAACGTG
Source organism: Apodemus sylvaticus (assembly GCF_947179515.1). Classification (NCBI taxonomy): domain Eukaryota; kingdom Metazoa; phylum Chordata; class Mammalia; order Rodentia; family Muridae; genus Apodemus; species Apodemus sylvaticus. The sequence continues at coordinate 180,355 of NW_026263456.1, forward strand.
GTATTCTTACATATTCTTTCGAGAGAAAATTCTCCTGTGCGTTCTCTTTGGAGGCTACACGCTTAGACATACACGCAACACCAAAGCTTTTCGACTTACAACGTGTTGTTTCGGAAAAACAAGATAATTTCGCACGATGCTGGATTTCCTTAAAACGTGGTTTTCTGAAAAATTTTGATGAAAGAAAATTCTCCTGTGGGTTTTCATTTGAGGCTACACGTTTAGACGTACATGCCACACCAAATTTTTTCGAGTTACAACGTGTTGTTTAGGAGATAAAAGCTAATTTTTTACGATGCTTTATATCTTCTTGTAAAGTTTAAAAGTTTCCAAAAGGTACGTATTTATCTTTAATTTGCCACAATGTATTTCCTTATAACGTGGTATTCTTACATACTCGTTCGAGAGAAATCTCTCCTGTGCGTTCTCTTTTGAGGCTACATGCTTAGACATACACGCAACAGCAAATATTTTCGAGTAACAATGTGTTGTTTAGGAAAACTAGATAGTTTCGCACGATGCAGGATTTCCTTAATAAGTGGTTTTCTGACAAATTTTGACGAAAGAAAATTCTCCTGTGGGTTCTCTTTTGAGGCTACACGTTTAGACGTACACGCCACACCAAATCTTTTCTAGTTACAACGTGTTGTTTAGGAGATACAAGCTAATTTTGTACGATGCGTTATTTGTTCTCGTAACGTTTTTCCAATACGTATGTATTTGCCTTTAGTCTGCAACACTGTATTTCCTTATAACGTGGTATTCTTACATATTCTTTCGAGAGAAAACTCTCCTGTGCATCCTCTTTTGAGGCTACACGCTTAGACATACAAGCAACACCAAAGCTTTTCGAGTTACAACGTGTTTGTTAGGAAAAACTAGATAATTTCACACGATGAGGGATTTCCTTAATACGTGGTTTTCTGACAAATATTGACCAAAGAAAATTATCCTATGGGTTCTCTTTTGAGACTACACGTTTAGACGTACAGGCCACACCAAATCTTTTTAAGTTACAACGTGTTGTTTAGGAGACACAAGCTAATTTTGTACGATGCGTTATTTCTTCTCGTAAAGTTTTTCCAATAAGTATGTATTTGTCTTTACTCTGCAACACTCTATTTCCTTATAAGGTGGTATTCTTATATATTCTTTCGAGAGAAAACTCTCCTCTGCATACGCTTTTGGGGCCACATGCTTAGACATACGCCCAACACCAAAGCTTTTCAAGTTAAAACGTGTTGTTTGGAAGAACAAGATAATTTCTCACGATGCGGGATTTCCTTAAAACGTGGTTTTCTGACAAATTTTGACGAAAGAAAATTGTCCTGTGGGCTCTCTTTTGAGGCTACACGTTTAGACGTACAGGCCACACCAAATCTTTTTGAGTTACAAAGTGTTGTTTAGGAGATACAAGCTAATTTTGTACGATGCTTTATTTCATCTCGTAAAGTTTGTGGGTTTCCAATACATACGTATCTTTCTTTACTCTGCAACACTGTATTTCCTTACAACGTGGTATTCTTACATATTCTTTCGAGTGAAAACTCTCCTGTGCGTTCTCTTTGGAGGCTACACGCTTAGACATACACGCAACACCAAAGCTTTTCGACTTACAATGTGTTGTTTAGGAAAAACAAGATAATTTCGCACGATGCTGGATTTCCTTAAAACGTGGTTTTCTGAAAAATTTTGACGAAAAAAAATTCTCCTGTGGGTTTTCATTTGAGGCTACACGTTTAGACGTACATGCCACACCAAATCTTTTCGAGTTACAACGTGTTGTTTAGGAGAAAAAAGCTAATTTTTTACGATGCTTTATATCTTCTTGTAAAGTTTAAGAGTTTCCAAAAGGTACGTATTTATCTTTAATTTGCCACAATGTATTTCCTTATATCGTGGTATTCTTACATACTCGTTCGAGAGAAATCTCTCCTGTGCGTTCTCTTTTGCGGCTACATGCTTAGACATACACGCAACAGCAAATATTTTCGAGTAACAATGTGTTGTTTAGGAAAACTAGATAGTTTCGCACGATGCAGGATTTCCTTAATAAGTGGTTTTCTGACAAATTTTGACGAAAGAAAATTCTCCTGTGGGTTCTCTTTTGAGGCTACACGTTTAGACGTACACGCCACACCAAATCTTTTCTAGTTACAACGTGTTGTTTAGGAGATACAAGCTAATTTTGTACGATGCGTTATTTGTTCTCGTAAAGTTTTTCCAATACGTATGTATTTGCCTTTAGTCTGCAACACTGTATTTCCTTATAACGTGGTATTCTTACATATTCTTTCGAGAGAAAACTCTCCTGTGCATCCTCTTTTGAGGCTACACGCTTAGACATACAAGCAACACCAAAGCTTTTCGAGTTACAACGTGTTTGTTAGGAAAAACTAGATAATTTCACACGATGAGGGATTTCCTTAATACGTGGTTTTCTGACAAATATTGACCAAAGAAAATTATCCTATGGGTTCTCTTTTGAGACTACACGTTTAGACGTACAGGCCACACCAAATCTTTTTAAGTTACAACGTGTTGTTTAGGAGACACAAGCTAATTTTGTACGATGCGTTATTTCTTCTCGTAAAGTTTTTCCAATAAGTATGTATTTGTCTTTACTCTGCAACACTGTATTTCCTTATAAGGTGGTATTCTTATATATTCTTTCGAGAGAAAACTCTCCTCTGCATACTCTTTTGGGGCTACATGCTTAGACATACGCCCAACACCTAAGCTTTTCAAGTTAAAACGTGTTGTTTAGGAAGAACAAGATAATTTCTCACGATGCGGGATTTCCTTAAAACGTGGTTTTCTGACAAATTTTGACGAAAGAAAATTGTCCTGTGGGCTCTCTTTTGAGGCTACACATTTAGACGTACAGGCCACACCAAATCTTTTTGAGTTACAAAGTGTTGTTTAGGAGATACAAGCTAATTTTGTACGATGCTTTATTTCATCTCATAAAGTTTGTGGTTTTCCAATACATACGGATCTTTCTTTACTCTGCAACACTGTATTTCCTTACAACGTGGTATTCTTACATATTCTTTCGAGAGAAAACTCTCCTGTGCGTTCTCTTTGGAGGCTACACGCTTAGACATACACGCAACACCAAAGCGTTTCGACTTACAACGTGTTGTTTCGGAAAAACAAGATAATTTCGCACGATGCTGGATTTCCTTAAAACGTGGTTTTCTGAAAAATTTTGATGAAAGAAAATTCTCCTGTGGGTTTTCATTTGAGGCTACACGTTTAGACGTACATGCCACACCAAATCTTTTCGAGTTACAACGTGTTGTTTAGGAGATAAAAGCTAATTTTTTACGATGCTTTATATCTTCTTGTAAAGTTTAAGCGTTTCCAAAAGGTTCGTATTTATCTTTAATTTGCCACAATGTATTTCCTTATAACGTGGTATTCTTACATACTCGTTCGAGAGAAATCTCTCCTGTGCCTTCTCTTTTGAGGCTACATGCTTAGACATACACGCAACAGCAAATATTTTCGAGTAACAATGTGTTGTTTAGGAAAACTAGATAGTTTCGCACGATGCAGGATTTCCTTAATAAGTGGTTTTCTGACAAATTTTGACGAAAGAAAATTCTCCTGTGGGTTCTCTTTTGAGGCTACACATTTAGACGTACACGCCACACCAAATCTTTTCTAGTTACAACGTGTTGTTTAGGAGATACAAGCTAATTTTGTACGATGCGTTTTTTGTTCTCGTAAAGTTTTTCCAATACGTATGTATTTGCCTTTAGTCTGCAACACTGTATTTCCTGATAACGTGGTATTCTTACATCTTCTTTCGAGAGAAAACTCTCCTGTGCATCCTCTTTTGAGGCTACACGCTTAGACATACACGCAACACCAAAGCTTTTCGAGTTACAACGTGTTTGTTAGGAAAAACTAGATAATTTCACACGATGAGGGATTTCCTTAATACGTGGTTTTCTGACAAATATTGACCAAAGAAAATTATCCTATGGGTTCTCTTTTGAGACTACACGTTTAGACGTACAGGCCACACCAAATCTTTTTAAGTTACAACGTGTTGTTTAGGAGACACAAGCTAATTTTGTACGATGCGTTATTTCTTCTCGTAAAGTTTTTCCAATAAGTATGTATTTGTCTTTACTCTGCAACACTGTATTTCCTTATAAGGTGGTATTCTTATATATTCTTTCGAGAGAAAACTCTCCTCTGCATACTCTTTTGGGGCTACATGCTTAGACATACGCCCAACACCAAAGCTTTTCATGTTAAAACGTGTTGTTTAGGAAGAACAAGATAATTTCTCACGATGCGGGATTTCCTTAAAACGTGGTTTTCTGACAAATTTTGACGAAAGAAAATTGTCCTGTGGGCTCTCTTTTGAGGCTACACGTTTAGACGTACAGGCCACACCAAATCTTTTTGATTTACAAAGTGTTGTTTAGGAGATACAAGCTAATTTTGTACGATGCTTTATTTCATCTCGTAAAGTTTGTGGGTTTCCAATACATACGTATCTTTCTTTACTCTGCAACACTGTATTTCCTTACAACGTGGTATTCTTACATATTCTTTCGAGAGAAAACTTTCCTGTGCGTTCTCTTTGGAGGCTACACGCTTAGATATACACGCAACACCAAAGCTTTTCGACTTACAATGTGTTGTTTAGGAAAAACAAGATAATTTCGCACGATGCTGGATTTCCTTAAAACGTGGTTTTCTGAAAAATTTTGAGGAAAAAAAATTCTCCTGTGGGTTTTCATTTGAGGCTACACGTTTAGACGTACATGCCACACCAAATCTTGTCGAGTTACAACGTGTTGTTTAGGAGATAAAAGCTAATTTTTTATGATGCTTTATATCTTCTTGTAAAGTTTAAGAGTTTCCAAAAGGTAAGTATTTATCTTTAATTTGCCGCAATGAATTTCCTTATATCGTGGTATTCTTACATACTCGTTCGAGAGAAATCTCTCCTGTGCGTTCTCTTTTGAGGCTACGTGCTTAGACATACACGCCACAGCAAATATTTTCGAGTAACAATGTGTTGTTTAGGAAAACTAGATAGTTTCGCATGATGCAGGATTTCCTTAATAAGTGGTTTTCTGACAAATTTTTACGAAAGAAAATTCTCCTGTGGGTTCTCTTTTGAGGCTACACGTTTAGACGTACACGCCACACCAAATCTTTTCGAGTTACAACGTGTTGTTTAGGAGATACAAGCTAATTTTGTACGATGCGTTATTTCTTCTCGTAAAGTTTTTCCAATATGTATGTATTTGCCTTTAGTCTGCAACACTGTATTTCCTTATAACGTGGTATTCTTACATATTCTTTCGAGAGAAAACTCTCCTGTGCATCCTCTTTTGAGGCTACACGCTTAGACATACACGCAACACCAAAGCTTTTCAAGTTACAACGTGTTGTTTAGGAAAAACAAGATAATTTCAACGATGAGGGATTTCCTTAATACGTGGTTTTCTGACAAATATTGACCAAAGAAAATTATCCTATGGGTTCTCTTTTGAGACTACACGTTTAGACGTACTTGCCACACCAAATCTTTTTAAGTTACAACGTGTTGTTTAGGAGACACAAGTTAATTTTGTACGATGCGTTATTTCTTCTCGTAAAGTTTTTCCAATAAGTATGTAATTGTCTTTACTCTGCAACACTGTATTTCCTTATAAGGTGGTATTCTTACATATTCTTTCGAGAGAAAACTCTCCTGTGCGTTCTCTTTGGAGGCTACACGCTTAGACATACACGCAACACCAAAGCTTTTCGACTTACAACGTGTTGTTTCGGAAAAACAAGATAATTTATCACGATGCTGGATTTCCTTAAAACGTGGTTTTCTGAAAAATTTTGATGAAAGAAAATTCTCCTGTGGCTTTTCATTTGAGGCTACACGTTTAGACGTACATGCCACACCAAATCTTTTCGAGTTACAACGTGTTGTTTAGGAGATAAAAGCTAATTTTTTACGATGCTTTATATCTTCTTGTAAAGTTTAAGAGTTTCCAAAAGGTACGTATTTATCTTTAATTTGCCACAATGTATTTCCTTATAACGTGGTATTCTTACATACTCGTTCGAGAGAAATCTCTCCTGTGCGTTCTCTTTTGAGGCTACATGCTTAGACATACACGCAACAGCAAATATTTTCGAGTAACAATGTGTTGTTTAGGAAAACTAGAAAGTTTCGCACGATGCAGGATTTCCTTAATAAGTGGTTTTCTGACAAATTTTGACGAAAGAAAATTCTCCTGTGGGTTCTCTTTTGAGGCTACACGTTTAGACGTACACGCCACACCAAATCTTTTCTAGTTACAACGTGTTGTTTAGGAGATACAAGCTAATTTTGTACGATGCGTTTTTTGTTCTCGTAAAGTTTTTCCAATACGTATGTATTTGCCTTTAGTCTGCAACACTGTATTTCCTTATAACGTGGTATTCTTACATATTCTTTCGAGAGAAAACTCTCCTGTGCATCCTCTTTTGAGGCTACACGCTTAGACATACACGCAACACCAAAGCTTTTCGAGTTACAACGTGTTTGTTAGGAAAAACTAGATAATTTCACACGATGAGGGATTTCCTTAATACGTGGTTTTCTGACAAATATTGACCAATGAAAATTATCCTATGGGTTCTCTTTTGAGACTACACGTTTAGACGTACAGGCCACACCAAATCTTTTTAAGTTACAACGTGTTGTTTAGGAGACACAAGCTAATTTTGTACGATGCGTTATTTCTTCTCGTAAAGTTTTTCCAATAAGTATGTATTTGTCTTTACTCTGCAACACTGTATTTCCTTATAAGGTGGTATTCTTATATATTCTTTCGAGAGAAAACTCTCCTCTGCATACTCTTTTGGGGCTACATGCTTAGACATACGCCCAACACCAAAGCTTTTCATGTTAAAACGTGTTGTTTAGGAAGAACAAGATAATTTCTCACGATGCGGGATTTCCTTAAAACGTGGTTTTCTGACAAATTTTGACGAAAGAAAATTGTCCTGTGGGCTCTCTTTTGAGGCTACACGTTTAGACGTACAGGCCACACCAAATCTTTTTGAGTTACAAAGTGTTGTTTAGGAGATACAAGCTAATTTTTTACGATGCTTTATTTCATCTCGTAAAGTTTGTGGGTTTCCAATACATAAGTATCTTTCTTTACTCTGCAACACTGTATTTCCTTACAACGTGGTATTCTTACATATTCTTTCGAGAGAAAACTCTCCTGTGCGTTCTCTTTGGAGGCTACACGCTTAGACATACACGCAACACCAAAGCTTTTCGACTTACAATATGTTGTTTAGGAAAAACAAGATAATTTCGCACGATGCTGGATTTCCTTAAAACGTGGTTTTCTGAAAAATTTTGACGAAAAAAAATTCTCCTGTGGGTTTTCATTTGAGGCTACACGTTTAGACGTACATGCCACACCAAATCTTTTCGAGTTACAACGTGTTGTTTAGGAGATAAAAGCTAATTTTTTACGATGCTTTATATCTTCTTGTAAAGTTTAAGAGTTTCCAAAAGGTACGTATTTATCTTTAATTTGCCACAATGTATTTCCTTATATCGTGGTATTCTTACATACTCGTTCGAGAGAAATCTCTCCTGTGCGTTCTCTTTTGAGGCTACATGCTTAGACATACACGCAACAGCAAATATTTTCGAGTAACAATGTGTTGTTTAGGAAAACTAGATAGTTTCGCACGATGCAGGATTTCCTTAATAAGTGGTTTTCTGACAAATTTTTACGAAAGAAAATTCTCCTGTGGGTTCTCTTTTGAGGCTACACGTTTAGACGTACACACCACACCAAATCTTTTCGAGTTACAACGTGTTGTTTAGGAGATACAAGCTAATTTTGTACGATGCGTTATTTCTTCTCGTAAAGTGTTTCCAATATGTATGTATTTGCCTTTAGTCTGCAACACTGTATTTCCTTATAACGTGGTATTCTTACATATTCTTTCGAGAGAAAACTCTCCTGTGCATCCTCTTCTGAGGCTACACGCTTAGACATACACGAAACACCAAAGCTTTTCAAGTTACAACGTGTTGTTTAGGAAAAACAAGATAATTTCGCACGATGAGGGATTTCCTTAATACGTGGTTTTCTGACAAATATTGACCAAAGAAAATTATCCTATGGGTTCTCTTTTGAGACTACACGTTTAGACGTACTTGCCACACCAAATCTTTTTAAGTTACAACGTGTTGTTTAGGAGACACAAGTTAATTTTGTATGATGCGTTATTTCTTCTCGTAAAGTTTTTCCAATAAGTATGTAATTGTCTTTACTCTGCAACACTGTATTTCCTTATAAGGTGGTATTCTTACATATTCTTTCGAGAGAAAACACTCCTGTGCATTCTCTTTTGGGGCTACATGCTTAGACATACACCCAACACCAAAGCTTTTCAAGTTAAAACGTGTTGTTTAGGAAGAACAAGATAATTTCTCACAATGCGGGATTTCCTTAAAACGTGGTTTTCTGACAAATTTTGACGAAAGAAAATTGTCCTGTGGGTTCTCTTTTGAGGCTACACGTTTAGAAGTACAGGCCACACCAAATCTTTTCGATTTACAACGTGTTGTTTAGGAGATACAAGCTAATTTTGTACGATGTGTTATTTCTTCTCGTAAAGTGTTTCCAATAGGTACGTATTTGCCTTTAGTCTGCAACACTGTATTTCCTTATAACGTGGTATTCTTACATATTCTTTCGAGAGAAAACTCTCCTGTGTGTTCCCCTTTGAGGCTACACGCTTAGACATACAGGCAACACCAAAGCTTTTCGCGTTACAACGTGTTGTTTAGGAAAAACCAGATAATTTCGTGCGATGTGGGATTTCCTTAATAAGTGGTTTTCTGACAAATTTTGACCAAGGAAAATTCTCCTATGGGTTCTCTTTTGAGGCTACACGTTTAGATGTACAGGCCACACCTAATCTTTTTAAGTTACAACGTGTTGTTTAGGAGATACAAGCTAATTTTGTACGATAGGTTATTTCTTCTCGTAAAGATTTTCCAATAAGTAAGAATATGTCTTTACTCTGCAATATTGTATTTCCTTATAACGTGGTATTCTTACATATTCTTTCGAGAGAAAACTCTCCTGTGCCTTCTCTTTTGAGGCTACACGCTTAGACATACACACAACACCAAAGCTTTTCGAGTTACGACATTTTGTTTAGGAAAAACAAGATAATTTCGCACGATGAGGGATTTCCTTATAACGTGGTTTTTGGACAAATTTTGACGAAAGAAAATTCTCCTGTGGGTTCTCTTTTGAGGCTACATGTTTAAACGTACACGCCACACCAAATCCTTTCAAGTTAGCACGTGTTGTTTAGGAGATACAAGCTAATTTTTTCATGATGCGTTATTTCTTCTCGTAAAGTTTAAGTGTTTCCAATACGTATGTATTTGCCTTTACTCTGCAACACTGTATTTCCTTATAACGTGGTATTCTTACATATTCTTTCGACAGTAAACTCTCCTGTGCGTTCTCTTTGGAGGCTACACGCTTTGACATACACGCAACACCAAAGCTTTTCGAGTTACAACGTGTTGTTTAGGAAAAACAAGATAATTTCGCATGATGCGGGATTTCCTTAAAACGTGGTTTTCTGACAAATTTTGATGAAAGAAAATTCTCCCGTGGGTTCTCTTTTGAGGGTACACGTTTAGACATACACGCCACACCAAATCATTTCGAGTTATAACGTGTTGTTTAGGAGATACAAGCTAATTTTGTACTATGTGTTATTTCTTCTCGTAAAGTTTAAGTGTTTCCAATAAGTATGTATTTGTCTTTACTCTGCAACACTGTATTTCCTTATAACGTGGTATTCCTACATATTCTTTTGGGAGAAAACTCTCCTGTCCATTCTCTTTTGAGGCTACACGCTTAGAAATACACGCAACACTAAAGCTTTTCTAGTTACAACATGTTGTTTAGGAAAAACAAGATAATTTCGCACTATGCGGTATTTCCTTAAAACGTGATATTCTGACAAATTTTATCGAAGGAAAACTCTCCTGTGGGTTCTCTTTTGAGGCTACACGTTTAGACGTACACGCCACACAAAATCTTTTCCAGTTACAACGTGTTGTTTAGGAGATACAAGCTTATTTTGCATGATGCTTTATTTCTTCTCGTAAAGTGTTTCCAATAAGTATGTATTTGTCTATACTCTGCAACACTGTATTTCCTTATAACGTGGTATTCTTACATATTCTTTCGAGAGAAAACTCTCCAGTGCATTCCTCTTTGAGGCTACGCGCTTAGACATACACGCAACACCAAAGCTTTTTGAGTTACAACGTGTTGTTTAGGAAAAACTACATAATTACGCACGATGCGGGATTTCCTTAATAAATGGTTTTCTGACAAATTTTGACCAAGGAAAATTCCTCTATGGGTTCTCTTTTGAGGCTACACGTTTAGACGTACAGGCCACACCAAATCATTTTAAGTTACAACGTGTTGTTTAGGAGATACATTCTAATTTTGTACGATGCGTTATTTCTTCTCGTAAAGTTTTTCCAATAAGTAAGTATATGTCTTTACTCTGCAACACTGTATTTCCTTATAACGTGGTATTCTTACATATTCTTTCAAGAGAAAACTCTCCAGTGGGTTCTCATTTGAGGCTACACGCTTAGACATATACGCAACACCAAAGCTTTTCTAGTTACAACCTGTTGTTTAGGAAGAACAAGATAATTTCCCATGATGCGGGATTTCCTAAAAAAGTGGTTTTCTGACAAATTTTGATGTAAGAAAATTCTCCTGTGGGTTCTCTTTTGAGGCTACACGTTCAGACGTACACGCAACACCAAATCTTTTTGAGTTACCACGTGTTTTTTCGGAGATACAAGCTAATTTTGCACCATGCGTTATTTCTTCTCATAATGTGTTTCCAATAAGTACGTATATGTCTTTACTCTGCAGCAATATATTTCCTTATAACGTGGTATTCTTACATATTCTTTCGAGAGAAAACTCTCCTGTGCATTCTCCTTTGAGGCTGCACGCTTAGACATACACGCAACACCAAAGCAATTCGAATTCCAACCTGTTGTTTAGGAAAAACAAGATAATTTCACACGATGCGGGATTTCCTTAAAACGTGGTTTTCTGAAAAATTTTGACGAAAGAAAATTCTCCTGTGGGTTCTCTTTTGAGGCTACATGTTTAGTTGTAAACGCCACACCAAATCTTTTCGAGTTACAACGTTTTGTTTAGGAGATACAAGCTAATTTTGTAAGATACGTTATTACCTCTCTTAAAGGATTTCCAATACGTAAGTATTTGTCTTTACTCTGCAACAATGTATTTCCATATAACGTGGTATTCTTACATATTCTTTCGAGAGAAAACTCTCCTGTGCATTCTCTTTTGAGGCTACACGCTTAGACATACACGCAACACCAAAGCTTTTCGAGTTACAACGTGTTGTTTAGGAAAAACAAGATAATTTCTCACGATGCGGGATTTCCTTAAAACGTGGTTTTCTGACAAATTTTGACGAAAGAAAATTCTCCTGTGGGTTCTCTTTTGAGGGTACACGTTTAGACGTACAAGCCACACCAAATCCTTTCGAGTTATATCGTGTTGTTTAGGAGATACAAGCTTATTTTGTACTATGTGTTATTTCTACTCGTAAAGTTTAAGTGTTTCCAATAAGTATGTATTTGTCTTTACTCTGCAACACTGTATTTCCTTATAATGTGGTATTCCTACATAATCTTTTGGGAGAAAACTCTCCTGTGCGTTCTCTTTTGAGGCTACACGCTTAGATATACCCACAACACCAAACCTTTTCGAGTTACAACATGTTGTTTAGGAAAAACAAGATAATTTCGCACGATGCGGGATTTCTTTAAAACGTGGTTTTGACAAATTTTGACGAAAGAAATCTCTCCTGTGGGTTCTCTTTTGAGGCTACACGTTTATACGTACACGCCACACCAAGTCTTTTTGAGTTACAACGTGTTGTTTAAGACATACACGCTAATTTTGCAAGATGCTTTATTTCTCTCATAAAGTGCTTCCAATACATACGTATTTGTCTTTACTCTGCCACACTGTATTTCCTTATAACGTGGTATTCTAAATATTCTTTTGAGAGAAAACTCTCCTGTGCGTTCTCTTTTGGGGCTACATGCTTAGACATACACGCAACACCAAAGCTTTTCGAGTTAAAACGTGTTGTTTAGGAAGAACAAGATAATTTCTCACAATGCGGGATTTCCTTAAAACGTGGTTTTCTGACAAATTTTGACGAAAGAAAACTCTCCTCTGGGTTCTCTTTTGAGGCTAGACGTTTAGACGTACACGCCACACCAAATCTTTTTGAGTTACAACGTGTTGTTTAGGACAAACAAGCTAATTTTGCAAGATGCGTTATTTCTCTCATAAAGTGCTTCCAATACGTACATATTTGTCTTTACTATGCCACACTGTATTTCCTTATAACGTGGTATTCTTACATATTCTTTCGAGAGAAAACTCTCCTGTGTGTTCTCTTTTGGGGCTACACACTTAGACATACACCCAACACCAAAGCTTTTCGAGTTAAAACGTGTTGTTTAGGAAGAACAAGATAATTTCTCACGATGAGGGATTTTCTTAAAACGTGGTTTTCTGACGAATTTTGACGAAAGAAAATTGTCCTGTGGGTTCTCTTTTGAGGCTACACGTTTAGACGTACACGCCACACCAAATCTTTTCGAGTTACCACGTGTTGTTTAGGAGATACGAGCTAATTTTGTACGATGCTTTATTTCATCTCGTAAAGTTTATGGGTTTTCAATACATACGTATTTGTCTTTACTCTGCAACACTGTATTTCCTTATAACGTGGTATTCTTACAAATTCTATTGAGAAAAAACTCTCCTGTGCGTTCTCTTTTGAGGCTACATGCTTAGACATACACGCAACACCAAAGCCTTTCGAGTTACAACGTGTTGTTTAGGAAAAACAAGATAATTTCGCACGATACGGGATTTCCGTAAACCATGGTTTTCTGAAAAATTTTGACGAAAAAAATTCTCCTGTGGGTTCTCTTTTGAGGCTACACGTTTAGAAGTACACGCCACACCACATCTTTTCGAGTTACAACGTGTTGTTTAGGAGATACAAGCTAATTTTGTACGATGCTTTATTTCATCTCGTAAAGTTTATGGGTTTCCAATACATATGTATTTGTCTTTACTTTGCAACACTGTATTTCCTTTTAACGTGTTATTCTTACAAATTCTATCGAGATACAACTCTCCTGTGTGTTCTCTTTTGAGGCTACACGCTTAGACATACACGCAACACCAAAGCTTTTCGAGTTACAACATGTTGTTTAGGAAAAACAAGATAATTTCGCACAATGCGGGATTTCCTTAAAACGTGGTTTTCTGAAAAATTTTGACGAAAGAAAATTCTCCTGTGGGTTCTCTTTTGAGGCTACACGTTTAGACGTACAGGCCACACCAAATCTTTTTAAGTTACAACGTGTTGTTTAGGAGATACAAGCTAATTTTGTACGATGCGTTATTTCTTCTCGTAAAGTTTTTCCAATACGTAAGTGTTTGTCTTTACAACACTGTGTTTCCTAATAACGTGGTATTCTTACATATTCTTTCGAGAAAAAAACTCTCCTTTGCATTCTCTTTTGAGGCTACACGCTTAGACATACACGCAACAACAAAGCTTTTCGAGTTACAACGTGTTGTTTCGGAAAAACAAGATAATTTCGCACGATGCGGGATTTCCATAAAACGTGGTTTTCTGACAAATTTTGACTAAAGAAAATTCTCCTGTGGGTTCTCTTTTGAGTCTACACGTTTAGATGTACACGCCACACCAAATATTTTTGAGTTACAATGTGTTGTTTAGGAGATATAAGCTAATATTTTTACGGTGCGTTATTTCTTCTCCTAATGTTTAAGTGTTTCCAATATGTTTGTATTTGCCTTTACTCTGCAACACTGTATTTCCTTATAACGTGTTATTCTTACATATTTTTTCGAGAGAAAACTCTCCTGTGCGTTCTCTTTGGAGGCTACACGCTTAGACATACTCGCAACACCAAAGCTTTTCGAGTTACAACGTGTTGTTTAGGAAAAACAAGATAATTTCGCATGATGCGGGATTTCCTTAAAACTTGGTTTTCTGACAAATTTTGACGAAAGAAAATTCTCCTGTGGGTTCTCTTTTGAGGGTACATGTTTAGACGTACAAGCCACACCAAATCCTTTCGAGTTATATCGTGTTGTTTAGGAGATACAAGCTTATTTTGTACTATGTGTTATTTCTACTCGTAAAGTTTAAGTGTTTCCAATAAGTATGTATTTGTCTTTACTCTGCAACAGTGTATTTCCTTATAATGTGGTATTCCTACATAATCTTTTGGGAGAAAACTCTCCTGTGCGTTCTCTTTTGAGGCTACACGCTTAGATATACGCGCAACACCAAACCTTTTCGAGTTACATGTTGTTTAGGAAAAACAAGATAATTTCGCACGATGCGGGATTTCTTTAAAACGTGGGTTTTGACAAATTTTGATGAGAGAAAACTCTCCTGTTGGTTCTCTTTTGAGGCTACACGTTTAGACGTACACGCCACACCAAATCTTTTCGAGTTACAGCGTGTTGTTTAGGAGATACAAACTAATTTTGTATGATGCCTTATTTCTTCTCGTAAAGTTTAAGTGTTTCCAATAAGTACGTATTTGTCTTTACTCTGCAACACTGTATTTCCTTATGACGTGGTATTCTTACATATTCTTTCGAGAGAAAACTCTCCTGTGCATTCTCTTTTGAGGCTACACGCTTAGACATACAGGCAACACCAAAGCTTTTCGAGTTACAATGTGTTGTTTAGGAAAAACAAGATAATTTCGCACGATGCGGGATTTCCTTAAAACGTGGTTTTCTGACAAATTTTGATGAAAGAAAATACTCCTGTGGGTTCTCTTTTGAGGCTACACGTTTAGACGTACACGCCACACCAAATCCTTTCGAGTTAAAACGTGTTGGTTAGGACATACAAGCTAATTTTTTAAGATGCGTTATTTCTTCTCGTAAAGCTTAAATGTGTCCAATACGTACGTAATTGCCTTTACTCTGCAACACTGTATTTCCTTATAACGTGGTAATCTTGCATATTCTTTCGAGAGAAAAACTCTCCTGTGCGTTCTCTTTAGAGGCTACATGCTTAGACATACACGCAACACCAAAGCATTTCGAATTACAACCTGTTGTTTAGGAAAAACAAGATAATTTCACACGATGTGGGATTTCCTTAAAACGTGGTTTTCTGAAAAATTTTGACGAAAGAAAATTCTCCTGTGGGTTCTCTTTTGAGGCTACATGTTTAGTTGTAAATGCCACACCAAATCTTTTCGAGTTACAACGTTTTGTTTAGGAGATACAAGCTAATTTTGTACGATGCGTTATTACCTCTCGTAAAGTGTTTCCAATACTTACGTATTTGTCTTTACTCTGCAACAATGTATTTCCATATAACGTGGTATTCTTACATATTCTTTCGAGAGAAAACTCTCCTGTGCATTCTCTTTTGTGGCTACACGCTTAGACATACACGCAACACCAAAGCTTTTCGAGTTACAACGTGTTGTTTAGGAAAAACAAGATAATTTCGCACGATGCGGGATTTCCTTAAAACGTGGTTTTCTGACAAATTTTGACGAAAGAAAATTCTCCTGTGGGTTCTCTTTTGAGGGTACACATTTAGACGTACAAGCCACACCAAATCCTTTCGAGTTATATCGTGTTGTTTAGGAGATACAAGCTTATTTTGTACTATGTGTTATTTCTACTCGTAAAGTTTAAGTGTTTCCAATAAGTATGTATTTGTCTTTACTCTGCAACACTGTATTTCCTTATAATGTGGTATTACTATATAATCTTTTGGGAGAAAACTCTCCTGTGCGTTCTCTTTTGAGGCTACACGCTTAGATATACCCGCAACACCAAACCTTTTCGGGTTACAACATGTTGTTTAGGAAAAACAAGATAATTTCGCACGATGCGGGATTTCTTTAAAACGTGGGTTTTGACAAATTTTGACGAAAGAAAACTCTCCTGTGGGTTCTCTTTTGAGGCTACACGTTTAGACGTACACGCCACACCAAATCTTTTCGAGTTACAGCGTGTTGTTTAGGAGATACAAACTAATTTTGTACGATGCCTTATTTCTTCTCGTAAAGTTTAAGTGTTTCCAATAAGTACGTATTTGTCTTTACTCTGCAACACTGTATTTCCATATAACGTGGTATTCTTACATATTCTTTCGAGCGAAAACTCTCCTGTGCATTCTCTTTTGAAACTACACGCGTAGACAGACACGCAACACCAAAACTTTTCGAGTTACAATGTGTTGTTTAGGAAAAACAAGATAATTTCGCACGATGCGGGATTTCCTTAAAACGTGGTTTTCTGACAAATTTTGACGAAAGAAAATACTCCTGTGGGTTCTCTTTTGAGGCTACACGTTTAGACGTACATGCCACACCAAATCCTTTCGAGTTAAAACGTGTTGGTTAGGGGATACAAGCTAATTTTTTAAGATGCGTTATTTCTTCTCGTAAAGTTTAAATGTGTTCAATATGTACGTAATTGCCTTTAATCTGCAACACTCTATTTCCTTATAACGTGGTAATCTTGCATATTCTTTCGAGAGAAAAACTCTCCTGTGCGTTCTCTTTAGAGGCTACATGCTTAGACATACACTCAACACCAAAGCATTTCGAATTACAACCTGTTGTTTAGGAAAAACAAGATAATTTCACACGATGCGGGATTTCCTTAAAACGTGGTTTTCTGAAAAATCTTGACGAAAGAAAATACTCCTGTGGGTTCTCTTTTGAGGCTACATGTTTAGTTGTAAACGCCACACCAAATCTTTTCGAGTTACAACGTTTTGTTTAGGAGATACAAGCTAATTTTGTACGATGCGTTATTACCTCTCGTAAAGTGTTTCCAATACGTACTTATTTGTCTTTAGTCTGCAACAATGTATTTCCATATAACGTGGTATTCTTACATATTCTTTCGAGAGAAAACTCTCCTGTGCATTCTCTTTTGAGGCTACACGCTTAGACATACATGCAACACCAAAGCTTTTCGAGTTACAACGTGTTGTTTAGGAAAAACAAGATAATTTCGCACGATGCAGGATTTCCTTAAAACGTGGTTTTCTGACAAATATTGACGAAAGAAAATTGTCCTGTGGTTCTCCTTTGAGGCTACACGTTAGACGTACACACCACACCAAATCTTTTCGAGTTATAACGTGTTGTTTAGGAGATACAAACTAATTTTGTATGATGCCTTATTTCTTCTCGTAAAGTTTAAGTGTTTCCAATAAGTATGTATTTGTCTTTACTCTGCAACACTGTATTTACTTATAACGTGGTATTCTTACATATTCTTTCGAGAGAAAACTCTCCTGTGCGTTCTCTTTTGAGGCTACACGATTAAACATACACGCAACACCAAAGCTTTTCGAATTACAATTTGTTGTTTAGGAAAAACTAGATAATTTCGCACGATGCGGGATTTCCTTAAAACGTGGTTTTCTGACAAATTTTGACGAATGAAAATACTCCTGTGGGTTCTCTTTTGAGGCTACACGTTTAGATGTACACACCACACCAAATCTTTTCGAGTTACAACGTGTTGTTTAGGAGATACAAGCTAATTTTTTTACGATGCGCTATTTCTTCTCATAAAGTTTAAATTTTTCCAATACATACGTATTTGCCTTTACTCTGCAACACTCTATTTCCTTATAACGTGGTATTTTTGCATATTCTTTCGAGAGAAAACTCTCCTCTGCGTTCTCTTTCGAGGCTACATGCTTAGACATACACGCAACACCAAAGCTTTTCGAATTACAACCTGTTGTTTAGGAAAAACAAGATAATTTCGCACGATGCGGATTTCCTTAAAACGTGGTTTTCTGAAAAATTTTGACGAAAGAAAATTCTCCTGTGGGTTCTCTTTTGAGGCTACATGTTTAGTTGTAAACGCCACACCAAATCTTTTCGAGTTACAACGTGTTGTTTAGGAGACACAAGCTAATTTTGTACGATGCGTTATTACCTCTCGTAAAGTGTTTCCAATACGTACTTATTTGTCTTTACTCTGCAACAATGTATTTCCATATAACGTGGTATTCTTACATATTCTTTCGAGAGAAAACTCTCCTGTGCATTCTCTTTTGAGGCTACACGCTTAGACATACATGCAACACCAAAGCTTTTCGAGTTACAACGTGTTGTTTAGGAAAAACAAGATAATTTCGCACGATGCAGGATTTCCTTAAAACGTGGTTTTCTGACAAATATTGACGAAAGAAAATTGTCCTGTGGTTCTCCTTTGAGGCTACACGTTAGACGTACACACCACACCAAATCTTTTCGAGTTATAACGTGTTGTTTAGGAGATACAAACTAATTTTGTATGATGCCTTATTTCTTCTCGTAAAGTTTAAGTGTTTCCAATAAGTATGTATTTGTCTTTACTCTGCAACACTGTATTTACTTATAACGTGGTATTCTTACATATTCTTTCGAGAGAAAACTCTCCTGTGCGTTCTCTTTTGAGGCTACACGATTAAACATACACGCAACACCAAAGCTTTTCGAATTACAATTTGTTGTTTAGGAAAAACTAGATAATTTCGCACGATGCGGGATTTCCTTAAAACGTGGTTTTCTGACAAATTTTGACGAATGAAAATACTCCTGTGGGTTCTCTTTTGAGGCTACACGTTTAGATGTACACACCACACCAAATCTTTTCGAGTTACAACGTGTTGTTTAGGAGATACAAGCTAATTTTTTTACGATGCGCTATTTCTTCTCATAAAGTTTAAATTTTTCCAATACATACGTATTTGCCTTTACTCTGCAACACTCTATTTCCTTATAACGTGGTATTTTTGCATATTCTTTCGAGAGAAAACTCTCCTCTGCGTTCTCTTTCGAGGCTACATGCTTAGACATACACGCAACACCAAAGCTTTTCGAATTACAACCTGTTGTTTAGGAAAAACAAGATAATTTCGCACGATGCGGATTTCCTTAAAACGTGGTTTTCTGAAAAATTTTGACGAAAGAAAATTCTCCTGTGGGTTCTCTTTTGAGGCTACATGTTTAGTTGTAAACGCCACACCAAATCTTTTCGAGTTACAACGTGTTGTTTAGGAGACACAAGCTAATTTTGTACGATGCGTTATTACCTCTCGTAAAGTGTTTCCAATACGTACTTATTTGTCTTTACTCTGCAACAATGTATTTCCATATAACGTGGTATTCTTACATATTCTTTCGAGAGAAAACTCTCCTGTGCATTCTCTTTTGAGGCTACACGCTTAGACATACACGCAACACCAAAGCTTTTCGAGTTACAACGTGTTGTTTAGGAAAAACAAGATAATTTCGCACGATGCAGGATTTCCTTAAAACGTGGTTTTCTGACAAATATTGACGAAAGAAAATTGTCCTGTGGTTCTCCTTTGAGGCTACACGTTAGACGTACACACCACACCAAATCTTTTCGAGTTATAACGTGTTGTTTAGGAGATACAAACTAATTTTGTATGATGCCTTATTTCTTCTCGTAAAGTTTAAGTGTTTCCAATAAGTATGTATTTGTCTTTACTCTGCAACACTGTATTTACTTATAACGTGGTATTCTTACATATTCTTTCGAGAGAAAACTCTCCTGTGCGTTCTCTTTTGAGGCTACACGATTAAACATACACGCAACACCAAAGCTTTTCGAATTACAATTTGTTGTTTAGGAAAAACTAGATAATTTCGCACGATGCGGGATTTCCTTAAAACGTGGTTTTCTGACAAATTTTGACGAATGAAAATACTCCTGTGGGTTCTCTTTTGAGGCTACACGTTTAGATGTACACACCACACCAAATCTTTTCGAGTTACAACGTGTTGTTTAGGAGATACAAGCTAATTTTGTACGATGCGCTATTTCTTCTCATAAAGTTTAAATTTTTCCAATACATACGTATTTGCCTTTACTCTGCAACACTCTATTTCCTTATAACGTGGTATTTTTGCATATTCTTTCGAGAGAAAACTCTCCTCTGCGTTCTCTTTCGAGGCTACATGCTTAGACATACACGCAACACCAAAGCTTTTCGAATTACAACCTGTTGTTTAGGAAAAACAAGATAATTTCGCACGATGCGGATTTCCTTAAAACGTGGTTTTCTGAAAAATTTTGACGAAAGAAAATTCTCCTGTGGGTTCTCTTTTGAGGCTACATGTTTAGTTGTAAACGCCACACCAAATCTTTTCGAGTTACAACGTGTTGTTTAGGAGACACAAGCTAATTTTGTACGATGCGTTATTACCTCTCGTAAAGTGTTTCCAATACGTACTTATTTGTCTTTACTCTGCAACAATGTATTTCCATATAACGTGGTATTCTTACATATTCTTTCGAGAGAAAACTCTCCTGTGCATTCTCTTTTGAGGCTACACGCTTAGACATACACGCAACACCAAAGCTTTTCGAGTTACAACGTGTTGTTTAGGAAAAACAAGATAATTTCGCACGATGCAGGATTTCCTTAAAACGTGGTTTTCTGACAAATATTGACGAAAGAAAATTGTCCTGTGGTTCTCCTTTGAGGCTACACGTTAGACGTACACACCACACCAAATCTTTTCGAGTTATAACGTGTTGTTTAGGAGATACAAACTAATTTTGTATGATGCCTTATTTCTTCTCGTAAAGTTTAAGTGTTTCCAATAAGTATGTATTTGTCTTTACTCTGCAACACTGTATTTACTTATAACGTGGTATTCTTACATATTCTTTCGAGAGAAAACTCTCCTGTGCGTTCTCTTTTGAGGCTACACGATTAAACATACACGCAACACCAAAGCTTTTCGAATTACAATTTGTTGTTTAGGAAAAACTAGATAATTTCGCACGATGCGGGATTTCCTTAAAACGTGGTTTTCTGACAAATTTTGATGAATGAAAATACTCCTGTGGGTTCTCTTTTGAGGCTACACGTTTAGATGTACACACCACACCAAATCTTTTCGAGTTACAACGTGTTGTTTAGGAGATACAAGCTAATTTTGTACGATGCGCTATTTCTTCTCATAAAGTTTAAATTTTTCCAATACATACGTATTTGCCTTTACTCTGCAACACTCTATTTCCTTATAACGTGGTATTTTTGCATATTCTTTCGAGAGAAAACTCTCCTCTGCGTTCTCTTTCGAGGCTACGTGCTTAGACATACACGCAACACCAAAGCTTTTCGAATTACAACCTGTTGTTTAGGAAAAACAAGATAATTTCGCACGATGCGGATTTCCTTAAAACGTGGTTTTCTGAAAAATTTTGACGAAAGAAAATTCTCCTGTGGGTTCTCTTTTGAGGCTACATGTTTAGTTGTAAACGCCACACCAAATCTTTTCGAGTTACAACGTGTTGTTTAGGAGACACAAGCTAATTTTGTACGATGCGTTATTACCTCTCGTAAAGTGTTTCCAATACGTACTTATTTGTCTTTACTCTGCAACAATGTATTTCCATATAACGTGGTATTCTTACATATTCTTTCGAGAGAAAACTCTCCTGTGCATTCTCTTTTGAGGCTACACGCTTAGACATACACGCAACACCAAAGCTTTTCGAGTTACAACGTGTTGTTTAGGAAAAACAAGATAATTTCGCACGATGCAGGATTTCCTTAAAACGTGGTTTTCTGACAAATATTGACGAAAGAAAATTGTCCTGTGGTTCTCCTTTGAGGCTACACGTTAGACGTACACACCACACCAAATCTTTTCGAGTTATAACGTGTTGTTTAGGAGATACAAACTAATTTTGTATGATGCCTTATTTCTTCTCGTAAAGTTTAAGTGTTTCCAATAAGTATGTATTTGTCTTTACTCTGCAACACTGTATTTACTTATAACGTGGTATTCTTACATATTCTTTCGAGAGAAAACTCTCCTGTGCGTTCTCTTTTGAGGCTACACGATTAAACATACACGCAACACCAAAGCTTTTCGAATTACAATTTGTTGTTTAGGAAAAACTAGATAATTTCGCACGATGCGGGATTTCCTTAAAACGTGGTTTTCTGACAAATTTTGACGAATGAAAATACTCCTGTGGGTTCTCTTTTGAGGCTACACGTTTAGATGTACACACCACACCAAATCTTTTCGAGTTACAACGTGTTGTTTAGGAGATACAAGCTAATTTTGTACGATGCGCTATTTCTTCTCATAAAGTTTAAATTTTTCCAATACATACGTATTTGCCTTTACTCTGCAACACTCTATTTCCTTATAACGTGGTATTTTTGCATATTCTTTCGAGAGAAAACTCTCCTCTGCGTTCTCTTTCGAGGCTACATGCTTAGACATACACGCAACACCAAAGCTTTTCGAATTACAACCTGTTGTTTAGGAAAAACAAGATAATTTCGCACGATGCGGATTTCCTTAAAACGTGGTTTTCTGAAAAATTTTGACGAAAGAAAATTCTCCTGTGGGTTCTCTTTTGAGGCTACATGTTTAGTTGTAAACGCCACACCAAATCTTTTCGAGTTACAACGTGTTGTTTAGGAGACACAAGCTAATTTTGTACGATGCGTTATTACCTCTCGTAAAGTGTTTCCAATACGTACTTATTTGTCTTTACTCTGCAACAATGTATTTCCATATAACGTGGTATTCTTACATATTCTTTCGAGAGAAAACTCTCCTGTGCATTCTCTTTTGAGGCTACACGCTTAGACATACACGCAACACCAAAGCTTTTCGAGTTACAACGTGTTGTTTAGGAAAAACAAGATAATTTCGCACGATGCAGGATTTCCTTAAAACGTGGTTTTCTGACAAATATTGACGAAAGAAAATTGTCCTGTGGTTCTCCTTTGAGGCTACACGTTAGACGTACACACCACACCAAATCTTTTCGAGTTATAACGTGTTGTTTAGGAGATACAAACTAATTTTGTATGATGCCTTATTTCTTCTCGTAAAGTTTAAGTGTTTCCAATAAGTATGTATTTGTCTTTACTCTGCAACACTGTATTTACTTATAACGTGGTATTCTTACATATTCTTTCGAGAGAAAACTCTCCTGTGCGTTCTCTTTTGAGGCTACACGATTAAACATACACGCAACACCAAAGCTTTTCGAATTACAATTTGTTGTTTAGGAAAAACTAGATAATTTCGCACGATGCGGGATTTCCTTAAAACGTGGTTTTCTGACAAATTTTGACGAATGAAAATACTCCTGTGGGTTCTCTTTTGAGGCTACACGTTTAGATGTACACACCACACCAAATCTTTTCGAGTTACAACGTGTTGTTTAGGAGATACAAGCTAATTTTGTACGATGCGCTATTTCTTCTCATAAAGTTTAAATTTTTCCAATACATACGTATTTGCCTTTACTCTGCAACACTCTATTTCCTTATAACGTGGTATTTTTGCATATTCTTTCGAGAGAAAACTCTCCTCTGCGTTCTCTTTCGAGGCTACATGCTTAGACATACACGCAACACCAAAGCTTTTCGAATTACAACCTGTTGTTTAGGAAAAACAAGATAATTTCGCACGATGCGGATTTCCTTAAAACGTGGTTTTCTGAAAAATTTTGACGAAAGAAAATTCTCCTGTGGGTTCTCTTTTGAGGCTACATGTTTAGTTGTAAACGCCACACCAAATCTTTTCGAGTTACAACGTGTTGTTTAGGAGACACAAGCTAATTTTGTATGATGCATTATTACTTCTTGTAAAGTGTTTCCAATACTTATGTGTTTGTCTTTACTCTGCAACACTGTATTTCCTTATAACGTGGTATTCTTACATATTCTTTCGAGAGAAAACTCTCCTGTGCGTTCTCTTTTGAGGCTACACGCTTAGACATACACGCAACACCAAAGCTTTTCGAATTACAACGTGTTGTTTAGGAAGAACAAGATAATTTCTCACGATGCGGGATTTCCTTAAAATGTGGTTTTCTGACAAATTTTGACGAAAAAAAATTGTCCTGTGGTTCTCTTTTGAGGCTACACGTTTAGACGTACACGCCACACCAAATCTTTTCGAGTTACAACGTGTTGTTTAGGAGATACAAGCTAATTTTGTATGATGCTTTATTTCATCTCGCTAATTTTAAGGGTTTCCAATACGTAAGTATTTGTCTTTATTCTGCAACATTGTACTTCCTTATAACGTGGTATTCTTACATATTCTTTCGAGAGAAAACTCTTCTGTGTGTTCGCTTTTGAGGCTACATGCTTAGACATACACGCAACACCAAAGCTTTTCGAGTTACAACGCGTTGTTTAGGAAAAACAAGATAATTTCGCACGATGCGGGATTTCCTTAATACGTGGTTTTCTGACAAATTTTTAGCAAAGAAAATTCTCCTGTGGGTTTTCTTTTGAGGCTACACATTTAGACGTACACGCCACACCAAATGTTTTCGAGTTACAACGTGTTGTTTAGGAGATACAAACTAATTTTTTACAATGCGTTATTTCTTCTCATAAAGTGTTTCCAATAAGTACGTATTTGTCTTTACTCTGCAACACTGTATTTCCTTATAACGTGGTATTCTTACATATTCTTTCGAGAGAAAACTCTCCTGTGCGTTCTCTTTTGAGGCTACACGCTTAGACATACACGCAACACCAAAGCTTTTCGAATTACAACATGTTGTTTAGGAAAAACAAGATACTCTCTCACGATAATTTTGCACGATGCAGGATTTCCTTAAAACGTGGTTTTCTGAAAATTTTGACGAAAGAAAATTCTCCTATGGGTTCTCTTTTGAGGCTACACGTTTAGACGTACACTCCACACCAAGTCATTTCAAGTTACAACGTGTTGTTTAGGAGATACGAGCTAATTTTGTACGATGCTTTATTTCATCTCTTAAAGTTTAAGGGTTTCCAATACGTACGTATTTGTCTTTACTCTGCAACACTGTATTTCCTTATAACGTGGTATTCTTACATATTCTTTGGAGAGAAAACTCTCCTGTGTGTTCTCTTTTGAGGCTATACACTGAGACATACATGCAACACAACAGCTTTTCGAGTTACCACGTGTTGTTTAGGAAAAACAAGATAATTTCGCACGATGCAGGATTTCCTTAATACGTGGTTTTCTGACAAATTTGACCAAAGAAAATTCTCCTGTGGGTTCTCTTTTGAGGCTACACGTTTAGACGTACACGCCACATCAAATCTTTTCGAGTAACAACGTGTTGTTTAGGAGATAGAAGCTAATTTTGTACAATGCGTTATTTCTTCTCGTAAAGTGTTTCCAATACGTACGTATTTGTCTTTACTCTGCAACACTGTATTTCCTTATAACGTGGTATTCTTACAAATTCTATCGAGAAAATACTCTCCTTTGCGTTCTCTTTTGAGGTTACGCGCTTAGACATACACGCAACACCAAAACTTTTCGAGTTACAACTTGTTGTTTAGTAAAAAGAAGATAATTTTGCACGATGAGGGATTTCCTTAAAAAGTGGTTTTCTCACATATTTTGACGATAGAAAATTCTCCTGTCGGTTCTCTTTTGAGGCTACACGTTTAGACGTACATGCCACACCAAATTCTTTCGAGTTACAACCTGTTGTTTAGGAGATACAAGCTAATTTATTATGATGCGTTATTTCTTCTTGTAAAGTGTTTCCAATACATACGTTTTTGTCTTTACTCTGCAACACTGTATTTCCTTATAACGTGGTATTCTTACATATTCTTTCGAAAGAAAACTCTCCTGTGCGTTCTCCTTTGAGTCTACACGCTTAGCCATACACGCAACACAGAAGATTTTCGAGTTACAACGTGTTGTTTAGGAAAAACTAGATAATTTCGCACGATGCGAGATTTCGTTAAAACGTGGTTTCTGACAAATTTTGATGTAAGAAAATTCTACTGTCGGTTCTCTTTTGAGGCTACATGTTTAGACGTACATGTCACACGAAATCTTTTCGAGTTACAACGTGTTGTTTAGGAGATACAAGCCAATTTTGTACAATGCTTTATTTCTGCTCTTAAAGTGTTTCCAATATGTACGTATTTGTCTTCTCTCTGCAACACTGTATTTCCTTATAACGTGGTATTCTTACATATTCTTTCGAGAGAAAAAACTCTCCTGTGCATTCCCTTTTGAGGCTACACACTTAGACATACACGCAACACCAAAGATTTTCGAGTTACAACTTGTTGTTTAGGAAAACAAGATAATTTTGTAGGATGTGGGATTTCTTTAAAACGTGGTTTTCTGACAAATTTTAAAGAAAGAAAATTCTCCAGTTGTTTCTCTTTTGAGGCTTCACTTTTAGACGTACATGCCAAACCAAATGTTTTCGAGTTTCCACTTGTTGTTTAGGAGATACAAGCTAATATTGTATGATGCGTAATTTCTTTCATAAAGTGTTTCCAATATGTACTTTTTGTCTTTACTTTGCAACACTGTATTTCCTTATAACGTTGTATTCTTACATGTTCTTTCGAGAGAAAACTCTCCTGTTCATTCTCTTTTGAAGCTACACGCTTAGACATACACGCAACACCAAAGCTTTTCGAGTTACAACGTGTTGTTTAGGAAAAACAAGATAATTTCGGAGGATGTGGGATTTCCTTAAAACGTGGTTTTCTGACAAATTTTGACGAAAGAAAATTCCCCTTTGTGTTCTCTTTTGAGGCTACACGTTTAGACGTACACGCCAAACCAAAACTTTTCGAGTTACCACGTTTTGTTTAGGAGATACAAGCTAAATTTGTTCGATGCTTTATTTCTTCTCGTAAAGTGTTCCCAATATATACTTATTTGTTTTTACTCTGCAAAATTGTATTTCCTAATAAAGTGGTATTCTTACATATTCTTTCGAGAGAAAACCCTCCTGTGCCTTCTCTTTTGAGGCTCCATGCTTACACATACACGCAACACGAAAGCTTTTCGAGTTACAACATGTTGTTTAGGAAAAAGAAGATGATATCGCACGATGCAGGATTTCATTAAAACGTAGTTTTCTGAAAAATTTTGACGAAAGAAAATTCTCCTGTGGGTTCTCTTTTGAGGCTACACCTTTAGACGTACACGCCACACCAAATCTTTTCGAGTTACAACCTGTTGTTTGGGAGATACAAGCTAATTTTGTAAGATGCGTTAATTCTTCTCGTAAGGTGTTTCCAATACGTAAGTATTTGTCTTTACTCTTCAACACTGTATTTCCTTATAACGTGGTATTCTTACATATTCTTTCGAGAGAAAACTATCCTGTGCGTTCCCTTTTGAGGCTACACACTTAGACATACAGGCAACACCAAAGCTTTTCGAGTTACAACGTGTTGTTTATGAATAAAAAGATAATTTCGCACGATGTGGGATTTCCTTAAAACGTGGTTTTCTGACAAATTTTGACAAAAGAATATTCTCCTGTGGGTTCTCTTTTGACGCTAAATGTATAGACGTGCACGCCACACCAAATCCTTTCGAGTTACCACGTGTTGTTTAGGAGATACAAGCTAATTTTGTATGATGTGTTATTTCTTCTCGTAAAGTGTTGCCAAAACGTACGTATTTGTCTTTCTCTGCAACACTGTATTTCCGTATAACGTGGTATTCTTACATATTCTTTCGAGGAAAAACTCTCCTGTGCATTCTCTTTTGAGGCTACACGCTTAGACATACACGCAACACCAAGGCTTTTCGAGTTACAACGTGTTGTTTAGGAAAAACAAGATTATTTCGCACGATGCGAGATTTCCATAAAACGTGGTTTTCTGAAAAATTTTGACGAAAAAAGTTTTCCTGTGGGTTCTCTTTTGAGGCTACACGTGTAGAGGTACGAGCCACACCAAATCTTTTCGAGTTACAACGTGTTGTTTAGGAGATACAAGCTAATTTTGTACGATGCGTTATTTCTTCTCTTAAAGTGTTTCCAATACGTACTTAGTTGTCTTTACTCTGCCACACCGTATTTCCTTATAACGTGGTATTCCTACATATTCTTTCGAGAGAAAACTTTTCTGTGCGTTCTCTTTTGAGGCTACACGCTTAGAAATACACGCAACCCCAAAGCTTTTCGATTTACAACGTGTTGTTTGGAAAAACAAAATAATTTCGCACGATGCGAGATTTTCTTAAAACGTGGTTTCTGACAAATTTTGATGAAAGAAAATTCTCCTGTGGGTTCTCTTTTGAGGCTACACGTTTAGACGTACACGTCACACCAAATCTTTTCGAGTTATAACGTGTTGTTTAGGAGATACAAGCTAATTTTGTATGATGCGTTACTTCTTCTCCTAAAGTGTTTCCAATACATATGTATTTTTGTTGACTCTACAACACTGTATTTCCTTATAACGTGGTATTCTTACCTATTCTTTTGAAAGAAAACTCTCCTGTGCCTTCTCTATTGAGGCTCCACGCTTAGACATACACGCAACACTAAAGCTTTTCGAGTTACAACATGTTGTTTAGGAAAAAGAAGATGATTTCGCACGATGCGGGATTTCCTTAATACGTGGTTTTCTGAAAAATTTTAACGAAAGAAAATTCTCCTGTGGGTTCTCTTTTGAGGCTACACGTTTAGACGTACACGCCACATCAAATCTTTTCGAGTTACAATGTGTTGTTTAGGAGATACAAGCTAATTTTGTTCGATGCGTTAATTCTTCTCATTAAGTGATTCCAATACGTATGTATTTGTCTTTACTCTGCAATACTGTATTTCATTATAATGTGGTATTCTTAGGTATTCTTACTAGAGAAAACTATCCTGGGCATTCCCTTTTGAGGCTACACACTTAGACATACAGGCAACACCAAAGCATTTCGAGTTACAACGTGTTGTTTACGAAAAAGAAGATAATATTGCACCTTGCAGGATTTCCTTAAATCGTGGTTTTCTGACAAATTTTGACGAAAGAAAATTCTCCTGTGGGTTCTCTTTTGAGGCTACACGTTTAGACGTACACACCACACCAAATCCTTTCGAGATACCACGTGTTGTTTAGAAGATACAAGATAATTTTGTAAGATGCATTATTTCTTCTCGTAAAGTGTTTCCAATACAAACGTATTTGTCTTTACACTGCAAAACTTTATTTTCTTATAACGTTGTATTCTTACATGTTCTTTCGAGAGAAAACTCTCCTGTGCGTTCTCTTTAGAGGCTACACGCTTAGACATACACGCAACACCAAAGCTTTTCGAGTTACAACGTGTTGTTTAGGAAAAACAAGATAATATTGCACGATGCGGGATTTCCTTAAAACGTGGTTTTCTGACAAATTTTGACGAAAGAAAGTTCTCCTGTGGGTTCTCTTTTGAGGCTACACGTGTAGACGTACGAGCCTCACCAAATCTTTTCGAGTTCCAACGTGTTGTTTAGGAGATACAAGCTAATTTTGTACGACACGTTATTTCTTCTCTTAAAGTGTTTCCAATACGTACGTATTTGTCTTTACTCTGCAACACTGTATTTCCTTATAACGTAGTATTCTTACATATTCTTTTGAGAGAAAACTCTCCTGGGTGTTCTCTTTTGAGTCTACATGCTTACACATACACGCAACAGCAAAGGTTTTCGAGTTACAATGTGTTGTTTAGGAAAAATAAGATAATTTCGCACGATGCGAGATTTCCTTAAAACGTGGTTTCTGACAAATTTTGATGAAAGAAAATTCTCCTGTCGGTTCTCTTTTGAGGCTACACGTTTAGACATACACCTCACACCAAATCTTTTCGAGTTACAACGTGTTGTTTAGGAGATACAAGCTTATTTTGTTCAATGCGTTATTTCTTCCCGTAAAATATTTCCAATTTGTACTTATTTGTCTTTACTCTGCAAAATTGTATTTCCTTATAATGTGGTATTCTTACATATTCTTTCGAGAGAAAACTCTTCTGTGCCTTCTCTTTTCAGGCTCCACACTTAGACATACACGCAACACCAAAGCTTTTCGAGTTACAACATGTTGTTTAGGAAAAAGATGATTTCGCACAATGCGGGATTTCCTTAAAACGTGGTTTTCTGAAAAATTTTGACGAAAGAAAATTCTCCTGTGGGTTCTCTTTTGAGGCTACACGTTTAGACGTACACGCTACAGCAAATCTTTTCGAGTAACAATGTGTTGTTTAGGAGATTCAAGCTAATTTTGTACTATGCGTTAATTCTTCTCGTAAAGTTTTTCCAATATGTAAGTATTTGTCTTTACTCTGCAACACTGTATTTCCTTATAACGTGGTATTCTTACATATTCTTTCGAGAGAAAACTATCCTGTGCGTTCCCTTTTGAGGCTACACACTTAGATGTACAGGCAACACCAAAGCTTTTCGAGGTACAACGTGTTGTTTATGAAAAACAAGATAATTTCGCACGATGCGGGATTTCCTTAAAACATGGTTTTCTGACAAATTTTGAAGAAAGAAAATTCTCCTGTGGGTTCTCTTTTGAGGCTGCACGTGTAGACGTACGAGCCTCACCAAATCTATTCGAGTTCCAACGTGTTGTTTAGGAGATACAAGCTAATTTTGTACGACACGTTATTTCTTCTCTTAAAGTGTATCCAATACGTACGTATTTGTCTTTACTCTGCAACACTGTATTTCCTTATAACGTAGTATTCTTACATATTCTTTCGAGAGAAAACTCTCCTGAGTGTTCTCTTTTGAGGCTACATGCTTAGACATACACGCAACAGCAAAGGTTTTCGAGTTACAATGTGTTGTTTAGGAAAAATAAGATAATTTCGCACGATGCGAGATTTCCTTAAAACGTGGTTTCTGACAAATTTTGATGAAAGAAAATTCTCCTGTGGGTTCTCTTTTGAGGCTACACGTTTAGACGTACACCTCACACCAAATCTTTTCGAGTTACAACGTGTTGTTTAGGAGATACAAGCTAACTTTGTACAATGCGTTATTTCTTCCCGTAAAATATTTCCAATTTGTACTTATTTGTCTTTACTCTGCAAAATTGTATTTCCTTATAATGTGGTATTCTTACATATTCTTTCGAGAGAAAACTCTTCTGTGCCTTCTCTTTTCAGGCTCCACACTTAGACATACACGCAACACCAAAGCTTTTCGAGTTACAACATGTTGTTTAGGAAAAAGATGATTTCGCACAATGCGGGATTTCCTTAAAACGTGGTTTTCTGAAAAATTTTGACGAAAGAAAATTCTCCTGTGGGTTCTCTTTTGAGGCTACACGTTTAGACGTACACGCTACAGCAAATCTTTTCGAGTAACAATGTGTTGTTTAGGAGATTCAAGCTAATTTTGTACTATGCATTAATTCTTCTCGTAAAGTTTTTCCAATATGTAAGTATTTGTCTTTACTCTGCAACACTGTATTTCCTTATAACATGGTATTCTTACATATTCTTTCGAGAGAAAACTATCCTGTGCGTTCCCTTTTGAGGCTACACACTTAGATATACAGGCAACACCAAAGCTAGTCGAGGTACAACGTGTTGTTTATGAAAAACAAGATAATTTCGCACGATGCGGGATTTCCTTAAAACGTGGTTTTCTGACAAATTTTGAAGAAAGAAAATTCTCCTGTGGGTTCTCTTTTGAGGCTGCACGTGTAGACGTACGAGCCTCACCAAATCTTTTCGAGTTCCAACGTGTTGTTTAGGAGATACAAGCTAATTTTGTACGACACGTTATTTCTTCTCAAAGTGTTTCCAATATGTACGTATTTGTCTTTACTCTGCAACACTGTATTTCCTTATAACGTAGTATTCTTACATATTCTTTCGAGAGAAAACTCTCCTGCGTGTTCTCTTTTGAGGCTACATGCTTAGACATACACGCAACAGCAAAAGTTTTCGAGTTACAATGTGTTGTTTAGGAAAAATAAGATAATTTCGCACCATGCGAGATTTCCTTAAAACGTGGTTTCTGACAAATTTTGATGAAAGAAAATTCTCCTGTGGGTTCTCTTTTGAGGCTACACGTTTAGACGTACACCTCACACCAAATCTTTTCGAGTTACAACGTGTTGTTTAGGAGATACAAGCTAATTTTGTTCGATGCGTTATTTCTTCCCGTAAAATATTTCCAATTTGTACTTATTTGTCTTTACTCTGCAAAATTGTATTTCCTTATAATGTGGTATTCTTACATATTCTTTCGAGAGAAAACTCTTCTGTGCCTTCTCTTTTCAGGCTCCACACTTAGACATACACGCAACACCAAAGCTTTTCGAGTTACAACATGTTGTTTAGGAAAAAGATGATTTCGCACAATGCGGGATTTCCTTAAAACGTGGTTTTCTGAAAAATTTTGACGAAAGAAAATTCTCCTGTGGGTTCTCTTTTGAGGCTACACGTTTAGACGTACACGCTACAGCAAATCTTTTCGAGTAACAATGTGTTGTTTAGGAGATTCAAGCTAATTTTGTACTATGCGTTAATTCTTCTCGTAAAGTTTTTCCAATATGTAAGTATTTGTCTTTACTCTGCAACACTGTATTTCCTTATAACGTGGTATTCTTACATATTCTTTCGAGAGAAAACTATCCTGTGCGTTCCCTTTTGAGGCTACACACTTAGATGTACAGGCAACACCAAAGCTTTTCGAGGTACAACGTGTTGTTTATGAAAAACAAGATAATTTCGCACGATGCGGGATTTCCTTAAAACATGGTTTTCTGACAAATTTTGAAGAAAGAAAATTCTCCTGTGGGTTCTCTTTTGAGGCTGCACGTGTAGACGTACGAGCCTCACCAAATCTTTTCGAGTTCCAACGTGTTGTTTAGGAGATACAAGCTAATTTTGTACGACACGTTATTTCTTCTCTTAAAGTGTATCCAATACGTACGTATTTGTCTTTACTCTGCAACACTGTATTTCCTTATAACGTAGTATTCTTACATATTCTTTCGAGAGAAAACTCTCCTGAGTGTTCTCTTTTGAGGCTACATGCTTAGACATACACGCAACAGCAAAGGTTTTCGAGTTACAATGTGTTGTTTAGGAAAAATAAGATAATTTCGCACGATGCGAGATTTCCTTAAAACGTGGTTTCTGACAAATTTTGATGAAAGAAAATTCTCCTGTGGGTTCTCTTTTGAGGCTACACGTTTAGACGTACACCTCACACCAAATCTTTTCGAGTTACAACGTGTTGTTTAGGAGATACAAGCTAACTTTGTACAATGCGTTATTTCTTCCCGTAAAATATTTCCAATTTGTACTTATTTGTCTTTACTCTGCAAAATTGTATTTCCTTATAATGTGGTATTCTTACATATTCTTTCGAGAGAAAACTCTTCTGTGCCTTCTCTTTTCAGGCTCCACACTTAGACATACACGCAACACCAAAGCTTTTCGAGTTACAACATGTTGTTTAGGAAAAAGATGATTTCGCACAATGCGGGATTTCCTTAAAACGTGGTTTTCTGAAAAATTTTGACGAAAGAAAATTCTCCTGTGGGTTCTCTTTTGAGGCTACACGTTTAGACGTACACGCTACAGCAAATCTTTTCGAGTAACAATGTGTTGTTTAGGAGATTCAAGCTAATTTTGTACTATGCATTAATTCTTCTCGTAAAGTTTTTCCAATATGTAAGTATTTGTCTTTACTCTGCAACACTGTATTTCCTTATAACATGGTATTCTTACATATTCTTTCGAGAGAAAACTATCCTGTGCGTTCCCTTTTGAGGCTACACACTTAGATATACAGGCAACACCAAAGCTAGTCGAGGTACAACGTGTTGTTTATGAAAAACAAGATAATTTCGCACGATGCGGGATTTCCTTAAAACGTGGTTTTCTGACAAATTTTGAAGAAAGAAAATTCTCCTGTGGGTTCTCTTTTGAGGCTGCACGTGTAGACGTACGAGCCTCACCAAATCTTTTCGAGTTCCAACGTGTTGTTTAGGAGATACAAGCTAATTTTGTACGACACGTTATTTCTTCTCTTAAAGTGTTTCCAATATGTACGTATTTGTCTTTACTCTGCAACACTGTATTTCCTTATAACGTAGTATTCTTACATATTCTTTCGAGAGAAAACTCTCCTGCGTGTTCTCTTTTGAGGCTACATGCTTAGACATACACGCAACAGCAAAAGTTTTCGAGTTACAATGTGTTGTTTAGGAAAAATAAGATAATTTCGCACCATGCGAGATTTCCTTAAAACGTGGTTTCTGACAAATTTTGATGAAAGAAAATTCTCCTGTGGGTTCTCTTTTGAGGCTACACGTTTAGACGTACACCTCACACCAAATCTTTTCGAGTTACAACGTGTTGTTTAGGAGATACAAGCTAATTTTGTTCGATGCGTTATTTCTTCCCGTAAAATATTTCCAATTTGTACTTATTTGTCTTTACTCTGCAAAATTGTATTTCCTTATAATGTGGTATTCTTACATATTCTTTCGAGAGAAAACTCTTCTGTGCCTTCTCTTTTCAGGCTCCACACTTAGACATACACGCAACACCAAAGCTTTTCGAGTTACAACATGTTGTTTAGGAAAAAGATGATTTCGCACAATGCGGGATTTCCTTAAAACGTGGTTTTCTGAAAAATTTTGACGAAAGAAAATTCTCCTGTGGGTTCTCTTTTGAGGCTACACGTTTAGACGTACACGCTACAGCAAATCTTTTCGAGTAACAATGTGTTGTTTAGGAGATTCAAGCTAATTTTGTACTATGCGTTAATTCTTCTCGTAAAGTTTTTCCAATATGTAAGTATTTGTCTTTACTCTGCAACACTGTATTTCCTTATAACGTGGTATTCTTACATATTCTTTCGAGAGAAAACTATCCTGTGCGTTCCCTTTTGAGGCTACACACTTAGATGTACAGGCAACACCAAAGCTTTTCGAGGTACAACGTGTTGTTTATGAAAAACAAGATAATTTCGCACGATGCGGGATTTCCTTAAAACATGGTTTTCTGACAAATTTTGAAGAAAGAAAATTCTCCTGTGGGTTCTCTTTTGAGGCTGCACGTGTAGACGTACGAGCCTCACCAAATCTTTTCGAGTTCCAACGTGTTGTTTAGGAGATACAAGCTAATTTTGTACGACACGTTATTTCTTCTCTTAAAGTGTATCCAATACGTACGTATTTGTCTTTACTCTGCAACACTGTATTTCCTTATAACGTAGTATTCTTACATATTCTTTCGAGAGAAAACTCTCCTGAGTGTTCTCTTTTGAGGCTACATGCTTAGACATACACGCAACAGCAAAGGTTTTCGAGTTACAATGTGTTGTTTAGGAAAAATAAGATAATTTCGCACGATGCGAGATTTCCTTAAAACGTGGTTTCTGACAAATTTTGATGAAAGAAAATTCTCCTGTGGGTTCTCTTTTGAGGCTACACGTTTAGACGTACACCTCACACCAAATCTTTTCGAGTTACAACGTGTTGTTTAGGAGATACAAGCTAACTTTGTACAATGCGTTATTTCTTCCCGTAAAATATTTCCAATTTGTACTTATTTGTCTTTACTCTGCAAAATTGTATTTCCTTATAATGTGGTATTCTTACATATTTTTTCGAGAGAAAACTCTTCTGTGCCTTCTCTTTTCAGGCTCCACACTTAGACATACACGCAACACCAAAGCTTTTCGAGTTACAACATGTTGTTTAGGAAAAAGATGATTTCGCACAATGCGGGATTTCCTTAAAACGTGGTTTTCTGAAAAATTTTGACGAAAGAAAATTCTCCTGTGGGTTCTCTTTTGAGGCTACACGTTTAGACGTACACGCTACAGCAAATCTTTTCGAGTAACAATGTGTTGTTTAGGAGATTCAAGCTAATTTTGTACTATGCATTAATTCTTCTCGTAAAGTTTTTCCAATATGTAAGTATTTGTCTTTACTCTGCAACACTGTATTTCCTTATAACATGGTATTCTTACATATTCTTTCGAGAGAAAACTATCCTGTGCGTTCCCTTTTGAGGCTACACACTTAGATATACAGGCAACACCAAAGCTAGTCGAGGTACAACGTGTTGTTTATGAAAAACAAGATAATTTCGCACGATGCGGGATTTCCTTAAAACGTGGTTTTCTGACAAATTTTGAAGAAAGAAAATTCTCCTGTGGGTTCTCTTTTGAGGCTGCACGTGTAGACGTACGAGCCTCACCAAATCTTTTCGAGTTCCAACGTGTTGTTTAGGAGATACAAGCTAATTTTGTACGACACGTTATTTCTTCTCTTAAAGTGTTTCCAATATGTACGTATTTGTCTTTACTCTGCAACACTGTATTTCCTTATAACGTAGTATTCTTACATATTCTTTCGAGAGAAAACTCTCCTGCGTGTTCTCTTTTGAGGCTACATGCTTAGACATACACGCAACAGCAAAAGTTTTCGAGTTACAATGTGTTGTTTAGGAAAAATAAGATAATTTCGCACCATGCGAGATTTCCTTAAAACGTGGTTTCTGACAAATTTTGATGAAAGAAAATTCTCCTGTGGGTTCTCTTTTGAGGCTACACGTTTAGACGTACACCTCACACCAAATCTTTTCGAGTTACAACGTGTTGTTTAGGAGATACAAGCTAATTTTGTTCGATGCGTTATTTCTTCCCGTAAAATATTTCCAATTTGTACTTATTTGTCTTTACTCTGCAAAATTGTATTTCCTTATAATGTGGTATTCTTACATATTCTTTCGAGAGAAAACTCTTCTGTGCCTTCTCTTTTCAGGCTCCACACTTAGACATACACGCAACACCAAAGCTTTTCGAGTTACAACATGTTGTTTAGGAAAAAGATGATTTCGCACAATGCGGGATTTCCTTAAAACGTGGTTTTCTGAAAAATTTTGACGAAAGAAAATTCTCCTGTGGGTTCTCTTTTGAGGCTACACGTTTAGACGTACACGCTACAGCAAATCTTTTCGAGTAACAATGTGTTGTTTAGGAGATTCAAGCTAATTTTGTACTATGCGTTAATTCTTCTCGTAAAGTTTTTCCAATATGTAAGTATTTGTCTTTACTCTGCAACACTGTATTTCCTTATAACGTGGTATTCTTACATATTCTTTCGAGAGAAAACTATCCTGTGCGTTCCCTTTTGAGGCTACACACTTAGATGTACAGGCAACACCAAAGCTTTTCGAGGTACAACGTGTTGTTTATGAAAAACAAGATAATTTCGCACGATGCGGGATTTCCTTAAAACATGGTTTTCTGACAAATTTTGAAGAAAGAAAATTCTCCTGTGGGTTCTCTTTTGAGGCTGCACGTGTAGACGTACGAGCCTCACCAAATCTATTCGAGTTCCAACGTGTTGTTTAGGAGATACAAGCTAATTTTGTACGACACGTTATTTCTTCTCTTAAAGTGTATCCAATACGTACGTATTTGTCTTTACTCTGCAACACTGTATTTCCTTATAACGTAGTATTCTTACATATTCTTTCGAGAGAAAACTCTCCTGAGTGTTCTCTTTTGAGGCTACATGCTTAGACATACACGCAACAGCAAAGGTTTTCGAGTTACAATGTGTTGTTTAGGAAAAATAAGATAATTTCGCACGATGCGAGATTTCCTTAAAACGTGGTTTCTGACAAATTTTGATGAAAGAAAATTCTCCTGTGGGTTCTCTTTTGAGGCTACACGTTTAGACGTACACCTCACACCAAATCTTTTCGAGTTACAACGTGTTGTTTAGGAGATACAAGCTAACTTTGTACAATGCGTTATTTCTTCCCGTAAAATATTTCCAATTTGTACTTATTTGTCTTTACTCTGCAAAATTGTATTTCCTTATAATGTGGTATTCTTACATATTTTTTCGAGAGAAAACTCTTCTGTGCCTTCTCTTTTCAGGCTCCACACTTAGACATACACGCAACACCAAAGCTTTTCGAGTTACAACATGTTGTTTAGGAAAAAGATGATTTCGCACAATGCGGGATTTCCTTAAAACGTGGTTTTCTGAAAAATTTTGACGAAAGAAAATTCTCCTGTGGGTTCTCTTTTGAGGCTACACGTTTAGACGTACACGCTACAGCAAATCTTTTCGAGTAACAATGTGTTGTTTAGGAGATTCAAGCTAATTTTGTACTATGCATTAATTCTTCTCGTAAAGTTTTTCCAATATGTAAGTATTTGTCTTTACTCTGCAACACTGTATTTCCTTATAACATGGTATTCTTACATATTCTTTCGAGAGAAAACTATCCTGTGCGTTCCCTTTTGAGGCTACACACTTAGATATACAGGCAACACCAAAGCTAGTCGAGGTACAACGTGTTGTTTATGAAAAACAAGATAATTTCGCACGATGCGGGATTTCCTTAAAACGTGGTTTTCTGACAAATTTTGAAGAAAGAAAATTCTCCTGTGGGTTCTCTTTTGAGGCTGCACGTGTAGACGTACGAGCCTCACCAAATCTTTTCGAGTTCCAACGTGTTGTTTAGGAGATACAAGCTAATTTTGTACGACACGTTATTTCTTCTCTTAAAGTGTTTCCAATATGTACGTATTTGTCTTTACTCTGCAACACTGTATTTCCTTATAACGTAGTATTCTTACATATTCTTTCGAGAGAAAACTCTCCTGCGTGTTCTCTTTTGAGGCTACATGCTTAGACATACACGCAACAGCAAAAGTTTTCGAGTTACAATGTGTTGTTTAGGAAAAATAAGATAATTTCGCACCATGCGAGATTTCCTTAAAACGTGGTTTCTGACAAATTTTGATGAAAGAAAATTCTCCTGTGGGTTCTCTTTTGAGGCTACACGTTTAGACGTACACCTCACACCAAATCTTTTCGAGTTACAACGTGTTGTTTAGGAGATACAAGCTAATTTTGTTCGATGCGTTATTTCTTCCCGTAAAATATTTCCAATTTGTACTTATTTGTCTTTACTCTGCAAAATTGTATTTCCTTATAATGTGGTATTCTTACATATTCTTTCGAGAGAAAACTCTTCTGTGCCTTCTCTTTTCAGGCTCCACACTTAGACATACACGCAACACCAAAGCTTTTCGAGTTACAACATGTTGTTTAGGAAAAAGATGATTTCGCACAATGCGGGATTTCCTTAAAACGTGGTTTTCTGAAAAATTTTGACGAAAGAAAATTCTCCTGTGGGTTCTCTTTTGAGGCTACACGTTTAGACGTACACGCTACAGCAAATCTTTTCGAGTAACAATGTGTTGTTTAGGAGATTCAAGCTAATTTTGTACTATGCGTTAATTCTTCTCGTAAAGTTTTTCCAATATGTAAGTATTTGTCTTTACTCTGCAACACTGTATTTCCTTATAACGTGGTATTCTTACATATTCTTTCGAGAGAAAACTATCCTGTGCGTTCCCTTTTGAGGCTACACAC
This sequence comes from Apodemus sylvaticus, assembly GCF_947179515.1. NCBI lineage: Eukaryota > Metazoa > Chordata > Mammalia > Rodentia > Muridae > Apodemus > Apodemus sylvaticus. The sequence continues at coordinate 219,772 of NW_026263456.1, forward strand.
TTAGATGTACAGGCAACACCAAAGCTTTTCGAGGTACAACGTGTTGTTTATGAAAAACAAGATAATTTCGCACGATGCGGGATTTCCTTAAAACATGGTTTTCTGACAAATTTTGAAGAAAGAAAATTCTCCTGTGGGTTCTCTTTTGAGGCTGCACGTGTAGACGTACGAGCCTCACCAAATCTTTTCGAGTTCCAACGTGTTGTTTAGGAGATACAAGCTAATTTTGTACGACACGTTATTTCTTCTCTTAAAGTGTATCCAATACGTACGTATTTGTCTTTACTCTGCAACACTGTATTTCCTTATAACGTAGTATTCTTACATATTCTTTCGAGAGAAAACTCTCCTGAGTGTTCTCTTTTGAGGCTACATGCTTAGACATACACGCAACAGCAAAGGTTTTCGAGTTACAATGTGTTGTTTAGGAAAAATAAGATAATTTCGCACGATGCGAGATTTCCTTAAAACGTGGTTTCTGACAAATTTTGATGAAAGAAAATTCTCCTGTGGGTTCTCTTTTGAGGCTACACGTTTAGACGTACACCTCACACCAAATCTTTTCGAGTTACAACGTGTTGTTTAGGAGATACAAGCTAACTTTGTACAATGCGTTATTTCTTCCCGTAAAATATTTCCAATTTGTACTTATTTGTCTTTACTCTGCAAAATTGTATTTCCTTATAATGTGGTATTCTTACATATTTTTTCGAGAGAAAACTCTTCTGTGCCTTCTCTTTTCAGGCTCCACACTTAGACATACACGCAACACCAAAGCTTTTCGAGTTACAACATGTTGTTTAGGAAAAAGATGATTTCGCACAATGCGGGATTTCCTTAAAACGTGGTTTTCTGAAAAATTTTGACGAAAGAAAATTCTCCTGTGGGTTCTCTTTTGAGGCTACACGTTTAGACGTACACGCTACAGCAAATCTTTTCGAGTAACAATGTGTTGTTTAGGAGATTCAAGCTAATTTTGTACTATGCATTAATTCTTCTCGTAAAGTTTTTCCAATATGTAAGTATTTGTCTTTACTCTGCAACACTGTATTTCCTTATAACATGGTATTCTTACATATTCTTTCGAGAGAAAACTATCCTGTGCGTTCCCTTTTGAGGCTACACACTTAGATATACAGGCAACACCAAAGCTAGTCGAGGTACAACGTGTTGTTTATGAAAAACAAGATAATTTCGCACGATGCGGGATTTCCTTAAAACGTGGTTTTCTGACAAATTTTGAAGAAAGAAAATTCTCCTGTGGGTTCTCTTTTGAGGCTGCACGTGTAGACGTACGAGCCTCACCAAATCTTTTCGAGTTCCAACGTGTTGTTTAGGAGATACAAGCTAATTTTGTACGACACGTTATTTCTTCTCTTAAAGTGTTTCCAATATGTACGTATTTGTCTTTACTCTGCAACACTGTATTTCCTTATAACGTAGTATTCTTACATATTCTTTCGAGAGAAAACTCTCCTGCGTGTTCTCTTTTGAGGCTACATGCTTAGACATACACGCAACAGCAAAAGTTTTCGAGTTACAATGTGTTGTTTAGGAAAAATAAGATAATTTCGCACCATGCGAGATTTCCTTAAAACGTGGTTTCTGACAAATTTTGATGAAAGAAAATTCTCCTGTGGGTTCTCTTTTGAGGCTACACGTTTAGACGTACACCTCACACCAAATCTTTTCGAGTTACAACGTGTTGTTTAGGAGATACAAGCTAATTTTGTTCGATGCGTTATTTCTTCCCGTAAAATATTTCCAATTTGTACTTATTTGTCTTTACTCTGCAAAATTGTATTTCCTTATAATGTGGTATTCTTACATATTCTTTCGAGAGAAAACTCTTCTGTGCCTTCTCTTTTCAGGCTCCACACTTAGACATACACGCAACACCAAAGCTTTTCGAGTTACAACATGTTGTTTAGGAAAAAGATGATTTCGCACAATGCGGGATTTCCTTAAAACGTGGTTTTCTGAAAAATTTTGACGAAAGAAAATTCTCCTGTGGGTTCTCTTTTGAGGCTACACGTTTAGACGTACACGCTACAGCAAATCTTTTCGAGTAACAATGTGTTGTTTAGGAGATTCAAGCTAATTTTGTACTATGCGTTAATTCTTCTCGTAAAGTTTTTCCAATATGTAAGTATTTGTCTTTACTCTGCAACACTGTATTTCCTTATAACGTGGTATTCTTACATATTCTTTCGAGAGAAAACTATCCTGTGCGTTCCCTTTTGAGGCTACACACTTAGATGTACAGGCAACACCAAAGCTTTTCGAGGTACAACGTGTTGTTTATGAAAAACAAGATAATTTCGCACGATGCGGGATTTCCTTAAAACATGGTTTTCTGACAAATTTTGAAGAAAGAAAATTCTCCTGTGGGTTCTCTTTTGAGGCTGCACGTGTAGACGTACGAGCCTCACCAAATCTTTTCGAGTTCCAACGTGTTGTTTAGGAGATACAAGCTAATTTTGTACGACACGTTATTTCTTCTCTTAAAGTGTATCCAATACGTACGTATTTGTCTTTACTCTGCAACACTGTATTTCCTTATAACGTAGTATTCTTACATATTCTTTCGAGAGAAAACTCTCCTGGGTGTTCTCTTTTGAGGCTACATGCTTAGACATACACGCAACAGCAAAGGTTTTCGAGTTACAATGTGTTGTTTAGGAAAAATAAGATAATTTCGCACGATGCGAGATTTCCTTAAAACGTGGTTTCTGACAAATTTTGATGAAAGAAATTTCTCCTGTGGGTTCTCTTTTGAGGCTACACGTTTAGACGTACACCTCACACCAAATCTTTTCGAGTTACAACGTGTTGTTTAGGAGATACAAGCTAACTTTGTACAATGCGTTATTTCTTCCCGTAAAATATTTCCAATTTGTACTTATTTGTCTTTACTCTGCAAAATTGTATTTCCTTATAATGTGGTATTCTTACATATTTTTTCGAGAGAAAACTCTTCTGTGCCTTCTCTTTTCAGGCTCCACACTTAGACATACACGCAACACCAAAGCTTTTCGAGTTACAACATGTTGTTTAGGAAAAAGATGATTTCGCACAATGCGGGATTTCCTTAAAACGTGGTTTTCTGAAAAATTTTGACGAAAGAAAATTCTCCTGTGGGTTCTCTTTTGAGGCTACACGTTTAGACGTACACGCTACAGCAAATCTTTTCGAGTAACAATGTGTTGTTTAGGAGATTCAAGCTAATTTTGTACTATGCATTAATTCTTCTCGTAAAGTTTTTCCAATATGTAAGTATTTGTCTTTACTCTGCAACACTGTATTTCCTTATAACATGGTATTCTTACATATTCTTTCGAGAGAAAACTATCCTGTGCGTTCCCTTTTGAGGCTACACACTTAGATATACAGGCAACACCAAAGCTAGTCGAGGTACAACGTGTTGTTTATGAAAAACAAGATAATTTCGCACGATGCGGGATTTCCTTAAAACGTGGTTTTCTGACAAATTTTGAAGAAAGAAAATTCTCCTGTGGGTTCTCTTTTGAGGCTGCACGTGTAGACGTACGAGCCTCACCAAATCTTTTCGAGTTCCAACGTGTTGTTTAGGAGATACAAGCTAATTTTGTACGACACGTTATTTCTTCTCTTAAAGTGTTTCCAATATGTACGTATTTGTCTTTACTCTGCAACACTGTATTTCCTTATAACGTAGTATTCTTACATATTCTTTCGAGAGAAAACTCTCCTGCGTGTTCTCTTTTGAGGCTACATGCTTAGACATACACGCAACAGCAAAAGTTTTCGAGTTACAATGTGTTGTTTAGGAAAAATAAGATAATTTCGCACCATGCGAGATTTCCTTAAAACGTGGTTTCTGACAAATTTTGATGAAAGAAAATTCTCCTGTGGGTTCTCTTTTGAGGCTACACGTTTAGACGTACACCTCACACCAAATCTTTTCGAGTTACAACGTGTTGTTTAGGAGATACAAGCTAATTTTGTTCGATGCGTTATTTCTTCCCGTAAAATATTTCCAATTTGTACTTATTTGTCTTTACTCTGCAAAATTGTATTTCCTTATAATGTGGTATTCTTACATATTCTTTCGAGAGAAAACTCTTCTGTGCCTTCTCTTTTCAGGCTCCACACTTAGACATACACGCAACACCAAAGCTTTTCGAGTTACAACATGTTGTTTAGGAAAAAGATGATTTCGCACAATGCGGGATTTCCTTAAAACGTGGTTTTCTGAAAAATTTTGACGAAAGAAAATTCTCCTGTGGGTTCTCTTTTGAGGCTACACGTTTAGACGTACACGCTACAGCAAATCTTTTCGAGTAACAAGGTGTTGTTTAGGAGATTCAAGCTAATTTTGTACTATGCGTTAATTCTTCTCGTAAAGTTTTTCCAATATGTAAGTATTTGTCTTTACTCTGCAACACTGTATTTCCTTATAACGTGGTATTCTTACATATTCTTTCGAGAGAAAACTATCCTGTGCGTTCCCTTTTGAGGCTACACACTTAGATATACAGGCAACACCAAAGCTTTTCGAGGTACAACGTGTTGTTTATGAAAAACAAGATAATTTCGCACGATGCGGGATTTCCTTAAAACGTGGTTTTCTGACAAATTTTGAAGAAAGAAAATTCTCCTGTGGGTTCTCTTTTGAGGCTACACGTTTAGCCGTACACACCACACCAAATCCTTTCGAATTACCACGTGTTGTTTAGGAGATACTAGCAAATTTTGTACGATGCAATATTTCTTCTCGTAAAGTTTTTCCAATACGTACGTATTTGTCTTTACTCTGCAACACTGTATTTCCTTATAACGTTGTATTCTTACATGTTCTTTCGAGAGAAAACTCTACTGTGCGTTCTCTTTAGAGGCTCCATGCTTACACATACACGCAACACCAAAGCTTTTCGAGGTATAACGTTTTGTTTAGCAAAAAGAAGATGATTTCGCACGATACGGGATTTCCTTAAAACGTGGTTTTCTGACAAATTTTGAAGAAAGAAAATTCTCCTGTGGGTTCTCTTTTGAGGCTACATGTTTAAATGAACACGCCACACCAAATCTTTTCGAGTTACAATGTGTTGTTTTGGAGATACAAGCTAATTTTGTACGATGCGTTAATTCTTCTCCTAAAGTGTTTCCAATATGTACTTATTTGTCTTTACTCTGCAAAATTGTGTTTCCTTATAACGTGGTATTCTTACATATTCTCTCGAGAGAAAACTCTCCTGTGCCTTCTCTTTTGAGGCTCCACGCTTACACATACACGCAACACCAATGCTTTTCTAGTTACAACATGTTGTTTAGGAAAAAGAAGGTGATTTCGCACGATGCGGAATTTCCTTAAAACGTGGTTTTCTGAAAAATTTTGAAGAAAGAAAATTCTCCTGTGGGTTCTCTTTTGAGGCTACATGTTTAGACGTACACACCACACCAAAAGTTTCGAGTTACAACTTGTTGTTTAGGAGATACAACCTAATTTTGTACTATGCATTAATTCTTCTCGTAAAGTGTTTCCAATACGTACGTGTTTCTCTTTACTCTGCAACACTGTATTTCCTTATAACGTGGTATTCTTACATATTCTTTCGAGAGAAAACTCTCCTGTGCGTTCTCTTTTGAGGCTACATGCTTAGACAAACACGCAACACCAGAGATTTTCGAGTTAAAACGTGTTGTTTAGGAAAAAATAGATAATTTCGCTCGATGCGAGATTTCCATAAAACGTAGTTTCTGACAAATTTTGATGAAAGAAAATTCTCCTGTGTACTCTTTTGGGTCTACACGTTTAGACGTACACGTCACACCAAATCTTTTCGAGTTACAACGTGTTGTTTAGGAGATACAAGCTAATTTTGTACGATGCGTTATTACTTCTCGTAAAGTGATTCCAATATGTACTTAATTGCCTTTACTCTGCAAAATTGTATTTCTTTATAACGTGGTATTCTTACATATTCTTTCGAGAGAAAACTCTCCTGTGCGTTCTCTTTTGAGGCTCCACACTTAGACATACAGGCAACACCAAAGCTTTTTGAGTTACAACATGTTGTTTAGGAAAAAGAAGATGATTTGGCACCATGCGGGATTTCCTTAAAACGTGGTTTTCTGAAAAATTTTAACGAAAGAAAATTCTCCTGTAGGTTCTCTTTTGAGGGTACACGTTTAGACGTACACGCCACACCAAATCTTTTCGAGTTACAACGTGTTGTTTAGGAAATACAAGCTAATTTTGTACTGTGCTTTAATTCTTCTCGTAAAGTGTTTCCAATACGTACATATTTGTCTTTACTCTGCAACACTGTATTTCCTTATAACTTGGTATTCTTACATATTCTTTTGAGAGAAAACTCTCCTGTGCATTCTCCTTTGAGGCTACATGCTTAGACATACACATAACGCCAGAGCTTTTCGAGTTACAACGTGTTGTTTAGGGAAACAAGATAGTTTCGTACGATGCGAGATTTCCTTAAAACGTGGTTTCTGACAAATTTTGATGAAAGAAAATTCTCCTGTCGGTTCTCTTTTGAGGCTACACGTTTAGACGTACACGTCACACCAAATCTTTTCGAGTTACAAGGTGTTGTTTAGGAGATACAAGCTAATTTTTTACCATGCGAGAAGAAATACCGAATGTTGCAGAGTAAAGACAAATACATAAGTATTGGAAACACTTTATGAGAAGAAATAATGCATCGTACAAAATTAGCTTGTATCTCCTAAACAACACGTTGTAACTCGAAAAGAATTGGTGTGGCATGTATGTCTAAAGGTGTAGCCTCAGAAGAGATCCCATAGGAGAATTTTCTTTCATCAAAATTTTTCAGAAAATCACGTTTTAAGGAAATCCCGCATCGTGCGAAATTATCTTGTTTTTCCTAAACAACACGTTATAAATCGAAGAGCTTTGGTGTTGCATGTATGTCTTAGTGTGTAGCCTCAAAAGGGAACACACAGGATAGTTTTCTCTCGAAAGAATATGTAAGAATACCACGAATAAGGAAATACAGTGTTGCAGAGTAAAGACAAATACGTACGTATAGGAAACACTTTACTAGAAGAATTAACGCGTCTTACAAAATTAGCGTGTATCTCCTTAACAACACGTTGTAACTCGAAAAGATTTTGTGTGGCATGTATATCTAAACGTGTAGCCTCAAATGAGAACCCACAGGAGAATTTTCTTTCGTCAAAATTTTTCAGAAAACCACGTTTTAAGGAAATCCCGCATCATGCCAAATCATCTTCTTTTTCCTAAACAACATGTTTTAACTCGAAAAGCTTTGGTGTTGCGTGTAGGTCAAAGCGTGGAACCTCAAAAGAGAAGGCACAGGAGAGTTTTCTCTCGAAAGAACACGTAAGAATTCAACGTTATAAGGAAATACAGTGTCGAAGAGTAAAGACAAATACATATGTATTGGAAACACTTTGCAAGAAGAAATAACGCATCGTACAAAATTAGCTTGTATCTCCTAAACAACACGTGGTAACTCGAAAGGATTTGGTGTGACGTGTACGTCTAAATGCGTAGCCTCAAAAGAGAACCCACAGGAGAATTTTCTTTCGTCAAAATTTGTCAGAAAACCACGATTTAAGGAAATCCTGCATCGTGCGAAGTTATCTTGTTTTTCATAAACAACACGTTGTAACTCGAAAAGATTTGGTGTGGCGTGAACGACTAAACGTGTAGCCTCAAAGGAGAACCCACAGGAGAGCTTTCTTTCGTCAAAATTTGTCAGAAAACCACGTTTTAAGGAAATCCTGCATCCTGCGAAATTATCTTGTTTTTCCTAAACAACATGTTGTAACTCGAAAAGCTTTGGTGTTGCGTATATGTCTAAGCGTGTAGCCTCAAAAGAAAACGCACAGGAGAGTTTTCTCCCGAAAGAATATGTAGGAATACCACGTTATAAGGAAATACAGTGTTGCAGAGTAAAGACAAATACATACTTATTGGAAACACTTAAACTTTACGAGAAGAAATAAAACATAGTACAAAATTAGCTTGTATATCCTAAACAACACGTTATAACTCGAAAGGATTTGGTGTTGCGTGTATGTCTAAGCATGTAGCCTCAAAAGAGAATGCACAGGAGAGTTTTCTCTCAAAAGAATATGTAAGAATACCATGTTATAAGGAAACATATTGCTGCAGAGTAAAGACAAATACATACATTTTGGAAACACATTAAGAGAAGAAATAACGCATGGTACAAAATTAGCTTGTATCTCCGAAACAACATGTGGTAACTCAAAAATATTTGGTGTGGCGTGTACATCTAAACGTGTAGCCTCAAAAGAGAACCCACAGGAGAATTTTCTTACGTCAAAATTTGTCAGAAAACCACGTTTTAAGGAAATCCCGCATTGTGCGAAATTATCTTGTTTTTCCTAAACAACACATTGTAATTCGAAAAGCTTTGGTGGTGCATGTATGTCTAAACGTGTGGCCTAAAAAGATAACGCACAGGAGAGTTTTCTCTCGAAAGAATATATAAGAATACCACGTTATAAGGAAATACAGTGTTGCAGAGTAAAGACAAATATGTACTTATTGGAAACACTTTACGAGAAGAAATAACGCATGGTACAAAATTAGCTTGTATCTCCTAAACAACACGTTGTAACTCGACAAGATTTGGTGTGGCGTGTATGTCTAAACGTGTAGCCTCAAAAGTGAACTTACAGGAGTATTTTCTTTCGTCAAAATTTGTCAGAAAACCACGTTTTAAGGAAATCCCGCATCGTGGAAATTATCTTGTTTTTCCTAAACAACACGTTGTAACTCTAAAAGCTTTGGTGCTGCGTGTATGTCTAAGCGTGTAGCATCAAAAGAGAACGCACAGGAGAGTTTTCTCTCGAAAGAATATGTAAGAATACCGCGTTATAAGGAAATACAGTGTTGCAGAGTAAAGACAAATAAGTAAGTATTGGACACAATTTATGAGAAGAAATAACGCATCGTAAAAAATTAGCTTGTATCTCCTAAACAACACGTTGTAACTCGAAACGATTTGGTGTGACATGTACGTCTAAACATGTACCCTCAAAAGAGAACTCACAGGAGAATTTTCTTTCATCAAAATTTGTCAGAAAACACGTTTTAAGGAAATCTCGCATCGTGCAAAATTATCTTGTTTTTACTAAACAACACGGTGTAACTCGAAAAGCTTATTTATTGGAAAAACTTTACAAGAAGAAATAACGCATCGTACAAAATTAGCTTGTATCGCCTAAACAACACGTTGTAACTTAAAAAAGATTTGGACTGGCCTGTACGTCTAAACGTGTAGTCTCAAAAGAGAACCCATAGGAGAATTTTCTTTGGTCAAAATATGTCAGAAAACCACGTATTAAGGAAATCCCTCATTGTGCGAAATTATCTGGTTTTTCCTAAACAACACGTTGTAATGCGAAAAGCTTTGGTGTTGCGTGTATGTCTAAGCGTGTAGCCTCAAAAAAGGATGCACAGGAGAGTTTTTTCTCGAAAGAATATGTAAGAATACCACGTTATAAGGAAATACAGTGTTGCAGACTAAAGCCAAATACGTACGTATTGGAAACACTTTACTAGAAGAAATAACGCATCGTACAAAATTAGCTTGTATCTCCTAAACAACACGTTGTAACTCGAAAAGATTTGGTGTGGCGTGTACGTCTAAACGTGTAGTCTCAAAAGAGAACCCACAGGAGAATTTTCTTTCGTCAAAATTTTTCAGAAACCACGTTTTAAGTAAATCCCGCATCGTGCGAAATTATCTTGTTTTTCCTAAACAACACGTTGTAACTCGAAAGCTTTGGTGTTGCATGTATGTCTAAGTGTGTAGCCTCAAAAGAGAATGCACAGGAGAGTTTTTTCTCGATAGAATTTGTAAGGATACCACGTTATAAGGAAATACAGTGTTGCAGAATAAAGACAAATACGTATGTATTGGAAACCCATAAACTTTACGAGATGAAATAAATCATCGTACAAAATGAGCTTGTATCTCCTACACAACACGTTGTAACTCGAAAAGATTTGGTGTGGCGTGTACGTCTAAACATGTAGCCTCAAAAGAGAACCCACAGGAGAATTTTCTTTCATCAAAATTTGTCAGAAATCCACGTTTTAAGGAAATCCCGCATTGTGCGCAATTATCTTGTTTTTCATAAACAAAACATTGTAACTCTAAAAGCTTTGGTGTTGGGTGTATGTGCAAGTGTGTGGCCTCAAAAGAGAATGCACAGGAGAGTTTTCTCTCGAAAGAATATGTAAAAATACCACGTTATAAGGAAATACATTGCTGCAGAGTAGAGGCAAATACATACGTATTGGAAACATATTATGAGAATAAATAATGCATGGTAAAAAATTAGCTTGTATCTCCTAAACAACACATGGTAACTCAAAAAGATTTGGTGTGGCGTGTACGTCTAAATGTGTAGCCTCAAAAGAGAACCCACAGGAGAATTTTCTTACATCAAAATTTGTCAGAAAACCACATTTTACGGAAATCCCGCATCGTGCGAAATTATCTTGTTTTTCCTAATCAACACGTTGTAACTTGAAAAGCTTTGGTCTTGAGTGTATGTCTAAGCGTGTAGCCTCCAAAGGGAACGCACAGGATAGTTTTCTCTCGAAAGAATATGTAAGATACCATGTTAAAAGGAAATACAGTTTTGCAGAGTAAAGACAAATACTTATTTATTGGAAAAACTTTACGAGAAGAAATAACGCATCATAAAAAATTAGCTTGTATCTCCTAAACAACACGTTGTAACTCAAAAAGATTTGGTTTGGCATGTACGTCTAAACGTGTAGCCTCAAAAGAGAACCCACAGGAGAATTTTATTTCGCCAAATTTGTCAGAAAACCATGTTTTATGGAAATCCTGCATCATGTTAAATTATCTTGTTTTTCCTAAACAACACGTTGTACCTCGAAAAGCTTTGGTGTTGTGTGAATGTCTAAGCGTGTAGCCTCAAAAGAGAATGCACAGAAGAGTTTTCTCTCGAAAGAACATGTAAGAATACAACATTATAAGGAAATACAGTTTTGCAGAGTAAAGACAAATACGTATGTATTTGAAACACTTTATGAGAAGAAATAACGCATCGGAAAAAATTAGTTTGTATCTCCTAAACAACACGTTGTAACTCGAAAAGATTTGGTGTGGCACGTACGTCTAAACGTGTAGCCTCAAAAGAGAACCCACAGGAGAATTTTCTTTCCTCAAAATTTGTTAGAAAACCACGTTTTAAGGAATTCCCGCATCGTGCGAAATTATCTTGTTTCTCCTAAACAACACGTTCTAACTCGAAATGCTTTGGTGTGGCGTGTATGTCTAAGCGTGTAGCCTCAAAAGAGAATGCACAGGAGAGTTTTCTCTCGAAAGAATATGTACGAATACCATGTTATAAGGAAATACAGTGTTGTAGAGTAAAGACAAATATGTAAGTATTGGAAACACTTTAGGAGAAGAAATAATGCATCGTACAAAATTAGCTTGTATCTCCTAAACAACACGTTGTAACTCGAAAAGATTTGGTGTGGCGTGTACGTCTAAACATGTAGCCTCAAAGGAGAACCCACAGGAGAATTTTCTTTCGTCAAAATTTGTCAGAAAACCACGTTTTAAGGAAATCCCGCATTGTGCGCAATTATCTTGTTTTTCATAAACAAAACATTGTAACTCGAAAAGCTTTGGTGTTGGGTGTATGTGTAAGCGTGTAGCCTCAAAAGAGAACGCACAGGAGAGTTTTCTCTCGAAAGAACATGTAAGAATACCACATTATAAGGAAATACAGTTTTGCAGAGTAAAGACAAATACATATGTATTTGAAACACTCTATGAGAAGAAATAACGCATCGTAAAAGATTAGTTTGTATCTCCTAAACAACACGTTGTAACTCGAAAAGATTTGGTGTGGCATGTACGTCTAAACGTGTAGCCTCAAAAGAGAACCCACAGGAGAATTTTCTTTCTTCAAAATTTGTCAGTAAACCACTTATTAAGGAAATCCCGCATCATGCGAAACTATCTTGTTTTTCCTAAACAACACATTGTAACTCGAAAATCTTTGGTGTTGCGTGTATGTCTAAGCATGTAGCCTCAAAAGAGAACGCACAGGAGAGATTTCTCTCGAACGAGTATGTAAGAATACCACGTTATAAGGAAATACATTGTGGCAAATTAAAGATAAATACGTTCCTTTTGGAAACACTTAAACTTTACAAGAAGATATAAAGCATCGTAAAAAATTAGCTTGTATCTCCTAAAGAACACGTTGTAACTCGAAAACATTTGGTGTGGCGTGTATGTCTAAACATTTAGCCTCAAATGAAAACCAACAGGAGAATTTTCTTTCCTCAAAATTTGTCAGAAAACCACGTTTTAAGGAATTCCCGCATCATGAGAAATTATCTTGTTTTTCCTAAACAACACGTTCTAACTCGAAATGCTTTGGTGTTGCGTGTATGTCTAAGCGTGTAGCCTCAAAAGAGAATGCACAGGCGAGTTTTCTCTCAAAAGAATATGTAAGAATACCACGTTATAAGGAAATACAGTGTTGCAGAGTAAAGACAAATAAGTACATATTGGAAACACTTTAGGAGAAGAAACAACGCATCGTAAAAAATTTGCTTGTATCTCGTAAACAACACGTTGTAACTCGAAAAGATTTGGTGTGGCTCATACGTCTAAACGTGTAGCCTCAAAAGAGAACCCACAGGAGAACTTTCTTTCGTCAAAATTTGTCAGAAAACCACGTTTTAAGGAAATCCCGCATCGTGCAAAATTATCTTATTTTTCCTAAACAACACGTTGTAACTCGAAAAGCTTTGGTGTTGGGTGTATGTGTAAGCGTTTAGCCTCAAAAGAGAAGGCACAGGAGAGTTTTCTCTCGAAAGAACATGTAAGAATACCACGTTATAAGGAAATACAGTGTTGCAGAGTAAAGACAAATACGTACTTATTGGAAACACTTTACGAGAAGAAATAACGCATCGTAAAAAATTAGCTTGTATCTCCTAAACAACACGTGGTAACTCAAAAAGATTTGGTGTGGCGTGCACGTCTAAATGTGTAGCCTCAAAAGAGAACCCACAGGAGAATTTTCTTTCGTCAAAATTTGTCAGAACACCACTTTTTACGGAAATCCCGCATCGTGCGAAATTATCTTGTTTTTCATAAACAACACGTTGTAACTCGAAAAGTTTTGGTGTTGCCTGTATGTCTAAGTGTGTAGCCTCAAAAGGGAACGCACAGGATAGTTTTCTTTCGACAGAATATGTAAGAATACCACGTTATAAGGAAATACAGTGTTGCAGAGTAAAGACAAATACGTACGTATTAGAACCACTTTATGAGAAGAAATAACGCAGCGTACAAAATTAGCTTGTATCTCCTAAACAACATGTGGTAACTCGAAAGGATTTGGTGTGGCGTGCACGTCTAAACGTGAAGCCTCAAAAGGAAACCCACAGGAGAATTTTCTTTCGTCAAAATTTGTCAGAAAACCACGTTTTAAGGAAATCCCGCATCGTGCGAAATTATCTTGTTTTTCATAAACAACACGTTGTAACTCGAAAAGCTTTGTTGTTGCCTGTATGTCTAAGTGTGTAGCCTCAAAAGGGAATGCACAGGATAGTTTTCTCTTGAAAGAATATGTAAGAAAACCACGTTTTAAGAAATACAGTGTTGCAGAGTAAAGACAAATATGTACGTATTGGAAACACTTTACGAGAAGAATTAACGCATTGTACAAAATTAGCTTCTATCTCCTAAACAATACGTTGTAATTCGAAAAGATTTGGTGTGGCGTGTACGTCTAAATATGTAGCCTCAAAAGAGAACACACAGGAGAATTTTCTTTCGTCAAAATTTGTCAGAATCCACATATTAAGGAAATCCCACATTGTGCGAAATTTTTTTTTTCCTGCACAACACTTCGTAACTCGAAAAGCTTTGGTGTTGCGTGTATGTCTAAACGTGTGGCCTCAAAAAAGAATGCACAGGAGAGATTTCTCTCGAAAGAATATATAAGAATACCACGTTATAAGGAAATACAGTGTTGCAGAGTAAAGACAAATACGTAGGTATTGGACACACTTTACGAGAAGTAATAACGCATCGTACAAAATTAGCTTGTATCTCCTAAACAACACGATGTAACTCGAAAAGATTTGGTGTGGCGTGTACTTCTAAACGTGTAGCCTCAAAAGAGAACTCACAGGATAATTTTCTTTCGTCAAAATTTGTCAGAAAACCACGTTTTATGGAAATCCCGCATCGTGGAAATTATCTTGTTTTTCCTAAACAACACGTTGTAACTCGGAAAGCTTTGGTGCTGCGTGTATGTCTAAGCGTGTAGCCTCAAAAGAGAACGCACAGGAGAGTTTTCTCTCGAAAGAATATGTAAGAATACCACGTTATAAGGAAATACAGTGTTGCAGAGTAAAGACTAATAAGTACGTATTGGACACATTTTACGAGAAGAAATAACGCATCGTAGAAAATTAGCTTGTATCTCCTAAACAACACGTTGTAACTCGAAAAGATTTGGTGTGACGTGTACGTCTAAACGTGTAGCCTCAAAAGGGAACTCTCAGGAGAATTTTCTTTCATCAAAATTTTCAGAAATCCACGTTTTAAGGAAATCTCGCATCGTGCAAAATTATCTTGTTTTTCCTAAAAAACACGGTGTAACTCGAAAAGCTTTGGTGTTGAGTGTTTGTCTAAGCGTGTAGCCTCAAAAGAGAATGCACAGGAGAGTTTTCTCTCGAAAGAATATGTAAGAATACCACGTTATAAGGAAATACAGTGTTGCAGAGTAAAGACAAATAAGTACATATTGGAAACCCATAAACTTTACGAGATGAAATAAAGCATCGTAAAAAATTAGCTAGTATCTCCTAAACAACACGTTGTAACTCGAAAAGATTTGGTGTGGCGTGTATGTCTAAACCTGTAGCCTCAAAAGAGAACACATAGGACAATTTTCTTTCATCAAATTTTGTCAGAAAACCACGTTTTAAGGATATCCCGCATCGTGAAAATTATCTTGTTTTTCCTAAACACCACGTTGTAACTCACAAAGCTTTGGTATTGCGTGTATGTCTATGCGTGTAGCCACTTAAGAGAACGCACAGGAGATTTTTCTCTCGAAAGAACATGTAAGAATACAACGTTATAAGGAAATACAGTGTTGCAGAGTAAAGACAAATACATACTTTTTGGAAACACTTTACGAGAAGAAATAACGCTTCGTAAAACATTAGCTTGTATCTCCTAAACAACACGTGGTAACTCGAAAAGATTTGGTGTGGCGTGCACGTCTAAACGTGTAGCCTCAAAAGAGAACCAACAGGAGAATTTTCTTTCGTCAAAATATGTCAGAACACCGCTTTTTACGGAAATCCCGCATCGTGCGAAATTATCTTGTTTTTCATAAACAACACGTTGTAACTCGAAAAGTTTTGGTGTTGCCTGTATGTCTAAGTGTGTAGCCTCAAAAGGGAACGCACAGGATAGTTTTCTCGCGACAGAATATGTAAGAATACCACGTTATAAGGAAATACAGTGTTGCAGAGTAAAGACAAATATGTACGTATTGGAAACACTTTATGAGAAGAAATAACGCATCGTATAAAATTAGCTTGTATCTCCTAAACAACACGTGGT
The DNA here is from genome assembly GCF_947179515.1 of Apodemus sylvaticus. Classification (NCBI taxonomy): domain Eukaryota; kingdom Metazoa; phylum Chordata; class Mammalia; order Rodentia; family Muridae; genus Apodemus; species Apodemus sylvaticus. The sequence goes on from NW_026263456.1 coordinate 235,443, forward strand.
AACTCGAAAGGATTTGGTGTGGTGTGCACGTCTAAACGTGAAGCCTCAAAAGAGAACCCACAGGAGAATTTTCTTTCGTCAAAATTTGTCAGAAAACCACGTTTTAAGGAAATCCCGCATCGTGCGAAATTATCTTGTTTTTCATAAACAACACATTGTAACTCGAAAAGCTTTGGTGTTACCTGTATGTCTAAGTGTGTAGCCTCAAAAGGGAACGCACAGGATAGTTTTCTCTCGAAAGAATATGTAAGAAAACCACGTTTTAAGGAAATACAGTGTTGCAGAGTAAAGACAAATACGTACATATCGGAAACACTTTACAAGAAGAATTAACGCATTGTACAAAATTAGCTTGTATCTCCTAAACAACACGTTGTAATTCGAAAAGATTTGGTGTGGCATGTACGTCTAAATATGTAGCCTCAAAAGAGAACACACAGGAGAATTTTCTTTCGTCAAAATTTTTCAGAAAACCACGTTTTAAGCTAATCCCGCATCGTGCAAAATCATCTCCTTTTTCCTAAATAACATGTTGTAACTCGAAAAGCTTTGGTGTTGCGTGTATGTGTAAGGATGGAGCCTCAAAAGAGAAGGCACAGGAGAGTTTTCCCTGCGTGTAGCCTCAAAAGAGAACGCACAGTAGAGTTTTCTCTCGAAAGAATATGTAAGGATACCACATTACAAGGAAATACAGTGTTGCAGAGTAAAGACTAATACATATGTATTGGAAACACTTTATGAGAGAAATAACGCATCTTGCAAAATTAGCTTGTATGTCCTAAACAACACGTTGGAACTCGAAAAGATTTGGTGTGGCATGTACGTCTAAACGTGTAGCCTCAAAAGAGTACCCACAGGAGAGTTTTATTTCTTCAAAATTTGTCAGAAAACCACGTTTTAAGGAAATCCCGCATCGTGCGAAATTATGTTGTTTTTCCTAAATAACACGTTGTAACTCGAAAAGCTTTGGTGTTGTGTGTATATCTAAGCACGTAGCCTCAAAGGAGAATGCACAGGAGAGTTTTCTCTCGAAAGAATATGCAAGAATACCACGTTATAAGGAAATACAGTGTTGCAGAGTAAAGGCAAATATTTACGTAATGGAAACACTTAAACTTTATGAGAAGAAATAACGCTTCGTAAAAAAAATTACCTTGTATCTCCTAAACAACACGATGTAACTCGAAAAGATTTGATGTGGTGTGTACGTCTAAATGTGTAGCCTCAAAAGAGAACCCACAGCAGTATTTTCTTTCGTCAAAATTTGTCAGAAAACCACGTTTTAAGGAAATCCCGCATCGTGCTAAATTATCTTGTTTTTCCTAAACAACACATTGTAACTCGAAAAGCTTTGGTGTTGCGTGTATGTCAAAGCATGTAGCCTCAAAAGAGAATGCACAGGAGAGTTTTCTCTCGAAAGAATATGTAAGAATACCACGTTATAAGGAAATACAGTGTTGCAGAGTAAAGACAAATATGTACTTATTGGAAACACTTAAACTTTACGAGAAGAAATAAGGCATCGTAAAAAATTAGTATGTATCTCCTAAACATCACGTTATAACTCGAAAAGATTTGGTGTGGTGTGTAAGTCTAAACGTGTAGCCTCAAACGAGAACCCACAGGAGAATTTTCGTTCATCAAAATTTGTCAGAAAACCACGTTTTAAGGAAATCCTGCATCGTGCGAAATTATCTTGTTTTTCCTAAGCAACACGTTGTAACGCGAAAACCTTTGGTGTTGCGTGTATGTCTAAGCGTGTAGCCTCAAAAGAGAATGCAAAGGAGAGTTTTTTTCTCGAAAGAATATATAAGAATACCACGTTATTAGGAAATACAGTGTTGCAGAGTAAAGACAAATATTTACGTATTGGAAAAACTTTACGAGAAGAAATAACGCATCTTACAAAATTAGCTTGTATCTCCTAAACAACACGTTGTAACTTAAAAAGATTTGGTGTGGCGTGTACGTCTAATCGTGTAGCCTCAAAAGAGAAACCATAGGAGAATTTTCTTTGGTCAAAATTTGTCAGAAAACCACGTATGAAGGAAATACCGCATCATGCGAAATTATCTTGTTTTTCCTAAACAAAACGTTTTAACTCGAAAAGCTTTGGTGTTGCGTGTATGTCTAAGTGTGTAGCCCCAAAAGAGAACGCACAGGAGAGTTTTCTCTCGAAAGAATATGTAAGAATACCACGTTGTAAGGAAATACAGTGTTGCAGAGTAAAGGAAAATACATATGTATTGGAAACGCAACATCAAAGCTTTTCGAGTTACAACGTGTTGTTTAGGAAAAGCAAGATAATTTCGCACGATGAGTGATTTCCTTAAAACATGGTTTTCTGAGAAATATTAATGAAAAAAAATTCTCCTGTGGGTTATCTTTTGAGGCTACATGTTTAGACGTGCACGCCACACCAAATCTTTTCGAGTTACAAACTGTTGTTTAGGAGATACAAGCTAATTTTTTATGATGCTTTATTTCTTCTTGTAAGGTGTTTCCAATAGGTACGTATTTGCCTTTAGTCTACAACACTGTATTTCCTTATAACGTGGTATTCTTACATATTCTTTCGAGAGAAAACTTTCCTGTGCGTCCTCTTTTGAGGCTACACGCTTAGACATACACGCAATACCAAAGATTTTCGCGTTACAACGTGTTGTTTAGGAAAAACAAGATAATTTCGCACGAAGAGGGATTTCCTTAATACGTGATTTTCTGACAAATTTTGACCAAAGAAAATTCTCCTATGGGATCTCATTTGAGACTACACGTTTAGACGTACAGGCCACACCAAATCTTTTTAAGTTACAACATGTTGTTTAGGAGATACAAGCTAATTTTTTTTATGATGCATTATTTCTTCTCGTAAAGTTTAAGTTTTTCCAATAAGTATGTATTTGCCTCTACTCTGCAACACTGTATTTCCTAATAACGTGGTATTCTTACATATTATTTCGAGAGAAAACTCTCCTGTGCGTTCTCGGATTTCCTTAAACCGTTGTGTTCTGACAAATTTTGAAGAAAGAAAATTCTCCTGTGGGTTCTCTTATGATGCTACACGTTTAGACATGCACGCCACACCAAATCCTTTCGAGTTACCACGTGTTGTTTAGGAGATACAGGCTAATTTTGTACGATGTGTTATTTCTTCTCGTAAATTGTTTCCAATACGTACGTATTTGTCTTTCTCTGCAACACTGTATTTCCTTATAACATGGTATTCTTACATATTCTTTCGAGGGAAAACTCTCCTGAGCATTCTCTTTTGAGGCTACATGTTTAGACATAAAAGCAACACCAAAGCTTTTCGAGTTACAACGTGTTGTTTAGGAAAAACTAGATAATTTCGCACGATGCGAGATTTCCATAAACGTGGTTTTCTGAAAAATTTGACAATAGAAAGTTCTCCTGTGGGTTCTCTTTTGAGGCTACATGTTTAGACGTACACGCCACACCAAATCTGTTCGAGTTACAACGTGTTGTTTAGGAGATACAAGCTAATATTTTACAATGTGTTAATTCTTCTCATAAAGTGTTTCCAATACGTACGTATTTGTCTTTACTCTGCAACATTGTATTTCCTTATAACGTGGTATTCTTACATATTCTTTCGATAGAAAACTGTCCTGTGCGTTCCCTTTTGTGGCTACACACTTAGACATACAGGCAACACCAAAGCTATTCAAGTTACAACATGTAGTTTAGGAAAAAGAAGATGATTTCGCAGGACGCGGGATTTCCTTAAAACGTGGTTTTCTGAAAAATTTTGACGAAAGAAAATTCTCCTGTGGGTTCTCTTTTGTGGCTACACATTTAGACGTACACGCCACACCAAAACCTTTCGAGTTACAATGTGCTTTTCAGGAAATACAAGCTAATTTTGTACGATGCATTATTTCTTCTCGTAAAGTGTTTCAAATACGTATGTATCTATCTTTACTCTGCAACACTGTATTTCCTTATAACGTGGTATTCTTACATATTCGTTCGAGAGAAAACTCTCCTGTGTGTTCTCTTTTAAGGCTACACGCTTAGACATACACGCAGCACCAATGCTTTTCGAGTTACAACGTGTTGTTTAGGAAAAACAAGATAATTTCGCACGATGCGGGATTTCCTTAAAACGTTTTTTTCTGACAAATTTTGACGAAAGAAAATTCTCCTGTGGGTTCTCTTTTGAGGCTACACGTTTAGACTTACATGCCACACCAAATCTTTTCGAGTTACAACATGTTGTTTAGGAGATACAAGCTAATTCTGTAAGATGCATTATTTCTTCTCGTAAAGTGTTTCCAATACATACATATTTGTCTTTACTCTGCAACACTGTATTTCCTTATAACGTGGTATTCTTATATATTCTTTCGAGAGAAAACTCTCCTGTGTGTTCTCTTTTGAGGCCACACGTTTAGACATACACGCAACACTAAAGCTTTTGGAGTTACAACGTGTTGTTTAGGAAAAACAAGATAATTTCGCACAATGCGGGATTTCCTTAAAACGTGGTTTTCTGACAAATTTGACGAAAGAAAATTCTCCTGTGGGTTCTCTGTTGAGGCTACACGTTTCAACTTACACGCCACACCAAATCCTTCGAGTTACAACGTGTTGTTTAGGAAATACAAGCTAATTTTGTACGATGTATTATTCCTTCTCGTAAAGTGTTTCCAATAAGTAAGTATCTGTCTTTACTCTGCAATACTGTATTTCCTTATAACGTGGTATTCTTACATATTCTTTCGAGAGAATACTCTACTGTGCATTCTCTTTTGAGGCTACACGCTTAGACATACACGCAACACCAAAGCTTTTCGAGTTACAACGTGTTGTTTAGGAAAACAAGATGATTTCGCATGATGCAGGACGTCCTTAAAACGTGGTTTTCTGAAAAAATTTTGACGAGAGAAAATTCTCCAGTGGGTTCTCTTTTGAGGCTACAGGTTTAGATGTAAACACCACAGCAAATCTTTTCGAGTTACAACGTGTCGTTTCGGAGATACAATCTAATTTTGTACCATGTGTTATTTCTTCTCGTTAAGTGTTTCCAATATGTAAGAATTTGTCTTTACTCTGCAACACCGTATTTCCTTATAACGTGGTATTCTTACATATTCTTTCGAGAGAAAACTCTCCTGTGCGTTCTCTTTTGAGGCTACATGCTTAGACATACACGTAACACCAAAGCTTTTCGAGTTACAACGTGTTGTTTAGGAAAAACCAGATAATTTCGCACAATGCGGGATTTCCTAAAAACGTGATTTCTGAAAAATTTTGACGAAAGAAAATTCTCCTGTGGGTTCTCTTTTGAGGCTACGCATTTAGATGTAAACACCACACCAAACAGTTTCAAGTTACAACGTGTTGTTTAGGAGATACAACCTAACTTTGAACGATGCGTTATTTCATCTCTAAAAGTGTTTCCAATAAGTACCTATTTGTCTTTAGTCTGCAACACTGTATTTCCTTCGAACGTGGTATTCTTACATCTTATTTCAAGAGAAAACACTCCTGTGCATTGGCTTTTGAGGATACAGGCTTAGACATACACGCAACAGCAAAGCTTTTCATGTTACAACGTGTTGTTTAGGAAAAACAAGATAATTTCCCACGATGCGGGATTACCATAAAACGTGATTTTCTGACATATTTTGACGAAAGAAAATTGTCCTGTGGGTTCTCTTTTGAGGCTACACGTTTAGAAGTACAGGCCACACCAAATCTTTTCGAGTTACAAAGTGTTGTTTAGGAGATACAAGCTAATTTTGTACGATGCTTTATTTCATCTTGTAAAGTTTGTGGGTTTCCAATACAGACGTATCTTTCTTTACTCTGCAACACTGTATTTCCTTACAACGTGGTATTCTTACATATTCTTTCTAGAGAAAACTCTCCTGTGCATTCCCTTTGGAGGCTACACGCTTAGACATACACGCAACACCAAAGCTTTTCGACTTACAATGTGTTGTTTAGGAAAAACAAGATAATTTCGCACGATGCTGGATTTCCTTAAAACGTGGTTTTCTGAAAAATTTTGACGAAAAAAAATTCTCCTGTGGGTTTTCATTTGAGGCTACACGTTTAGCCGTACATGCCACACCAAATCTTTTCGAGTTACAACGTGTTGTTTAGGAGATAAAAGCTAATTTTTTACGATGCTTTATATCTTCTTGTAAAGTTTAAGAGTTTCCAAAAGGTACATATTTATCTTTAATTTGCCACAATGTATTTCCTTATAACGTGGTATTCTTACATACTCGTTCGAGAGAAATCTCTCCTGTGCGTTCTCTTTTGAGGCTACATGCTTAGACATACACGCAACAGCAAATATTTTCGAGTAACAATGTGTTGTTTAGGAAAACTAGATAGTTTCGCACGATGCAGGATTTCCATAATAAGTAGTTTTCTGACAAATTTTGACGAAAGAAAATTCTCCTGTGGGTTCTCTTTTGAGGCTACACGTTTAGATGTACACGCCACACCAAATCTTTTCGAGTTACAACGTGTTGTTTAGGAGATACAAGCTAATTTTGTATGATGCGTTATTTCTTCTCGTAAAGTGTTTCCAATATGTATGTATTTGCCTTTAGTCTGCAACACTGTATTTCCTTATAACGTGGTATTCTTACATATTCTTTTGAGAGAAAACTCTCCTGTGCATCCTCTTTTGAGGCTACACGCTTAGACATACACGCAACACCAAAGCTTTTCAAGTTACAACGTGTTGTTTAGGAAAAACAAGATAATTTCGCACGATGAGGGATTTCCTTAATACGTGGTTTTCTGACAAATATTGACCAAAGAAAATTATCCTATGGGTTCTCTTTTGAGACTACACGTTTAGACGTACTTGCCACACCAAATCTTTTTAAGTTACAAAGTGTTGTTTAGGAGACACAAGCTAATTTTGTACGATGCGTTATTTCTTCTCGTAAAGTTTTTCCAATAAGTATGTAATTGTCTTTGCAACACTGTATTTCCTTATAAGGTCGTATTCTTACATATTCTTTCGAGAGAAAACTCTCCTCTGCATATTCTTTTGGGGCTACATGCTTAGACATACACCCAACACCAAAGCTTTTCAAGTTAAAACGTGTTGTTTAGGAAGAACAAGATAATTTCTCACGATGCGGGATTTCCTTAAAACGTGGTTTTCTGACAAATTTTGACGAAAGAAAATTGTCCTGTGGGTTCTCTTTTGAGGCTACACGTTCAGAAGTACAGGCCACACCAAATCTTTTCGAGTTACAACGTGTTGTTTAGGAGATACAAGCTAATTTTGTACAATGCGTTATTTCTTCTCGTAAAGTGTTTCCAATAGGTACGTATTTGCCTTTAGTCTGCAACACTGTATTTCCTTATAACGTGGTATTCTTACATATTCTTTCGAGAGAAAACTCTCCTGTGTGTTCCCCTTTGAGGCTACACGCTTAGACATACAGGCAACACCAAAGCTTTTCGCGTTACTACGTGTTGTTTAGGAAAAACCAGATAATTTCGTGCGCTGTGGGATTTCCTTAATAAGTGGTTTTCTGACAAATTTTGACCAAGGAAAATTCTCCTATGGGTTCTCTTTTGAGGCTACACGTTTAGATGTACAGGCCACACCTAATCTTTCTAAGTTACAACGTGTTGTTTAGGAGATACAAGCTAATTTTGTACGATAGGTTATTTCTTCTCGTAAAGATTTTCCAATAAGTAAGAATATGTCTTTACTCTGCAACATTGTATTTCCTTATAACGTGGTATTCTTACATATTCTTTCGAGAGAAAACTCTCCTGTGCCTTCTCTTTTGAGGCTACACGCTTAGACATATACACAACACCAAAGCTTTTCGAGTTACGACATTTTGTTTAGGAAAAACAAGATAATTTCGCACGATGAGGGATTTCCTTATAACGTGGTTTTTGGACAAATTTTGACGAAAGAAAATTCTCCTGTGGGTTCTCTTTTGAGGCTACATGTTTAAACGTACACACCACACCAAATCCTTTCGAGTTACAACGTGTTGTTTAGGAGATACAAGCTAATTTTTTTATGATGCGTTATTTCTTCTCGTAAAGTTTAAGTGTTTCCAATAAGTATGTATTTGCCTTTACTCTGCAACACTGTATTTCCTTATAACGTGGTATTCTTACATATTCTTTCGACAGTAAACTCTCCTGTGCGTTCTCTTTGGAGGCTACACGCTTCGACATACACGCAACACCAAAGCTTTTCGAGTTACAACGTGTTGTTTAGGAAAAACAAGATAATTTCGCATGATGCGGGATTTCCTTAAAACGTGGTTTTCTGACAAATTTTGATGAAAGAAAATTCTCCCGTGGGTTCTCTTTTGAGGGTACACGTTTAGACATACACGCCACACCAAATCATTTCGAGTTATAACGTGTTGTTTAGGAGATACAAGCTAATTTTGTACTATGTGTTATTTCTTCTCGTAAGGTTTAAGTGTTTCCAATAAGTATGTATTTGTCTTTACTCTGCAACACTGTATTTCCTTATAACGTGGTATTCCTACATATTCTTTTGGGAGAAAACTCTCCTGTCCATTCTCTTTTGAGGCTACACGCTTAGAAATACACGCAACACTAAAGCTTTTCGAGTTACAACATGTTGTTTAGGAAAAACAAGATAATTTCGCACTATGCGGTATTTCCTTAAAACGTGATATTCTGACAAATTTTAGCGAAGGAAAACTCTCCTGTGGGTTCTCTTTTGAGGCTACACGTTTAGACGTACACGCCACACCAAATCTTTTCCAGTTACAACGTGTTGTTTAGGAGATACAAGCTAATTTTGCATGATGCTTTATTTCTTCTCGTAAAGTGTTTCCAATAAGTATGTATTTGTCTATACTCTGCAACACTGTATTTCCTTATAACGTGGTATTCTTACATATTCTTTCGAGAGAAAACTCTCCTGTGCATTCCCCTTTGAGGCTACGCGCTTAGACATACACGCAACACCAAAGCTTTTCGAGTTACAACGTGTTGTTTAGGAAAAACTAGATAATTACGCACGATGCGGGATTTCCTTAATAAGTGGTTTTCTGACAAATTTTGACCAAGGAAAATTCCTCTATGGGTTCTCTTTTGAGGCTACACGTTTAGACATACAGGCCACACCAAATCATTTTAAGTTACAACGTGTTGTTTAGGAGATACAAGCTAATTTTGTACGATGCGTTATTTCTTCTCGTAAAGTTTTTCCAATAAGTAAGTATATGTCTTTACTCTGCAACACCGTATTTACTTATAACGTGGTATTCTTACATATTCTTTCAAGAGAAAACTCTCCAGTGCGTTCTCATTTGAGGCTACACGCTTAGACATATACGCAACACCAAAGCTTTTCGAGTTACAACCTGTTGTTTAGGAAGAACAAGATAATTTCCCATGATGCGGGATTTCCTTAAAACGTGGTTTTCTGACAAATTTTGACGTAAGAAAATTCTCCTGTGGGTTCTCTTTTGAGGCTACACGTTCAGACGTACACGCCACACCAAATCTTTTTGAGTTACCACGTGTTTTTTCGGAGATACAAGCTAATTTTGTACCATGCGTTATTTCTTCTCATAATGTGTTTCCAATAAGTACGTATATGTCTTTACTCTGCAGCAATATATTTCCTTATAACGTGGTATTCTTACATATTCTTTCGAGAGAAAACTCTCCTGTGCATTCTCTTTTGAGGCTGCACGCTTAGACATACACGCAACACCAAAGCATTTTGAATTACAACCTGTTGTTTAGGAAAAACAAGATAATTTCACACGATGCGGGATTTCCTTAAAACGTGGTTTTCTGAAAAATTTTGACGAAAGAAAATTCTCCTGTGGGTTCTCTTTTGAGGCTACATGTTTAGTTGTAAACGCCACACCAAATCTTTTCGAGTTACAACGTTTTGTTTAGGAGATACAAGCTAATTTTGTAAGATACGTTATTACCTCTCGTAAAGGGTTTCCAATACATATGTATTTGTCTTTACTCTGCAACAGTGTATTTCCATATAACGTGGTATTCTTACATATTCTTTTGAGAGAAAACTCTCCTGTGCATTCTCTTTTGAGGCTACACGCTTAGACATACACGCAACACCAAAGCTTTTCGAGTTACAACGTGTTGTTTAGGAAAAACAAGATAATTTCGCACGATGCGGGATTTCCTTAAAAAGTGGTTTTCTGACAAATTTTGACGAAAGAAAATTCTCCTGTGGGTTCTCTTTTGAGGGTACACGTTTAGACGTACAAGCCACACCAAATCCTTTCGAGTTATATCGTGTTGTTTAGGAGATACAAGCTTATTTTGTACTATGTGTTATTTCTACTCGTAAAGTTTAAGTGTTTCCAATAAGTATGTATTTGTCTTTACTCTGCAACACTGTATTTCCTTATAATGTGGTATTCCTACATAATCTTTTGGGAGAAAACTCTCCTGTGCGTTCTCTTTTGAGGCTACACGCTTAGATATACCCGCAACACCAAACCTTTTCGAGTTACAACATGTTGTTTAGGAAAAACAAGATAATTTCGCACGATGCGGGATTTCTTTAAAACGTGGTTTTGACAAATTTTGACGAAAGAAAACTCTCCTGTGGGTTCTCTTTTGAGGCTACACGTTTATACGTACACGACACACCAAGTCTTTTTGAGTTACAACGTGTTGTTTAAGACATACACGCTAATTTTGCAAGATGCTTTATTTCTCTCATAAAGTGCTTCCAATACATACGTATTTGTCTTTACTCTGCCACACTGTATTTCCTTATAACGTGGTATTCTAAATATTCTTTTGAGAGAAAACTCTCCTGTGCGTTCTCTTTTGGGGCTACATGCTTAGACATACACGCAACACCAAAGCTTTTCGAGTTAAAACGTGTTGTTTAGGAAGAACAAGATAATTTCTCACGATGCGGGATTTCCTTAAAACGTGGTTTTCTGACAAATTTTGACGAAAGAAAACTCTCCTGTGGGTTCTCTTTTGAGGCTACACGTTTAGACGTACACGCCACACCAAATCTTTTTGAGTTACAACGTGTTGTTTTGGACAAACAAGCTAATTTTGCAAGATGCGTTATTTCTCTCATAAAGTGCTTCCAATACGTACGTATTTGTCTTTACTCTGCCACACTGTATTTCCTTATAACGTGGTATTCTTACATATTCTTTCGAGAGAAAACTCTCCTGTGTGGTCTCTTTTGGGGCTACACACTTAGACATACACCCAACACCAAAGCTTTTCGAGTTAAAACGTGTTGTTTAGGAAGAACAAGATAATTTCTCACGATGCGGGATTTTCTTAAAACGTGGTTTTCTGACGAATTTTGACAAAAGAAAATTGTCCTGTTGGTTCTCTTTTGAGGCTACACGTTTAGACGTACACGCCACACCAAATCTTTTTGAGTTACAACGTGTTGTTTAGGAGATACAAGCTAATTTTGTACGATGCTTTATTTCATCTCGTAAAGTTTATGGGTTTCCAATACATATGTATTTGTCTTTACTCTGCAACACTGTATTTCCTTATAACGTGGTATTCTTACAAATTCTATCGAGAAAAAACTCTCCTGTGCGTTCTCTTTTGAGGCTACATGCTTAGACATACACGCAACACCAAAGCCTTTCGAGTTACAACGTGTTGTTTAGGAAAAACAAGAGAATTTCGCATTATGCGGGATTTCCGTAAAACGTGGTTTTCTGAAAAATTTTGACGAAAAAAATTCTCCTGTGGGTTCTCTTTTGAGGCTACACGTTTAGACGTACATGCCACACCACATCTTTTCGAGTTACAACGTGTTGTTTAGGAGATACAAGCTAATTTTGTACGATGCTTTATTTCATCTCGTAAAGTTTATGGGTTTCCAATACATATGTATTTGTCTTTACTTTGCAACACTGTATTTCCTTTTAACGTGTTATTCTTACAAATTCTATCGAGATACAACTCTCCTGTGTGTTCTCTTTTGAGGCTACACGCTTAGATATACACGGAACACCAAAGCTTTTCGAGTTACAACATGTTGTTTAGGAAAAACAAGATAATTTCGCACGATGCGGGATTTCCATAAAACGTGGTTTTCTGAAAAATTTTGACGAAAGAAAATTCTCCTGTGGGTTCTCTTTTGAGGCTACACGTTTAGACGTACACGCCACACCAAATCTTTTCGAGTTACAACGTGTTGTTTAGGAGATACAAGCTAATTTTTTACGTTGCGTTATTTGTTCTCATAAAGTGTTTCCAATACGTACGTATTTGCCTTTACTCTGCAACACTGTATTTCCTTATAAAGTGGTATTCTTACATATTCTTTCGAGAGAAAACTCTCCTGTGCATTCTCTTTTGAGGCTACATGCTTAGACATACACGCAACACCAAAGCTTTTGGAGTTACAACGTGTTGTTTAGGAAAAACAAGATAATTTCGCACGATGCGGGATTTCCTTAAAATGTGGTTTTCTGAAAAATTTTGACGAAAAAAATTCTCCTGTGGGTTCTCTTTTGAGGCTACACGTTTAGACGTACATGCCACACCACATCTTTTCGAGTTACAACGTGTTGTTTAGGAGATACAAGCTAATTTTGTACGATGCTTTATTTCATCTCGTAAAGTTTATGGGTTTCCAATACATATGTATTTGTCTTTACTTTGCAACACTGTATTTCCTTTTAACGTGTTATTCCTACAAATTCTATCGAGATACAACTCTCCTGTGTGTTCTCTTTTGAGGCTACACGCTTAGATATACACGGAACACCAAAGCTTTTCGAGTTACAACATGTTGTTTAGGAAAAACAAGATAATTTCGCACGATGCGGGATTTCCATAAAACGTGGTTTTCTGAAAAATTTTGACGAAAGAAAATTCTCCTGTGGGTTCTCTTTTGAGGCTACACGTTTAGACGTACACGCCACACCAAATCTTTTCGAGTTACAACGTGTTGTTTAGGAGATACAAGCTAATTTTTTACGTTGCGTTATTTGTTCTCATAAAGTGTTTCCAATACGTACGTATTTGCCTTTACTCTGCAACACTGTATTTCCTTATAAAGTGGTATTCTTACATATTCTTTCGAGAGAAAACTCTCCTGTGCATTCTCTTTTGAGGCTACATGCTTAGACATACACGCAACACCAAAGCTTTTGGAGTTACAACGTGTTGTTTAGGAAAAACAAGATAATTTCGCACGATGCGGGATTTCCTTAAAATGTGGTTTTCTGAAAAATTTTGACGAAAGAAAATTCTCCTGTGGGTTCTCTTTTGAGGCTACACGTTTAGACGTACAGGCCACACCAAATCTTTTTAAGTTACAACGTGTTGTTTAGGAGATACAAGCTAATTTTGTACGATGCGTTATTTCTTCTCGTAAAGTTTTTCCAATACGTAAGTATTTGTCTTTACAACACTGTGTTTCCTAATAACGTGGTATTCTTACATATTCTTTCGAGAAAAAACTCTCCTTTGCATTCTCTTTTGAGGCTACACGCTTAGACATACATGCAACAACAAAGCTTTTCGAATTACAACGTGTTGTTTCGGAAAAACAAGATAATTTCGCACGATGCGGGATTTCCATAAAACGTGGTTTTCTGACAAATTTTGACTAAAGAAAATTCTCCTGTGGGTTCTGTTTTGAGGCTACACGTTTAGATGTACACGCCACACCAAATATTTTTGAGTTACAGCGTGTTGTTTAGGAGGTATAAGCTAATTTTTTTACGGTGCGTTATTTCTTCTCGTAATGTTTAAGTGTTTCCAATATGTTTGTATTTGCCTTTACTCTGCAACACTGTATTTCCTTATAACGTGTTATTCTTACATATTCTTTCGAGAGAAAACTCTCCTGTGCGTTCTCTTTGGAGGCTACACGCTTAGACATACACGCAACACCAAAGCTTTTCGAGTTACAACGTGTTGTTTAGGAAAAACAAGATAATTTTGCATGATGCGCGATTTCCTTAAAACTTGGTTTTCTGACAAATTTTGACGAAAGAAAATTCTCCTGTGGGTTCTCTTTTGAGGGTACATGTTTAGACGTACAAGCCACACCAAATCCTTTCGAGTTATATCGTGTTGTTTAGGAGATACAAGCTTATTTTGTACTATGTGTTATTTCTACTCGTAAAGTTTAAGTGTTTCCAATAAGTATGTATTTGTCTTTACTCTGCAACACTGTATTTCCTCATAATGTGGTATTCCTACATAATCTTTTGGGAGAAAACTCTCCTGTGCGTTCTCTTTTGAGGCTACACGCTTAGATATACCCGCAACACCAAACCTTTTCAAGTTACATGTTGTTTAGGAAAAACAAGATAATTTCGCACAATGCGGGATTTCTTTAAAAAGTGGGTTTTGACTAATTTTGACGAAAGAAAACTCTCCTGTGGGTTCTCTTTTGAGGCTACACGTTTAGACGTACACGCCACACCAAATCTTTTCGAGTTACAGCGTGTTGTTTAGGAGATACAAACTAATTTTGTACGATGCCTTATTTCTTCTCGTAAAGTTTAAGTGTTTCCAATAAGTACCTATTTGTCTCTACTCTGCAACACTGTATTTCCTTATAACGTGGTATTCTTACATATTCTTTCGAGAGAAAACTCTCCTGTGCATTCTCTTTTGAGGCTACACGCTTAGACATACACGCAACACCAAAGCTTTTCGAGTTACAATGTGTTGTTTAGGAAAAACAAGATAATTTCGCACGATGCGGGATTTCCTTAAAATGTGGTTTTCTGACAAATTTTGACGAAAGAAAATACTCCTGTGGGTTCTCTTTTGAGGCTACACGTTTAGACGTACATGCCACACCAAATACTTTCGAGTTAAAACGTGTTGGTTAGGAGATACAAGCTACTTTTTTAAGATGCGTTATTTCTTCTCGTAAAGTTTAAATGTGTCCAATACGTACGTAATTGCCTTTACTCTGCAACACTGTATTTCCTTATAACGTGGTAATCTTGCATATTCTTTAGAGAGAAAAACTCTCCTGTGCGTTCTCTTTAGAGGCTACATGCTTAGACATACACGCAACACCAAAGCATTTCGAATTACAACCTGTTGTTTAGGAAAAACAAGATAATTTCACACGATGCGGGATTTCCTTAAAACGTGGTTTTCTGAAAAATTTTGACGAAAGAAAATTCTCCTGTGGGTTCTCTTTTGAGGCTACATGTTTAGTTGTAAATGCCACACCAAATCTTTTCGAGTTACAACGTTTTGTTTAGGAGATACAAGCTAATTTTGTACGATGTGTTATTACCTCTCGTAAAGTGTTTCCAATACTTACGTATTTGTCTTTACTCTGCAACAATGTATTTCCATATAACGTGGTATTCTTACATATTCTTTCGAGGGAAAACTCTCCTGTGCATTCTCTTTTGAGGCTACATGCTTAGACATACACGCAACATCAAAGCTTTTCGAGTTACAACGTGTTGTTTAGGAAAAACAAGATAATTTCGCACGATGCGGGATTTCCTTAAAACGTGGTTTTCTGACAAATTTTGACGAAAGAAAATTCTCCTGTGGGTTCTCTTTTGAGGGTACACATTTAGACGTACAAGCCACACCAAATCCTTTCGAGTTATATCGTGTTGTTTAGGAGATACAAGCTTATTTTGTACTATGTGTTATTTCTACTCGTAAAGTTTAAGTGTTTCCAATAAGTATGTATTTGTCTTTACTCTGCAACACTGTATTTCCTTATAATGTGGTATTCTTACATAATCTTTTGGGAGAAAACTCTCCTGTGCGTTCTCTTTTGAGGCTACACGCTTAGATATACCCGCAACACCAAACCTTTTCGGGTTACAACATGTTGTTTAGGAAAAACAAGATAATTTCGCACGATGCGGGATTTCTTTAAAACGTGGATTTTGACAAATTTTGACGAAAGAAAACTCTCCTGTGGGTTCTCTTTTGAGGCTACACGTTTAGACGTACACGCCACACCAAATCTTTTCGAGTTACAGCGTGTTATTTAGGAGATACAAACTAATTTTGTACGATGCCTTATTTCTTTTCGTAAAGTTTAAGTGTTTCCAATAAGTACCTATTTGTCTTTACTCTGCAACACTGTATTTTCTTATAACGTGGTATTCTTACGTATTCTTTCGAGAGAAAACTCTCCTGTGCATTCTCTTTTGAGGCTACACGCTTAGACATACACGCAACACCAAAGCTTTTCGAGTTACAATGTGTTGTTTAGGAAAAACAAGATAATTACGCACGATGCGGGATTTCCTTAAAACGTGGTTTTCTGACAAATTTTGACGAAAGAAAATACTCCTGTGGGTTCTCTTTTGAGGCTACACGTTTAGACATACACGCCACACCTAATCCTTTCGAGTTAAAACGTGTTGTTTAGGAGATACAAGCTAATTTTTTAAGATGCGTTATATCTTCTCGTAAAGTTTAAATGTGTCCAATACGTTCGTAATTGCCTTTACTCTGCAACACTGTATTTCCTTATAACGTGGTAATCTTGCATATTCTTTAGAGAGAAAAACTCTCCTGTGCGTTCTCTTTAGAGGCTACATGCTTAGACATACACGCAACACCAAAGCATTTCGAATTACAACCTGTTGTTTAGGAAAAACAAGATAATTTCACACGATGCGGGATTTCCTTAAAACGTGGTTTTCTGAAAAATTTTGACGAAAGAAAATTCTCCTGTGGGTTCTCTTTTGAGGCTACATGTTTAGTTGTAAATGCCACACCAAATCTTTTCGAGTTACAACGTTTTGTTTAGGAGATACAAGCTAATTTTGTACGATGCGTTATTACCTCTCGTAAAGTGTTTCCAATATGTACGTATTTGTCTTTACTCTGCAACAATGTATTTCCATATAACGTGGTATTCTTACATATTCTTTCGATAGAAAACTCTCCTGTACATTCTCTTTTGAGGCTACATGCTTAGACATACACGCAACACCAAAGCTTTTCGAGTTACAACTTGTTGTTTAGGAAAAACAAGATAATTTCGCACGATGCGGGATTTCCTTAAAACGTGGTTTTCTGACAAATTTTGATGAAAGAAAATTCTCCTGTGGGTTCTCTTTTGAGGGTACACGTTTAGACGTACAAGCCACACCAAATCCTTTCAAGTTATATCGTGTTGTTTAGGAGATACAAGCTTATTTTGTACTATGTGTTATTTCTACTCATAAAGTTTAAGTGTTTCCAATAAGAATGTATTTGTCTTTACTCTGCAACACTGTATTTCCTTATAATGTGGTATTCCTATATAATCTTTTGGGAGAAAACTCTCCTGTGCGTTCTCTTTTGAGGCTACACGCTTAGATATACCCGCAACACCAAACCTTTTCGAGTTACAACATGTTGTTTAGGAAAAACAAGATTACTTCGCACGATGCGGGATTTCTTTAAAACGTGGGTTTTGACAAATTTTGACGAAAGAAAACTCTCCTGTGGGTTCTCTTTTGAGGCTACACGTTTAGACGTACACGCCATACCAAATCTTTTCGAGTTACAGCGTGTTGTTTAGGAGATACAAACTAATTTTGTACAATGCCTTATTTCTTCTCGTAAAGTTTAAGTGTTTCCAATAAGTACGTATTTGTCTTTACTCTCCAACACTGTATTTCCTTATAACGTGGTATTCTTACATATTCTTTCGAGAGAAAACTCTCCTGTGCATTCTCTTTTGAGGCTACACGCGTAGACATACACGCAACACCAAAGCTTTTCGATTTACAATGTGTTGTTTAGGAAAAACAAGATAATTTCGCACGATGCGGGATTTCCTTAAAACGTGGTTTTCTGACAAATTTTGACGAAAGAAAATACTCCTGTGGGTTCTCTTTTGAGGCTACACGTTTAGACGTACACGCCACACCAAATCCTTTCGAGTTAAAACGTGTTGGTTAGGAGATACAAGCTACTTTTTTAAGATGCGTTATTTCTTCTCGTAAAGTTTAAATGTGTCCAATATGTACGTAATTGCCTTTACTCTGCAACACTGTATTTCCTTATAACGTGGTAATCTTGCATATTCTTTAGAGAGAAAAACTCTCCTGTGCGTTCTCTTTCGAGGCTACATGCTTAGACATACACGCAACACCAAAGCATTTCGAATTACAACCTGTTGTTTAGGAAAAACAAGATAATTTCACACGATGCGGGATTTCCTTAAAACGTGGTTTTCTGAAAAATTTTGACGAAAGAAAATTCTCCTGTGGGTTCTCTTTTGAGGCTACATGTTTAGTTGTAAACGCCACACCAAATCTTTTCGAGTTACAACCTTTTGTTTAGGAGATACAAGCTAATTTTGTACGATGCGTTATTACCTCTCGTAAAGTGTTTCCAATACGTACTTATTTGTCTTTACTCTGCAACAATGTATTTCCATATAACGTGGTATTCTTACATATTCTTTCGAGAGAAAACTCTCCTGTGCATTCTCTTTTGAGGCTACACGCTTAGACATACACGCAACACCAAAGCTTTTCGAGTTACAACGTGTTGTTTAGGAAAAACAAGATAATTTCGCACGATGCAGGATTTCCTTAAAACGTGGTTTTCTGACAAATATTGACGAAAGAAAATTGTCCTGTGGTTCTCCTTTGAGGCTCCACGTTAGACGTACACACCACACCAAATCTTTTCGAGTTATAACGTGTTGTTTAGGAGATACAAACTAATTTTGTATGATGCCTTATTTCTTCTCGTAAAGTTTAAGTGTTTCCAATAAGTATGTATTTGTCTTTACTCTGCAACACTGTATTTACTTATAAAGTGGTATTCTTACATATTCTTTCGAGAGAAAACTCTCCTGTGCGTTCTCTTTTGAGGCTACACGATTAAACATACACGCAACACCAAAGCTTTTCGAATTACAATTTGTTGTTTAGGAAAAATAAGATAATTTCGCACGATGCGGGATTTCCTTAAAACGTGGTTTTCTGACAAATTTTGACGAATGAAAATACTCCTGTGGGTTCTCTTTTGAGGCTACATGTTTAGATGTACACACCACACCAAATCTTTTCGAGTTACAACGTGTTGTTTAGGAGATACAAGCTAATTTTGTACGATGCGTTATTTCTTCTCATAAAGTTTAAATTTTTCCAATACATACGTATTTGCCTTTACTCTGCAACACTGTATTTCCTTATAACGTGGTATTTTTGCATATTCTTTCAAGAGAAAACTCTCCTGTGCGTTCTCTTTCGAGGCTACATGCTTAGACATACACGCAACACCAAAGCTTTTCGAATTACAACGTGTTGTTTAGGAAAAACAAGATAATTTCGCACGATGCGGATTTCCTTAAAACGTGGTTTTCTGAAAAATTTTGACGAAAGAAAATTCTCCTGTGGGTTCTCTTTTGAAGCTACATGTTTAGTTGTAAACGCCACACCAAATCTTTTCGAGTTACAACGTGTTGTTTAGGAGACACAAGCTAATTTTGTACGATGCATTATTACTTCTTGTAAAGTGTTTCCAATACTTATGTGTTTGTCTTTACTCTGCAACACTGTATTTCCTTATAACGTGGTATTCTTACATATTCTTTCGAGAGAAAACTCTCCTGTGCGTTCTCTTTTGAGGCTACACGCTTAGACATACACGCAACACCAAAGCTTTTCGAATTACAACGTGTTGTTTAGGAAGAACAAAATAATTTCTCACGATGCGGGATTTCCTTAAAACGTGGTTTTCTGACAAATTTTGACGAACGAAAATTGTCCTGTGGTTCTCTTTTGAGGCTACACGTTTAGACGTACACGCCACACCAAATCTTTTCGAGTTACAACGTGTTGTTTAGGAGATACAAGCTAATTTTGTATGATGCTTTATTTCATCTCTCTAATTTTAAGGGTTTCCAATACGTAAGTATTTGTCTTTATTCTGCAACATTGTACTTCCTTATAATGTGGTATTCTTACATATTCTTTCGAGAGAAAACTCTTCTGTGTGTTCTCTTTTGAGGCTACATGCTTAGACATACACACAACACCAAAGCTTTTCGAGTTACAACGCGTTGTTTAGGAAAAACAAGATAATTTCGCACGATGCGGGATTTCCTTAATACGTGGTTTTCTGAGAAATTTTTACCAAAGAAAATTCTCCTGTGGGTTTTCTTTTGAGGCTACACATTTAGACGTACACGCCACACCAAATGTTTTCGAGTTACAACGTGTTGTTTAGGAGATACAAACTAATTTTTTACAATGCGTTATTTTTTCTCATAAAGTGTTTCCAATAAGTACGTATTTGTCTTTACTCTGCAACACTGTATTTCCTTATTACGTGGCATTCTTACATATTCTTTTGAGAGAAAACTCTCCTGTGCGTTCTCTTTTGAGGCTACATGCTTAGACATACACGCAACACCAAAGCTTTTCGAATTACAACGTGTTGTTTAGGAAAAACAAGATACTCTCTCACGATAATTTTGCACGATGCAGGATTTCCTTAAAACGTGGTTTTCTGAAAATTTTGACGAAAGAAAATTCTCCTATGGGTTCTCTTTTGAGGCTACACGTTTAGACGTACACTCCACACCAAGTCATTTCAAGTTACAACGTGTTGTTTAGGAGATACGAGCTAATTTTGTACGATGCTTTATTTCATCTCTCAAAGTTTAAGGGTTTCCAATACGTACGTATTTGTCTTTACTCTGCAACACTGTATTTCCTTATAACGTGGTATTCTTACATATTCTTTCGAGAGAAAACTCTCCTGTGTGTTCTCTTTTGAGGCTATACACTGAGACATACACGCAACACAACAGCTTTTTGAGTTACAACGTGTTGTTTAGGAAACACAAGATAAATTCGCACGATGCAGGATTTCCTTAATACGTGGTTTTCTGACAAATTTCCAAAGAAAATTCTCCTGTGGGTTCTCTTTTGAGGCTACACGTTTAGACGTACACGCCACATCAAATCTTTTCGAGTTACAACGTGTTGTTTAGGAGATACAAGCTAATTTTGTACAATGCGTTATTTCTTCTCGTAAAGTGTTTCCAATACGTACGTATTTGTCTTTACTCTGCAACACTGTATTTCCTTATAACGTGGTATTCTTACAAATTCTATCGAGAAAATACTCTCCTTTGCGTTCTCTTTTGAGGCTACGCGCTTAGACATACACGCAACACCAAAACTTTTCGAGTTACAACTTGTTGTTTAGGAAAAAGAAGATAATTTTGCACGATGAGGGATTTCCTTAAAACGTGGTTTTCTCACATATTTTGACGATAGAAAATTCTCCTGTCGGTTCTCTTTTGAGGCTACACGTTTAGACGTACATGCCACACCAAATCCTTTCGAGTTACAACCTGTTGTTTAGGAGATTCAAGCTAATTTAGTATGATGCGTTATTTCTTCTTGTAAAGTGTTTCCAATACATACGTTTTTGTCTTTACTCTGCAACACTGTATTTCCTTATAACGTGGTATTCTTACATATTCTTTCGAGAGAAAACTCTCCTGTGTATTCTCCTTTGAGTCTACACGCTTAGCCATACACGCAACACAGAAGATTTTCGAGTTACAACGTGTTGTTTAGGAAAAACTAGATAATTTCGCACGATGCGAGATTTCGTTAAAACGTGGTTTCTGACAAATTTTGATGTACGAAAATTCTACTGTCGGTTCTCTTTTGAGGCTACATGTTTAGACGTACATGTCACATGAAATCTTTTCGAGTTACAACGTGTTGTTTAGGAGATACAAGCCAATTTTGTACAATGCTTTATTTCTGCTCTTAAAGTGTTTCCAATATGTACGTATTTGTCTTCTCTCTGCAACACTGTATTTCCTTATAACGTGGTATTCTTACATATTCTTTCGAGAGAAAAAACTCTCCTGTGCATTCCCTTTTGAGGCTACACACTTAGACATACACGCAACACCAAAGATTTTCGAGTTACAACTTGTTGTTTAGGAAAACAAGATAATTTTGTAGGATGTGGGATTTCTTTAAAACGTGGTTTTCTGACAAATTTTTAAGAAAGAAAATTCTCCAGTGGTTTCTCTTTTGAGGCTTCACTTTTAGACGTACACGCCAAACCAAATGTTTTCGAGTTTCCACTTGTTGTTTAGGAGATACAAGCTAATATTGTATGATGCGTAATTTCTTCTCGTAAAGTGTTTCCAATATGTACTTTTTGTCTTTACTTTGCAACACTGTATTTCCTTATAACGTTGTATTCCTACATGTTCTTTCGAGAGAAAACTCTCCTGTTCATTCTCTTTTGAAGCTACACGCTTAGACATACACGCAACACCAAAGCTTTTCGAGTTACAACGTGTTGTTTAGGAAAAACAAGATAATTTCGGAGGATGCGGGATTTCCTTAAAACGTGGTTTTCTGACAAATTTTGACGAAAGAAAATTCCCCTTTGTGTTCTCTTTTGAGGCTACACGTTTAGACGTACACGCCAAACCAAAACTTTTCGAGTTACCACGTGTTGTTTAGGAGATACAAGCTAATTTTGTTCGATGCTTTGTTTCTTCTCGTAAAGTGTTCCCAATATATACTTATTTGTCTTTACTCTGCAAAATTGTATTTCCTAATAACGTGGTATTCTTACATATTCTTTCGAGAGAAAACCCTCCTGTGCCTTCTCTTTTGAGGCTCCATGCTTACACATACACGCAACACGAAAGCTTTTCGAGTTACAACATGTTGTTTAGGAAAAAGAAGATGATATCCCACGATGCGGGATTTCATTAAAACGTAGTTTTCTGAAAAATTTTGACGAAAGAAAATTCTCCTGTGGGTTCTCTTTTGAGGCTATACGTTTAGACGTACACGCCACACCAAATCTTTTCGAGTTACAACCTGTTGTTTAGGAGATACAAGCTAATTTTGTAAGATGCGTTAATTCTTCTCGTAAGGTGTTTCCAATAAGTAAGTATTTGTCTTTACTCTGCAACACTGTATTTCCTTATAACGTGGTATTCTTACATATTCTTTCGAGAGAAAACTATCCTGTGCGTTCCCTTTTGAGGCTACACACTTAGACATACAGGCAACACCAAAGCTTTTCGAGTTACAACGTGTTGTTTATGAATAAAAAGATAATTTCGCACGATGTGGGATTTCCTTAAAACATGGTTTTCTGACAAATTTTGACAAAAGAATATTCTCCTGTGGGTTCTCTTTTGACGCTAAACGTATAGACGTGCACGCCACACCAAATCCTTTCGAGTTACCACGTTTTGTTTAGGAGATACAAGCTAATTTTGCATGATGTGTTATTTCTTCTTGTAAAGTGTTTCCAAAACGTACGTATTTGTCTTTCTCTGCAACACTGTATTTCCTTATAACGTGGTATTCTTATATATTCTTTCGAGGAAAAACTCTCCTGTGCATTCTCTTTTGAGGCTACACGCTTAGACATACACGCAACACCAAGGCTTTTCGAGTTACAACGTGTTGTTTAGGAAAAACAAGATTATTTCGCACGATGCGAGATTTCCATAAAACGTGGTTTTCTGAAAAATTTTGACGAAAAAATTTTCCTGTGGGTTCTCTTTTGAGACTACACGTGTAGAGGTACGAGCCACACCAAATCTTTTCCAGTTACAACGTGTTGTTTAGGAGATACAAGCTAATTTTGTACGATGCGTTATTTCTTCTCTTAAAGTGTTTCCAATACGTACTTAGTTGTCTTTACTCTGCAACACCGTTTTTCCTTATAACATGGTATTCCAACATATTCTTTCGAGAGAAAACTTTTCTGTGCGTTCTCTTTTGAGGCTACACGCTTAGAAATACACGCAACCCCAAAGCTTTTCGATTTACAACGTGTTGTTTGGAAAAACAAGATAATTTCGCACGATGCGAGATTTTCTTAAAACGTGGTTTTCTGACAAATTTTGATGAAAGAAAATTCTCCTGTGGGTTCTCTTTTGAGGCTACACGTTTAGACGTACACGTCACACCAAATCTTTTCGAGTCATAACGTGTTGTTTAGGAGATACAAGCTAATTTTGTATGATGCGTTATTTCTTCTCCTAAAGTGTTTCCAATACATATGTATTTTTGTTGACTCTACAACACTGTATTTCCTTATAACGTGGTATTCTTACCTATTCTTTTGAAAGAAAACTCTCCTGTGCCTTCTCTTTTGAGGATCCACGCTTAGACATACACGCAACACTAAAGCTTTTCGAGTTACAACATGTTGTTTAGGAAAAAGAAGATGATTTCGCACGATGCGGTATTTCCTTAATAAGTGGTTTTCTGAAAAATTTTAAGGAAAGAAAATTCTCCTGTGGGTTCTCTTTTGAGGCTACACGTTTAGACGTACACACCACACCAAATCCTTTCGAGTTACCACGTGTTGTTTAGGAGATACAAGATAATTTTGTAAGATGCATTATTTCTTCTCGTAAAGTGTTTCCAATACATACGTATTTGTCTTTACACTGCAAAACTGTATTTTCTTATAACGTTGTATTCTTACATGTTCTTTCGAGAGAAAACTCTCCTGTGCGTTCTCTTTAGAGGCTACACGCTTAGACATACACGCAACACCAAAGCTTTTCGAGTTACAACGTGTTGTTTAGGAAAAACAAGATAATTTTGCACGATGCGGGATTTCCTTAAAACGTGGTTTTCTGACAAATTTTGGCGAAATAAAGTTCTCCTGTGGGTTCTCTTTTGAGGCTACACGTGTAAACGTACGAGCCTCACCAAATCTTTTCGAGTTCCAACGTGTTGTTTAGGAGATACAAGCTAATTTTGTACGACACGTTATTTCTTCTCTTAAAGTGTTTCCAATAGGTACGTATTTGTCTTTACTCTGCAACACTGTATTTCCTTATAACGTAGTATTCTTACATATTCTTTCGAGAGAAAACTCTCCTGGGTGTTCTCTTTTGAGGCTACATGCTTAGACATACACGCAACAGCAAAGGTTTTCGAGTTGCAATGTGTTGTTTAGGAAAAATAAGATAATTTCGCACGATGCGAGATTTCCTTAAAATGTGGTTTCTGACAAATTTTGATGATAGAAAATTCTGCTGTCGGTTCTCTTTTGAGGCTACACGTTTAGATGTACACCTCACACCAAATCTTTTCCAGTTACAACGTGTTGTTTAGGAGATACAAGCTAATTTTGTACGATGCGTTATTTCTTCCCGTAAAATATTTCCAATTTGTACTTATTTGTCTTTACTCTGCAAAATTGTATTTCCTTATAATGTGGTATTCTTACATATTCTTTCGAGAGAAAACTCTTCTGTGCCTTCTCTTTTCAGGCTCCACACTTAGACATACACGCAACACCAAATCTTTTCGAGTTACAACATGTTGTTTAGGAAAAAAGATGATTTCGCACGATGCGGGATTTCCTTAAAACGTGGTTTTCTGAAAAATTTTGACGAAAGAAAATTTTCCTGTGGGTTCTCTTTTGAGGCTACACGTTTAGACGTACACGCTACAGCAAATCTTTTCGAGTAACAATGTGTTGTTTAGGAGATTCAAGCTAATTTTGTACTATGCGTTAATTCTTCTCGTAAAGTTTTTCCAATATGTAAGTATTTGTCTTTACTCTGCAACACTGTATTTCCTTATAACGTGGTATTCTTACATATTCTTTCGAGAGAAAACTATCCTGTGCGTTCCCTTTTGAGGCTACACACTTAGATATACAGGCAACACCAAAGCTTTTCGAGGTACAACGTGTTGCTTATGAAAAACAAGATAATTTCGCACGATGCGGGATTTCCTTAAAACGTGGTTTTCTGACAAATTTTGAAGAAAGAAAATTCTCCTGTCGGTTCTCTTTTGAGGTTGCACGTGTACACGTACGAGCCTCACCAAATCTTTTCGAGTTCCAACGTGTTGTTTAGGAGATACAAGCTAATTTTGTACGACACGTTATTTCTTCTCTTAAAAGTGTTTCCAATATGTACGTATTTGTCTTTACTCTGCAACACTGTATTTCCTTATAACGTAGTATTCTTACATATTCTTTCGAGAGAAAACTCTCCTGGGTGTTCTCTTTTGAGGCTACATGCTTAGACATACACGCAACAGCAAAGGTTTTCGAGTTACAATGTGTTGTTTAGGAAAAATAAGATAATTTCGCACGATGCGAGATTTCCTTAAAATGTGGTTTCTGACAAATTTTGATGAAAGAAAATTCTCCAGTGGGTTCTCTTTTGAGGCTACACGTTTAGACGTACACCTCACACCAAATCTTTTCGAGTTACAACGTGTTGTTTAGGAGATACAAGCTAATTTTGTACGATGCGTTATTTCTTCCCGTAAAATATTTCCAATTTGTACTTATTTGTCTTTACTCTGCAAAATTGTATTTCCGTATAATGTGGTATTCTTACATATTCTTTCGAGAGAAAACTCTTCTGTGCCTTCTCTTTTCAGGCTCCACACTTAGACATACACGCAACACCAAAGCTTTTCGAGTTACAACATGTTGTTTAGGAAAAAGATGATTTCGCACAATGCGGGATTTCCTTAAAACGTGGTTTTCTGAAAAATTTTTACGAAAGAAAATTCTCCTGTGGGTTCTCTTTTGAGGCTACACGTTTAGACGTACACGCTACAGCAAATCTTTTCGAGTAACAATGTGTTGTTTAGGAGATTCAAGCTAATTTTGTACTATGCGTTAATTCTTCTCGTAAAGTTTTTCCAATATGTAAGTATTTGTCTTTACTCTGCAACACTGTATTTCCTTATAACGTGGTATTCTTACATATTCTTTCGAGAGAAAACTATCCTGTGTGCTCCCTTTTGAGGCTACACACTTAGATATACAGGCAACACCAAAACTTTTCGAGGTACAACGTGTTGTTTATGAAAAACAAGATAATTTCGCACGATGCGGGATTTCCTTAAAACGTGGTTTTCTGACAAATTTTGAAGAAAGAAAATTCTCCTGTGGGTTCTCTTTTGAGGCTACACGTTTAGACGTACACACCACACCAAATCCTTTCGAATTACCACGTGTTGTTTAGGAGGTACAAGCAAATTTTGTAGGATGCAATATTTCTTCTCGTAAAGTTTTTCCAATACGTACGTATTTGTCTTTACTCTGCAACACTGTATTTCCTTATAATGTTGTATTCTTACAATTTCTTTCGAGAGAAAACTCTCCTGTGCGTTCTCTTTAGAGGCTCCATGCTTACACATACACGCAACACCAAAGCTTTTCGAGTTATAACGTTTTGTTTAGCAAAAAGAAGATGATTTCGCACGATACGGGATTTCCTTAAAACGTGGTTTTCTGACAAATTTTGAAGAAAGAAAATTCTCCTGTGGGTTCTCTTTTGAGGCTACATGTTTAAATGAACACGCCACACCAAATCTTTTCGAGTTACAATGTGTTGTTTTGGAGATACAAGCTAATTTTGTACGATGCGTTAATTCTTCTCCTAAAGTGTTTCCAATATGTACTTATTTGTCTTTACTCTGCAAAATTGTATTTCCTTATAACGTGGTATTCTTACATATTCTCTCGAGAGAAAACTCTCCTGTTCCTTCTCTTTTGAGGCTCCACGCTTACACATACACGCAACACCAATGCTTTTCTAGTTACAACATGTTGTTTAGGAAAAAGAAGGTGATTTCGCACGATGCGGAATTTCCTTAAAACGTGGTTTTCTGAAAAATTTTGAAGAAAGAAAATTCTCCTGTGGGTTCTCTTTTGAGGCTACACGTTTAGACGTACACACCACACCAAAAGTTTCGAGTTACAACTTGTTGTTTAGGAGATACAACCTAATTTTGTACTATGCATTAATTCTTCTCGTAAAGTGTTTCCAATACGTACGTGTTTGTCTTTACTCTGCAACACTGTATTTCCTTATAACGTGGTATTCTTACATATTCTTTCGAGAGAAAACTCTCCTGTGCGTTCTCTTTTGAGACTACATGCTTAGACAAACACTCAACACCAGAGCTTTTCGAGTTAAAACGTGTTGTTTAGGAAAAAATAGATAATTTCGCTCGATGGGGGATTTTCCATAAAACGTGGTTTCTGAGAAATTTTGATGAAAGAAAATTCTCCTGTGGGTTCTCTTTTGAGGCTACACGTTTAGACGTACACGGCACACCAAATCTTTTCGAGTTACAACGTGTTGTTTAGGAGATACAAGCTAATTTTGTATGATGCGTTATTTCTTCTCGTAAAGTGATTCCAATATGTACTTAATTGCCTTTACTCTGCAAAATTGTATTTCTTTATAGCGTGGTATTCTTCCATATTCTTTCGAGAGAAAACTCTCCTGAGCGTTCTCTTTTGAGGCTCCACGCTTAGACATACAGGCAACACCAAAGCTTTTCGAGTTACAACATGTTGTTTAGGAAAAAGAAGATGATTTGGCACCATGCGGGATTTCCTTAAAACGTGTTTTTCTGAAAAATTTTAACGAAAGAAAATTCTCCTGTGGGTTCTCTTTTGAGGGTACACGTTTAGACGTACACGCCACACCAAATCTTTTCGAGTTACAACGTGTTGTTTAGGAAATACAAGCTAATTTTGTACTGTGCTTTAATTCTTCTCGTAAAGTGTTTCCAATACGTACGTGTTTGTCTTTACTCTGCAACACTCTATTTCCTTATAACTTGGTATTCTTACATATTCTTTTGAGAGAAAACTCTCCTGTGGGTTCTCCTTTGAGGCTACATGCTTAGACATACACATAACGCCAGAGCTTTTCGAGTTACAACGTGTTGTTTAGGGAAAACAAGATAGTTTCGTACGATGCGAGATTTCCTTAAAACGTGGATTCTGATAAATTTTGATGAAAGAAAATTCTCCTGTGGGTTCTCTTTTGAGGCTACACGTTTAGACGTACACGTCACACCAAATCTTTTCGAGTTACAACATGTTGTTTAGGAGATACAAGCTAATTTTTTATGATGCGTTATTTCTTCTCGTAAAGTGTTTCCAATATGTACTTATTTGACTTTACTCTGCAAAATTGCACTTCCTTATAACGTGGTATTCTTACATATTCTTTCGAGAGAAAACTCTCCTGTGCCTTCTCTTTTGAGGCTCCATGCTTAGACATACACGCAAGACTAAAGCTTTTCGAGTTACAACATGTTGTTTAGGAAAAAGAAGATGATGTTGCACGATGCGGGATTTCCTAAATACGTGGTTTTCTGAAAAATTTTAACGAAAGAAAATTCTCCTGTGTGTTCTCTTTTGAGGCTACACGTTTAGACGTACACGCCACACCAAATCTTTTCGAATTACAACGTGTTGTTTAGGAGATATAAGCTAATTTTTTATGATGTGCTAATTCTTCTCGTAAAGTGTTTCCAATATGTACGTATTTGTCTTTACTCTGCCACACTGTATTTCCTTATAACGTGGTATTCTTACATAATCTTTCGAGAGAAAACTATCCTGGGCATTCCCATTTGAGGCTACACACTTAGACATACAGGCAACACCAAAGCGTTTCGAGTTACAACGTGTTGTTTATGAAAAACAAGATAACATCGCACGATGCAGGATTTCCTTAAATCGTGGTTTTCTGACAAATTTTGACCAAAGAAAATTCTCCTGTGGGTTCTCTTTTGAGGCTACGCATTTAGACGTACACGTCACACCAAATCCTTTCGAGTTACCACGTGTTGTTTAGGAGATACAAGCTAATTTTGTACGATGCGTTATTTCTTCTTGCAAAGTGTTTCCAATACATATGTATTTGTCTTTACTCTTCAACACTGTATTTCCTTATAACGTTGAATTCTTACGTGTTCTTTCGAGAGAAAACTCTCCTGTGCCTTCTCTTTTGAGGTTCCACGCTTAGACCTACACGCAACACCAAAGCTTTTCGAGTTACAACATGTTGTTTAGGAAAAAGAAGATGATTTGGCATGATGCGGGATTTCCTTAAAACGTGGTTTTCTGAAAAATTTTGACGAAAGAAAATTCTCCTGTGGGTTCTCATTTGAGGCTACACGTTTAGTTATACATGCCACACCAAATCTTTTCGAGTTACAACGTGTTGTTAAGGAGATACACGCTAATTTTGTAAGACGCGTTAATTCTTCTAGTAAAGTGTTTCCTATACGTACGTATTTGTCTTTACTCTGCAACACTGTATTTCCTTATTCGTGGTATTCTTACATATTCTTTCGAGAGAAAACTATCCTGTGTGTTCCCTTTTGAGGCTACACACTAAGACATACATGCAACACCAAAGCTCTTCGAGTTACAACGTGTTGTTTAGGAAAAACAAGATAATTTCGCACGATGCGGGATTTCCTTAAAACGTGATTTTCTGAAAAATTTTGATGAAAGAAAATTCTCCTATGGGATCTCTTCTGAGGCTACACCCTTAGACATACATGCCACACCAATTCTTTTCGAGTTACAACGTGTTGTTTAGGAGATACAAGCTAATTTTGTACGATGCATTATTTCTTCTCATAAAGTGTTTCCAATACTTATGTATTTGTCTTTACTCTGCAACATTCGGTATTTCTTCTCGCATGGTAAAACATTAGCTTGTATCTCCTAAACAACACGTTGTAACTCGAAAAGATTTGTTGTGGCGTTTACATCTAAACGTGTAGCCTCAAAAGTGAACCCACAGGAGAATTTTCTTTCGTCAAAATTTTCCAGAAAACCACGTTTTATGGAAATCCCGCATCGTGCGAAATTATCTTGTTTTTCCTAAACAACACCTTGTACCTCGAAAAGTTTTGGTGTTGCGTGTATGTCTAAGCGTGTAGCCTCAAAAGAGAACGCACAGGAGAGTTTTCTCTCGAAAGAATATATAAGAATACCACGTTATATGGAAATACAGTGTTGCAGAGTAAAGACAAATATGTACGTATGGAAACACTTTACGAGAGGAAAAAACTCATGGTAAAAAATTAGCTTGTACCTCCTAAACAACACGTTGTAACTCGAAAAGATTTGGTGTGGTGTTTACATCTAAACGTGTAGCCTCAAAAGAGAACCCACAGGAGAATTTTCTTTCGTCAAAATTTGTCAGAAAACCACCTTTTAAGGAAATCCCGCATCGTGCAAAATTATCTTGTTTTTCCTAAACAACACGTTGTAACTCAAAAAGCTTTTGTGTTGCGTGTATGTCTACGCGTGTAGCCTCAGAAGAGAACGCACAGAAGAGTTTTCTCTCGAAAGAATATGTAAGAATACCACGTTATAAGGAAATACACTGTTGCAGAGTAAAGACAAATAGGTACTTATTGGAAACACTTTACGAGAAGAAATAATGTATCGTACAAAATTAGCTTGTATCTCCTAAACAACACGTTGTAACTCGAAAAGATTTGGTGTGGCGTGTACGTCTAAACATGTAGCCTCAAAAGGGAACCCACAGGAGAATTTTCTTTCGTCAAAATTTGTCAGACAACCACGTTTTAAGGAAATCCCGCATCGTGCGAAATTATTTTGTTTTTCCAAAACAACACGTTGTAACTCGACAAGCTTTGGTGTTGCGTGTATGTCTAAGCATGTAGCCTCAAAAGAGAATGCACAGGAGAGGTTTCTCTCGAAAGAATATGTAAGAAAACCACGATATATGGAAATACAGTGTTGCAGAGTAAAGACAAATATGTACTTATTGGAAACACTTAACGAGAAGAAATAACGCATCTACAAAATTAGCTTGTATCTCCTAAACAACACGTTGTGACTCAAAGGGATTTCGTGTGGCGTGTACGTCTAAACGTGTAGCCTCAAAAGAGAACCCACAGGAGTATTTTCTTTCGTCAAAATTTTTCAGAAAACCACGTTTTAAGGAAATCCCGCATGGTGAGAAATTATTTTGTTTTTCCAAAACAACACGTTGTAACTCGAAAAGCTTTGGTGTTGCTTGTATGTCTAAGCATGTAGCCTCAAAAGAGAACGCACAGGAGAGGTTTCTCTCGAAAGAATATGTAAGAAAACCACGATATATGGAAATACAGTGTTGCAGAGTAAAGACAAATATGTACGTATTGGAAACACTTTACGAGAAGAAATAACGCATGGTATAAAATTAGCTTGTATCTCCTAAACAACACGTTGTGACTCAAAAGGATTTGATGTGGTGTTTACAACAACGCGTTGTAACTCGAAAAGATTTGGTGTGGCGTGTAGCCTCAAAAGAGAACCCACAGGAGAATTTTCTTTCGTCAAAATTTGTCAGAAAACCACGTATTAAGGAAATCCCGCATCGTGCGAAATTATCTTGTTTTTCCTAAACAACACGTTGTGACTCAAATAGCTTTGGTGCTGCGTGTATGTCTAAGCCTGTAGCCTCAAAAGAGAACGCACAGGAGAGTTTTCTCTAGAAAGAATATGAAAGAATACCACGTTATAAGGAAATACAGTGTTGCAGAGTAAAGACAGATGCATACATATTGGAAACACTTTACGAGAAGAAATAATGCATCGTACAAAATTAGCTTGTATTTACTAAAAAGCACGTTGTAACTCGAAAAGATTTGGTGTGGCATGTACCTCTAAACGTGTAGCATCTAAAGAGAATACACTGGAGAATTTTCTTTGGTCAAAATTTGTCAGAAAACCACTTTTTAAGGAAATCCGCATAGTGCGAAATTATCTTGTTTTTCCTAAACAACACGTTGTAACTCGAAAAGCTTTGGTGTAGCGTGTATGTCTAAGCGTGTAGCCTTAAAAGAGAATGCACAGGAGAGTTTTCTCTCGAAAGAATATGTAAGAATACCAAGTTATAAGGAAATACAGTGTTGCAGAATAAAGACAATTACATATGTATTGGAAACACTTTACCAGACGAAATATCGCATCGTACAAAATTAGCTTGTTTCTCCTAAACAACATGTCGTAACTCGAAAAGATTTGGTGTGGCGTGTACGTCTAAAAGTGTAGCCTTATAAGAGAACCCACAGTAGAATTTTCTTTGGTCAAAATTTGTCAGAAAACCACGTTTTAAGGAAATCCCACATCGTGCGAAATTATCTTGTTTTTCCTAAACAACACGTTGTAACTCAAAAAGCTTTGGTATTGGGTGTATGTCTAAGAATGTAGCCTCAAAAGAGAACGCACAGGAGAGTTTTCTCTCGAAGAATATGTAGGAATACTTCGTTATATGGAAAAACAGTGTTACAGAGTAAAGACAATTATGTACGTATTTGAAACACTTTACGAGAAGAAATAATGCATGGGAAAAAATTAGCTTGTATCTCCTAAACAACACGTAGTAACTCGAAAGGATTTGGTGTGGTGTTTACATCTAAAGGTGTAGCCTCAAAAGAGAACCCACAGGAGAATTTTCTTTCGTCAAAATTTTTTCAGAAAACCACGTTTTAAGGAAATCCGGCATCGTGTGAAATTATCTGGTTTTTCCTAAACAACACGTTGTAACTCGAAAAGCTTTGGTTTTGCATGTATGTCTAAGCGTGTAGCCTCAAAAGAGAACGCACAAGAGAGTATTCTCTCGAAAGAATATGTAAGAATACCACGTTATAAGGACATACAGTGTTGCAGAGTAAAGACAGATACATACATATTGGAAACACTTTTCGAGAAGGAATGATACATCGTACAAAATTAGCTTGTATTTCCTAAACAACACGTTGTAACGCGAAAAGATTTTGTGTGGCGTGTACGTTGAAACGTGTAGCCTCAAAAGAGAACCCACAGGAGAATTTTCTTTCGTCAAAATATGTCAGAAAACCACGTTTTAAGGAAATCCCGCATCGTGCGAAATTATCTTGTTTTTCCTAAACAACACGTTGTAACTCGAAAAGCTTTGGTGTAAACAACACGTTGTAACTCGAAAAGATTTGGTGTGGTGTTTACATCTAAACGTGTAGCATCAAAAGAGAACCCACAGGAGAATTTTCTTTGGTCAAATTTTTTTCAAAAAACCACGTTTTAAGGAAGTCCTGCATTGTGCGAAATTATCTTGTTTTTCCTAAACAACACGTAGTAACTCGAAAAGCTTTGGTGTTGCGTGTGTGTCTAAGCGTGTAGCCTCAAAAGAGAATGCACAGTAGAGTATTCTCTCGAAAGAATATGTAAGAATACCACGTTATAAGGAAGTACAGTGTTGCAGAGTAAAGACAGATACATACTTATTGGAATCACTTTACGAGAAGGAATAATACATCGTACAAAATTAGCTTGTATTTCCTAAACAACACGTTGTAACTCGAAGGATTTGGTGTGATGTGTAAGTTGAAACGTGTAGCCTCAAAAGAGAACCCTCA
The DNA here is from genome assembly GCF_947179515.1 of Apodemus sylvaticus. Lineage (NCBI taxonomy): Eukaryota > Metazoa > Chordata > Mammalia > Rodentia > Muridae > Apodemus > Apodemus sylvaticus. The sequence continues at coordinate 269,621 of NW_026263456.1, forward strand.
AGAGAATTTTCTTTCCTCAAAATTTTTCAGAAAACCACGTTTTAAGGAAATCCCGCATTGTGCTGAATTATCTTGCTTTTCCTAAAAAACACGTTGTAACTCGAAAAGCTTTGGTGTTGCGTGTATGTCTAAACGTGTGGCCTCAAAAGAGAACGCACAGGAGAGTTTTCTCTCGAAAGAATATATATGAATACCACATTTTAAGGAAATACAGTGTTGCAGAGTAAAGACAAATACGTATGTATTGGAAACACTTTACGAGAAGAAATAACGCATCGTACAAAATTAGCTTGTATCTCCTAAACAACACGATGTTACTCGAAAAGATTTGATATGGCGTGTACGTCTAAATCTGTAGCCTCAAAAGAGAACTCACAGGAGAATTTTCTTTCGTCAAAATTTGTCAGAATACTACGTTTTATGGAAATCCCGCATCCTGGAAATTATCTTGTTTTTCTAAACAACACGTTGTAACTCGAAAAGCTTTGGTGCTGCGTGTATGTCTAAGCGTGTAGACTCAAAAGAGAACGCACAGGAGAGTTTTCTCTCGAAAGAATAAGTAAGAATACCACGTTATAAGGAAATACAGTGTGGCAGAGTAAAGATAGATACATACGTATTTGAAACACTTTACGAGAAGAAATAATGCATCGTACAAAATTAGCTTGTATTTCCTAAGAAGCACGTTGTAACTCGAAAAGCTTTGGTGTGGCGTGTACGTCTAAACGTGTGGCCACAAAAGAGAACCCACAGGAGAATTTTCTTTCGTCAAAATTTTTCAGAAAACCACGTTTTAAGGAAATCCCGCATCTTGCGAAATCATCTTCTTTTTCCTAAACTACATATTGTAACTTGAATAGCTTTGGTGTTGCCTGTATATCTCAGTGTGTAGCCACAAAAGGGAACGCACAGGACAGTTTTCTATCGAAAGAATATGTAAGAAGACCATGTTATAAGGAAATACAATGTTGAGAGTAAAGACAAACACGTACTACTTGGAAACACTTTATGAGAAGAATTAACGCATTGTAAAAAAGTAGCTTGTATCTCCTAAACAACATGTTGTAACTCGAACAGATTTGGTGTGGCGTGTACGTCTAAACATGTAGCATCAAAAGAGAACCCACAGGAGAATTTTCTTTCGTCAAATTTTTTCAGAAAATTTTAAGGATATCCCGCATCATGCAAAATCATCTTCTTTTTCCTAAACAACATGTTGTAACTCGAAAAGCTTTGGTATTGCGTGTATGTGTAAGCGTGGAGCCTCAAAAGAGAAGGCACAGGAGAGTTTTCTCTCTAAAGAATATGTAAGAATACCACCTTAAAAGGAAATACAATTTTGCAGAGTAAAGATAAATAAGTACATATTGGAAACACTTTACGAGAAGAAATAATGCATCGTAAAAAATTAGCTTGTATCTCCTAAACAACACGTTGTAACTCGAAAATATTTGGTGTGACGTGTACGTCTAAACGTGTATCCTCAAAAAAGAACCCACAAGAGAATTTTCTTTCATCAAAATTTGTCAGAAACCACGTTTACGGAAATATCGCATCGTGCGAAATATCTTGTTTTTCCTAAACAACACGTTGTGAATCGAAAAGCTTTGGTGTTGCGTGTATGTCTAAGCGTGTAGCCTCAAAAGAGAACGCACAGGAGAGTTTTCTTTCGAAAGAATATGTAGGAATACCACGTTATAAGGAAATACAGTGTTGTAGAGTAAAGACAACTACTTACGTATTGGAAAAACTTTAAGAGAAGAAATAACGCATCATAAAAAATTAGCTTGTATCTCCTAAACAACACTTTGTAACTCGAAAAGATTTGGTGTGGCTCGTACCTCTACAAGTGTCGCATCAAATAAGAACCCACAGGAGAACTTTCTTTTGTCAAATTTTTCAGAAAACCACGTGTATGGAAATCTCGCATCATGCGAAATTATCTAGTTTTTCCTAAACAACACGTTGTAACTCGAAAAGCTTTGGTGTTGTGTGTATGTCTAAACGTGTAGCCTCAAAAGAGAACTCACAGGAGAGTTTTCGCTCGAAAGAATATGTAAGAATACCACGTTATAAGGAAATACAGTGTTGCAGACAAAGACAAATACGTACGTATTGGAAACACTTTACGAGAAGAAATAACACATCGTACAAAATTAGCTTGTATCTTCTAAACAACACGTGGTAACTCGAAAGGATTTGGTGTGGAGTGCATGTCTAAACGTGTAGCATCAAAAGAGAACCCACAGGAGAATTTTCTTTCGTCAAAATTTGTCAGAACACAAGGGTTTAAGGAAATCCCGCAATGTGCGAAATTATCTTGTTTTTCATAAACAACACATTGTAATTCGAAAAGCTTTGGTGTTGCCTGTATGTCTAAGTGTGTAACCTCAAAAGGGAATGCAAAGGATAGTTTTCTCTCGAAAGAATATGTAAGAATACCACGTTATAAGGAAATACAGTGTTGCAGATTAAAGACAAATACGTACGTATTGGAAACACTTTACGAGAAGAATTAAGGCAACGTCCAAAATTAGCTTGTATCTCCTAAACAACACGTTGTAACTCGAAAAGATTTGGCGTGGCGTGTACTTCTAAACCTGTAGCCTCAAAAGAGAACCCACAGGAGAATTTTCTTTCGTCAAAATATTTCAGAAAACCACGTTTTAAGTAAATCCTGCATCGTGCAAAATCATCTTCTTTTTCCTAAACAACATGTTGTAACTCGAAAAGCTTTGGTGTTGCGTGTATGTGTAAGCATGGAGCCTCAAAAGAGAAGGCACAGGAGAGTTTTCTCTCGAAAGAATATGTAAGAATACCACGTTATAAGGAAATACAATTTTGCAGAGTAAAGACAAATAAGTACATATTGGAAACACTTTAGGAGAAGAAATAACGCATCGTAAAAAATTTACTTGTATCTCCTAAACAACACGTTGTAACTCGAAAAGATTTGGTGTGACGTGTATGTCTAAACGTGTAGCCTCAAAAGAGAATCCACAGGAGAATTTTCTTTCATCAAATTTGTCAGAAACCACGTTTTAAAGAAATCTCGCATCGTGGGAAATTATCTTGTTTTTCCTAAAAAACACGTTGTAACTCGAAAAGCTTTGGGGTTGCGTTTATGTCTAAGCATGTAGCCTCAAAAGAGAACGCATAGGAGAAATTTCTCTTGAAAGAATATGTAAGAATACCACTTTATAAGGAAATACAGTGTTGCAGAGTAAAGACAAATACGTACATATTGGAAACACTTTAAGAGAAGAAATAACGCATCGTACAAAATTAGCTTGTATCTCCTAAACAAAATGTTGTAACTCGAAAATATTTGGTGTGGCTCATACCTCTACACGTGTAGCCTCAAAAGAGAACCTACAGGAGAACTTACTTTAGTCAAAATTTTTCAATAAACCACGTTTTATGGAAATCTCGCATCGTGCGAAATTATCTTGTTTTTCCTAAACAACACGTTGTAACTCGAAAAGCTTTGGCGTTGCGTGTTTGTCTAAGCATGTAGCCTCAAAAGAGAACGCACAGGAGAGTTTTCCCTCGAAAGAATATGTAAGAATACCACGTTATAAGGAAATACAGTGTTGCAGAGTAAAGACAAATAAGTACGTATTGGAAACACTTTACGAGAAGAAATAACGCTTCGTACAAAATTTGCTTGTATTTCCTAAGCAACACGTTGTAACTCGAAAAGATTTGGTGTGGCTCGTATGTCTACACGTGCAGCCTCAAAAGAGTGCCCACAGGAGGACTTTCTTTCTTCAAAATTTGTCAGAAAACAACGTTTTATGGAAATCCCGCATCGTGCAAAATTATCTACTTTTTCCTAAACAGCACGTTGTAACTCGAAAAGCTTAGGTGTTGCGTGTATGTTTAAGCCTGTAGCCTCTAAAGAGAACGCACAGGAGAGTTTTCTCTCGAACGAATATATAAGAATACAACGTTATAAGGAAATAGAGTGTTGCAGAGTAAAGACAAATACATAAGTATTGGAAACATTTTACCAGAGGAATTAATGCATCGTACAAAATTAGCTTGTATCTCCTAAACAACATGTTGTAACTCTAAAAGATTTGGTGTGACATGTACGTCTAAACGTGTAGCCTCAAAAGAGAACCCACAGGAGAATTTTCATTCATCAAAATTTGTCAGAAACCACGTTTTAAGGAAATCTCGCATCGTGCGAAATTATCTTGTTTTTCCTAAACAACACGCTGTAACTCGAAAAGCTTTGGTGTTGCGTGTATGTCTGAGCGTGTAGCCTGAAAAGAGAACACACAGGAGAGTTTTCCCTCGAAAGAATAGGTAAGAATACCACGTTATAAGGAAATACAGTGTTGCAGAGTAAAGACAAATAAGTACGTATTGGAAACACTTTACAAGAAGAAATAACGCATCGTAAAAAATTTGCTTGTATCTCCTAAACAACACGTTGTAACTTGAAAAGATTTGGTGTGGCTCGTACGTCTAAACGTGTAGCCTCAAAAGAGAACCCACAGAAGAAGTTCCTTTCGTCAATATTTGTCAGAAAACCACGTTTTAAGGAAATCCCGCATCGTGCAACATTATCTTGATTTCCTAAACAACACGTTGAAACTCGGAAAGCTTTGGTGTTGCATGTATGTCTAAGCATGTAGCCTCTAAAGAGAATGCACAGGAGAGTTTTCTCTCGAAAGAACATGTAAGAATACAACGTTATAAGGAAATAGAGTGTTGCAGAGTAAAGACAAATGTGTACGTATTGGAAACACTTTAAGAGAAGAAATAACGCATCGTACAAAATTAGCTTGTACCTCCTAAACAACACGTGGTAACTCGAACGGATTTGGGGTGGCATGCACGTCTAAACGTGTAGCCTCAAAAGAGAACCCACAGGAGAATTTTCTTTCGTCAAAATTTGTCAGAACACCACGTTTTAAGGAAATCCTGCATCGTGCGAAATTATCTTGTTTTTCATAAACAACACGTTCTAACTCGAAAAGCTTTGGTGTTGCCTGTATGTCTAAGTGTGTAGCCTCAAAAGGGAACGCACAGGATAGTTTTCTCTCGAAAGAATATGTAAGATTACCACGTTATAAGGAAATACAGTGTTGCAGAGTAAAGACTAAAACGTACGTATTGGAAACACTTTATGAGAAGTATTAACACATCTTACAAAATTAGCTTGTATCTCCTAAACAACACGTTGTAACTCGAAAAGATTTGGTGTGGCGTGTACATCTAAACATGTAGCCTCAAAAGAGAACACACAGGAGAATTTTCTTTCGTCAAAATTTTTCAGAAAACCACGTTTTAAGGAAATCCCGCATCGTGCGAAATCATCTTCTTTTTCCTAAACAACATGTTGTAACTCGAAAAGCTTTGGTGTTGCGTGTATGTGTAAGCGTGGAGCCTCAAAAGAGAAGGCACAGGAGAGTTTTCTCTCAAAAGAATATGTAAGAACACCACGTTATAAGGAAATACAATTTTGCAGAGTAACGACAAATAAGTACATATTGGAAACACTTTAGGAGAAGAATTAACGCATCGTACAAAATTAGCTTGTATCTCTTAAACAACACGTTGTAACTCTAAAAGATTTGGTGTGGCGTGTTCATTTAAACATGTAGCCTCAAAAGAGAACCCACAGGAGAATTTTCTTTCATAAAAATTTGTCAGAAAACCATGTTTTAAGGAAATCCCGCATCATGCGAAATCATCTTCTTTTTCCTAAACAACATGTTGTAACTTGAAAAGCTTTGGTGTTGCGTGTATGTGTAAGCGTGGAGCCTCAAAAGAGAAGGCACAGGAGCGTTTTCTCTTGAAAGAATATGTAAGAATACCACGTTATAAGGAAATACAATTTTGCAGAGTAAAGACAAATAAGTACATATTGGAAACACTTTATGAGAAGAAATAATGCATCGAAAAAAATTAGCTTGTATCTCCTAAACAACATGTTGTAACTCGAAAAGATTTGGTGTGATGTGTACGTCGAAACGTGTAGCCTCAAAAGAGAACCCACAGGAGAATTTTCTTTCATCAAAATTTGTCAGAAACCACGTTTTAAGGAAATCTCGCATCCTGCGAAATTATCTTGTTTTTCCTAAACAACACGTTGTAACTCGAAAAGCTTTGGTGTTGCGTGTATGTCTAAGCGTGTAGCCTCAAAAGAGAATGCACAGGAGAGTTTTCTCTTGAAAGAATATGTAAGAATACCACGTTATAACGAAATACAATTTTGCAGAGAATAGAAAAATAAGTACATATTGGAAACACTTTAGGAGAAGAAATAACACTTCGTACGAAATTAACTTGTATCTCCTAAGCAACACGTTGTAACTCGAAAAGATTTGGTGTGACGTGTATGTCTAAACGTGTAGCCTCAAAAGAGAACCCAAAGGAGAATTTTCTTTCATCAAAATTTGTCAGAAACCACGTTTAAAGAAATCTCGCATCATGCGAAATTATCTTGTTTTTCCTAAACAACACGTTGTAACTCGAAAAGCTTTGGTGTTGCGTGTATGTCTAAGCGTGTAGCCTCAAAAGAGAACGCACAGGAGAGTTTTCTCTCGAAAGAATATGTAAGAATACAACGTTATAAGGAAATACACTGTTGCAGAGTATAGACAAATACATACCTATTGGAAACACTTTAAGAGAAGAAATAAGGCATCGTACAAAATTAGCTTGTATCTCCTAAACAACACGTTGTAACACGAAAAGATTTGGTATGGCTCGTACCTCTACACGTGTAGCCTCAAAAGAGCTCCGACAGGAGAACTTTCTTTCATCAAAATTTTTCAGAAAACCACGTTTTATGGAAATCTCGCATAGTGCGAAATTATCTTGTTTTGCCTAAACCACATGTTGTAACTCGAAAAGCTTTGGCGTTGCCTATTTGTCTAAGCGTGTAGCCTCAAAAGAGAACGCACAGGAGTGTTTTCCCTCGAAAGAATATGTAAGAATAACACGTTATAAGGAAATACAATGTTGCAGACTAAAGACAAATAAGTACGTATTGGAAACACTTTACGAGAAGAAATAACGCATCGTACAAAATTTGTTTGTATCTCCTAAACAACACGTTGTAACTTGAAAAGATTTGGTGTGGCTCGTACGTCTACAAGTGTAGCCTCAAAAGAGAAACCACAGGAGAACTTCCTTTCGTCAAAATTTGTCAGAAAACCACGTTTTAAGGAAATCCCGCATCGTGCAATATTATCTTGTTTTTCCTAAACAACACGTTGTAACTTGAAAAGCTTTGGTGTTGCGTGTATGTCTAAGCCTGTAGCCTCTAAAGAGAACGCACAGGAGAGTTTTCTCTCAAAAGAAAATGTAAGAATACAACGTCATAAGGAAATACAGTGTTGCAGAGTAAAGACAAATACATAAGTATTGGAAACACTTTACGAGAAGAAATAACGCATCATAAAAAATTAGCTTGTATCTCCTAAGCAACACGTGATAACTCGAAGGATTTGGTGTGGCATGTACGTCTAAACGTGGAGCCTCAAAAGAGAACCCACAGTAGAATTTTCATTCATCAAAATTTGTCAGAAAACCACGTTTTAAGGAAATCCCGCATCGTGCGAATTAATCTTGTTTTTCATTAACAACACGTTGTAACTCGAAAAGCTTTGGTGTTGCCTGTATGTCTAAGTGTGTAGCCTCAAAAGGGAACGCACAGGATACTTTTCTCTCGAAAGAATATGTAAGAATACCACGGTATAAGGAAATACAGTGTTGCAGAGTAAAGACAAATATGTACGTATTGGAAACACTTTATGAGAAGAATTAACGCATCGTACAAAATTAGCTTGTATCTCTTAAACAACACGTTATAACTCGAAAAGATTTGGTGTGGCGTGTACATGTAAACATGGAGCCTCAAAAGAGAACCCACAGGAGAATTTTCTTTCCTCAAAATTTTTCAGAAAACCACGTTTTAAGGAAATCCCGCATCGTGCGAAATCATCTTCTTTTTCCTAAACAACATGTTGTAACTCGAAAAGCATTGGTGTTGCGTGTATGTGTAAGGGTGGAGACTCAAAAGAGAAGGCACAGGAGAGATTTCTCTCGAAAGAATATGTAAGAATACCACGTTATAAGGAAATACAATTTTGCAGAGTAAAGACAAATTAGTACATATTGGAAACACTTTATGAGAAGAAATAACGCATCCTTAAATATTAGCTTGTATCTCCTTAACAACACATTGTAACACGAAAAGATTTGGTGTGACATGTACGTCTAAACGTGTAGCCTCAAAAGAGAACCCACAGAAGAATTTTCTTTCATCAAAATTTGTCAGAAAACACGTTTTAAGGAAATCTCACATCGTGCGAAATTATCTTGTTTTTCCTTAACAACACGTTGTAACTCGAAAAGCTTTGGTGCTGAGTGTTTGTCTAAGCGTGTAGCCTCAAAAGAGAACGCACAGGAGAGTTTTCTCTCGAAAGAATATGTAAGAATACCACGTTATAAGGAAATACAGTGTTGCAGAGTAAAGAAAAATAAGTACATATTGGAAACATTTTACGAGAAGAAATAACGCATCGTAAAAATTTTGCTTGTATCTCCTAAACAACACGTTGTAACTCGAAAAGATTTCGTGTGGCTCGTATGTCTGCATGTGTAGCCTCAAAAGAGAACCCACAGGAGAACTTTCTTTCGTCAAAATTTGTCAGAAAACCAGGTTTTAAGGAAATCCCGCATCGTGCAAAATTATCTAGTTTTTCCCAAACAACACGTTGTAACTAGAAAAGCTTTGGTGTTGCTTGTGTGTCTAAGCCTGTAGCCTCTAAAGAGAACGCACAAAAGAGTTTTCTCTCAAAAGAACATGTAAGAATACAACGTTAAAAGGAAATACAGTGTTTCAGAGTAAAGACAAATAAGTAAGTATTGGAAACACTTTACGAGAAGAAATAACGCTTCGTACAAAATTAGCTTGTATCTCCTAAGCAACACGTGGTAACTCGAAAGGATTTGGTGTGGCGTGTACGTCTAAACGTGGAGCCTCAAAAGAGAACCCACAGGAGAGTTTTCTTTCGTCAAAATTTGTCAGAAAATCACGTTTTAAGGAAATCCCGCATCATGTGAAATAATCTTGTTTCTCATAAAAAACAGGTTGTAACTCGAAAAGCTTTGGTGTTGCCTGTATGTCTAAGTGTGTAGCCTCAAAAGGGAACGCATAGGATAGTTTTGTCTCGAAAGAATATGTAAGAATACCATGTTATCAGGAAATACAGTGTTGCAGAGTAAAGACAAATACGTACATATTGGAAACACTTTATGAGAAGAATTAACGCATCGTACAAAATTAGCTTGTATCTCCTAAACAACACGTTGTAACTCGAAAGGATTTGGTGTGGCGTGTACATCTAAACATGTAGCCTCAAAAGAGAACCAACAGGAGATTTTTCTTTCTTCAAAATTTTTCAGAAAACCACGTTTTAAGGAAATCCCGCATCATGCGAAATCATCTTCTTTTTCCTAAACAACATGTTGTAATTCGAAAAGCTTTGGTGTTGCGTGTATGTGTAAGCGTGGAGCCTCAAAAGAGAACGCACAGGAGAGTTTTCTCTCGAAAGAATATGTAAGAATACCACGTTATAAGGAAATACAATATTGCAGAGTAAAGACAAATAAGTACATATTGGAAACACTTTATGAGAAGAAATAACGCATCGTACAAAATTAGCTTGTATCTCCTAAACAACTCGTTGTAACTCGAAAAGATTTGGTGTGACATGTACGTCTAAACATGTAGCCTCAAAAGAGAACCCACAGGAGAATTTTCTTTCATCAAAATTGTCAGAAAACACGTTTTAAGGAAATCTCACATCGTGCAAAATTATCTTGTTTTTCCTAAACAACACGGTGTAACCCGAAAAGCTTTGGTGTTGAGTTTTTGTCTAAGAGTGTAGCCTCAAAAGGGAATGCACAGGAGATTTTTCTCTCGAAAGAATATGTAAGAATACCACGTTATAAGGAAATACAGTTTTGCAGAGTAAAGACAAATAAGTACGTATTGAAAACACTTTACGAGAAGAAATAACGAATCGTAAAAAATTTGCTGGAATCTCGTAAACAACACCTTGCAACTCGAAAAGATTTGGTGTGGCTCGTACATCTAAACGTGTAGCCTCAAAAGAGAACCCACAGGAGAACTTTCTTTCGTCAAAATTTCTCAGAAAACCACGTTTTAAGGATATCCCGCATCGTGCAAAATTATCTTGTTTTTCCTAAACAACACGTTGTAAATGGAAAAGCTTTTGTGTTGCGTGTATGTCTATGCATGTAGCCTCTAAAGAGAACGCACAGGAGACTTTTCTCTCCAAAGAACATGTAAGAATACAATGTTATAAGGAAATACAGTGTTGCAGAGTAAAGACAAATACGTACATATTGGAAACACTTTACGAGAAGAAATAATGCATCGTACAAAATTAGCTTGTATCTCCTAAACAACACGTGGCAAATCGAAAAGATTTGGTGTGGCATGCACTTCTAAACGTGTAGCCTCAAAAGAGAACCAACAGGAGAATTATCGTTTGTCAAAAATTGTCAGAACACCACGTTTTAAGGAAATCCCGCATCGTGCGAAATTATCTTGTTTTTCATAAACAACACGTTGTAACTCGAAAAGCTTTGGTGTCGCCTGTATGTCTAAGTGTGTAGCCTCAAAAGGGAACGCACAGGATAGTTTTCTCTCGACAGAATATGTAAGAATACCACGTTATAAGGAAATACAGTGTTGCAGAATAAAGACAAATACGTACCTATTGAAAATACTTTACGAGAAGAAATAACGCATCATACAAAATTAGCTTGTATCTCCTAAACAACACGTGGTAACTCGAAAGGATTTGGTGTGGCGTGCACGTCTAAACGTGAAGCCTCAAAAGAGAACCCACAGGAGAATTTTCTTTCGTCAAAATTTGTCAGAAAACCACGTTTTAAGGAAATTCCGCATCGTGCGAAATTATCTTGTTTTTCATAAACAACACGTTCTAACTCGAAAAGCTTTGGTGTTGCCTGTATGTCTAAGTGTGTAGCCTCAAAAGGGAATGCACAGGATAGTTTTCTCTCAAAAGAATATGTAAGAATACCACGTTATAAGGAAATACAGTGTTGCAAAGTAAAGACAAATACGTACGTATTGGAAACACTTTATGAGAAGAATTAATGCATCGTACAAAATTAGCTTGCATCTCTTAAACAACACGTTGTAACTCGAAAAGATTTGGTGTGGCATGTACATCTAAACATGGAGCCTCAAAAGAGAACCCACAGGAGAATTTTCTTTCGTCAAATTTTTTCAGAAAACCACGTTTTAAGGAAATCCCGCATCATGCGAAATCATCTTCTTTTTCCTAAACAACATGTTGTAACTCGAAAAGCGTTGGTGTTGCGTTTATGTGTAAGCGTGGAGACTCAAAAGAGAAAGCACAGGAGAGTTTTCTCTCGAAAGAATATGTAAGAATACCACGTTATAAGGAAATACAATTTTGCAGAGTAAAGACAAATAAGTACGTATTAGAAACACCTTACGAGAAGAAATAACGCATCCTAAACAACACGTTGTAACTCGAAAAGATTTGGTGTGACGTGTACGTATAAATGAGTAGCCTCAAAAGAGAACCCACACGAATATTTTCTTTCATCAAAATTTGTCAGAAAACACGTTTTAAGGAAATCTCACATCGTGCGAAATAATCTTGTTTTTCCTAAACAACACGTTGTAACTCGAAAAGCTTTGGTGTTGAGTGTTTGTCTAAGCGTGTAGCCTCAAAAAGAGAACGCACAAGAGAGTTTTCTCTTGAAAGAATACGTAAGAATACCACGTTAGAAGGAAATACAGTGTTGCAGAGTAAAGACAAATAAGTACTTATTGGAAACACTTTACGAGAGGAAATAACGCATCCTAAATAATTTGCTTGTATCTCCTAAACAACACGTTGTAACTCGAAAAGTTTTGGTGTGGCTCAAAGGTCTGCATGTGTAGCCTCAAAAGAGAACCCACAGGAGAACTTTCTTTCGTCAAAATTTGTCAGAAAACCTCGTTTTAAGAAAATCCCGCATCGTGCAAAATTATCTTGTTTTTCCTAAACAACATGTTGTAACTCGAAAAGCTTTGGTGTTGTGTGTATGTCTAAGCCTGTAGCCTCTAAAGAGAACGCACAGGAGAGATTTCTCTCGAAAGAACATGTAAGAATACAACGTTATAAGGAAATACAGTGTTGCAGAGTAAAGACAAATAAGTAAATATTGGAAACACTTTATGAGAAGAAATAACGCATCGTACAAAATTAGCTTGTATCTCCTAAACAACACGTTGTAACTCGAAAGTATTTGGTGTGGCGTGTACTTCTAAACGTGGAGCCTCAAAAGAGAACCCACAGGATAATTTTCTATCGTCAAAATTTGTCAGAAAATAACGCATCGTACAAAATTAGCTTGTATCTCCTAAACAACACGTGGTAACTCGAAAGGATTTGGTGTGGCGTGTACGTCTAAACGTGGAGCCTCAAAAGAGAACCCACAGGATAATTTTCTTTCGTCAAAATTTGTCAGAAAACCACGTTTTAAGGAAATCCCGCATCATGCGAAATAATCTTGTTTTTCAGAAACAACACGTTGTAACTCGAAAAGCTTTGGTGTTGCCTGTATGTCTAAGTGTGTAGATTCAAAAGGGAACGCAGAGGATAGTTTTCTCTCGAAAGAATATGTAAGAATACCACGTTATAAGGAAATACAGTGTTGCAGAGTAAAGACAAATACGTACGTATTGGAAACACTTTATGAGAAGAATTAACACATCGTACAAAATTAGTTTGTATCTCCTAAACAACCCGTTGTAACTCGAAAGGATTTGGTGTGGCGTGTACATCTAAACATGTAGCCTCAAAAGAGAACCCACAGGAGAATTTTCTTTCGTCAAAATATTTCAGAAAACCACGTTTTAAGGAAATCCCGCATCGTGCGAAATCATCTTCTTTTTCCTAAACAACATGTTGTAATTCGAAAAGCTTTGGTGTTGCGTGTATGTGTAAGTGTGGAGCCTCAAAAGAGAATGCACAGGGGAGTTTTCTCTCGAAAGAATATGTAAGAATACCACGTTATAAGGAAATACAATTTTGCAGAGTAAAGACAAATAAGTACGTATTGGACACACTTTACGAGAAGAAATTACGCATCGTAAAAAATTAGCTTGTATCTCCTAAACAACACGTTGTAACTCGAAAAGATTTGGTGTGACATGTACGTCTAAACGTGTAGCCTCAAAAGAGAACTCACAGGAGAATTTTCTTTCATCAAAATTTGTCAGAAAACACGTTTTAAGGAAATCTCGCATCGTGCAAAATTATCTTGCTTTTCCTAAACAACACAGTGTAACTTGAAAAGCTTTGGTGCTGAGTGTTTGTCTAAGCATGTAGCCTCAAAAGAGAACGCACAGGAGAGTTTTCTCTCGAAAGAATATGTAAGTATACCACGTTATAAGGAAATACTGTGTTGCAGAGTAAAGACAAATAAGTACATATTGGAAACACTTTAGGAGAAGAAATACCGCATCGTAAAAAATTTGCTTGTATCTCCTAAACAACACGTTGTAACTCGAAAAGATTTGGTGTGGCTCATACCTCTACACGTGTAGCCTCAAAAGAGAACCCACAGGAGAACTTTCTTTCGTCAAAATTTGTCAGAAAACCACGTTTTAAGGAAATCCCGCATCTTGCAAAATCATCTCCGTTTTCCTAAACAACATGTTGTAACTCGAAAAGCTTTGGTGTTGCGTGTATGTGTAAGGATGGAGCCTCAAAAGAGAAGGCACAGGAGAGTTTTCCCTCGAAAGAATATGTAATAATACCATGGTATAAGGAAATACAATTTTGCAGAGTAAAGACAAATAAGTACATATTGGAAACACTTTACGAGAAGTAATAACGCATCGTACAAAATTAACTTGTGTCTCCTAAACAACACGTTGTAACTCGAAAAGATTTGGTGTTACGTGTATGTCTAAACGTGTAGCCTCAAAAGAGAACCCACAGGAGAATTTTCTTTCATCAAAATTTGTCAGAAACCACGTTTTAAGGAAATCTCGCATCGTGCGAAATTATCTTGTTTTTCCTAAACAACACGTTGTAACTCGAATAGCTTTGGTGTTGCGTGTATGTCTAATCTTGTAGCCTCAAAGGAGAATGCACAGGAGAGTTTTCTCTCGAAAGAATATGTAAGAATACCACGTTATAAGGAAATACAGTGTAGCAGAGTAAAGACAAATAAGAATGTATTGGAAACACTTTAAGTGAAGAAATAATGCATCGTACTAAATTAGCTTGTATCTCCTAAGCAACACATGGTTACTCGAAAGGATTTGGTGTGGCGTGTACGTCTAAACGTGGAGTCTCAAAAGAGAACTCACAGGAGAACTTACTTTCGTCAAAATTTGTCAGAAAACCATGTTTTAAGGAAATCCCGCATCGTGCGAAATAATCTTGTTTTTCCTAAACAAAACGTTGTAACTCGAAAATCTTTGGCGTTGCGGGTATGTCTAAGCGTGTAGCCCAAAAGAGAACGCACAGGAGAGTTTTCCCTCGAAAGAATATGTAAGAATATCACGTTATAAGGAAATACAGTGTTGCAGAGTAAAGACAATTAAGTACATATTGGACACACTTTACAAGAAGAAATAACGCATCGAACAAAATTTGCTTGTATCTCCTAAACAACAAGTTGTAACTCGAAAAGATTTGGTGTGGCGTGTACGTCTAAACCTGTAGCCTCAATAGACAACGCACAGGAGAACTTTCTTTCGTCAAAATTTGTCAGAAAACCACGTTTTAAGGATATCCCGCATCGTGCAAAATTATCCTGTTTTTCCTAAACAACACGTTGTAACTCGAAAACCTTTGGTGTTGCGTGTATGTCTAAGCGTGTAGCCTCTAAAGAGAACGCACCGGAGAGTTTTCTCTCGAAAGAACATGTAAGAATACAATGTTATAAGGAAATACAGTGTTGCAGAGTAAAGACAAATACGTAAATATTGGAAACACTTTACGAGAATAAATAATGCATCGTACAATATTAGCTTGTATCTCCTAAACAACACGTGGTAATTCCAAAGGGTATGGTATGGCGTGCACGTCTAAACGTGTAGCCTCAATAGAGAACCCACAGGAGAATTTTCTTTCGTCAAAATTTGTCAGAACACCAAGTTTTAAGGAAATCACGCATCGTGCGAAATTATCTTGTTTTTCATAAACAACACGTTGTAACTTGACAAGCTTTGGTGTTGCCTGTATGTCTAAGTGTGTAGCCTCAAAAGGGAACGCACAGGATAGTTTTCTCTCGAAAGAATGTGTAAGAATACCACGTTATAATGAAATACAGTGTTGCAGAGTAAAGACAAATATGTACATATTGGAAACACTTTACGAGAAGAAATAAAGCATCGTACAAAATTAGCTTGTATCTCCTAAACAACACGTGGTAACTCGAAAGGATTAGGTGTGACGTGCACGTCGAAACGTGAAGCCTCAAAAGAGAACAAACAGAATAATTTTCTTTCGTCAAAATTTGTCAGAAAACCATGTTTTAAGGAAATCCGGCATCGTGCGAAAGTATCTTGTTTTTTATAAACAACACGTTGTAACTCAAAAAGCTTTGGTGTTGCCTGTATGTCTAAGTGTTTAGCCTCAAAAGGGAATGCACAGGATAGTTTTCTCTCGATAGAATATGTAAGAATACCACGTTATAAGGAAATACAGTGTTGCAGAGTAAAGACAAATACGTACGTATTGGAAACACTTTACGAGAATTAACGCATTATAAAAAATTAGCTTGTATCTCCTAAACAACACAATGTAACTCGAAAAGATTTGGTGTGACGT
The DNA here is from genome assembly GCF_947179515.1 of Apodemus sylvaticus. Lineage (NCBI taxonomy): Eukaryota > Metazoa > Chordata > Mammalia > Rodentia > Muridae > Apodemus > Apodemus sylvaticus. The sequence goes on from NW_026263456.1 coordinate 285,508, forward strand.
GTACGTCTAAATATGTAGCCTCAAAAGTGAACCCACAGGAGAATTTTCTTTCGTCAAAATTTTTCAGAAAACCAGGTTTTTAGGAAATCCCGCATCATGCGAAATCATCTTCTTTTTCCTAAACAACACGTTGTAACTCGAAAAGCTTTGGTGTTGCGTGTTTGTCTAATCGTGTAGCCTCAAAAGAGAACACACAGGAGAGTTTTCTCTCGAAAGAATATGTACGAATACCACGTTATAAGGAAATACAGTGTTGCAGAGTAAAGACAAATACGTACGTATTGGAAACACTTTACGAGAAGAAATAACGCATCGTACAATATTTGCTTGTGTCTCCTAAACAACACGTTGTAACTGAAAAATATTTGGTGTGGCTCGTACGTCTACACGTGTAGCCTCAAAAGAAAACCTACAGGAGAACTTTCTTTCGTCAAAATTTGTCAGAAAACCACGTTTTAAGGAAATCCCGCTTCGTGCAAAATTATCTTGTTTTTCCTAAACAACACGTTGTAACTCGAAAAGCTTTGGTGTTGCGTGTATGTCTGAGCATGTAGCCTCTAAAGAGAATGCACAGGAGAGTTTTCTCTCGAAAGAACATGTAAGAATACAACGTTATAAGGAAATACAGTGTTGCAGAGTAAAGACAAATACATATGTATTGGAACCACTTTACGAAAAGAAATAACGCATCATACAAAATTAGCTTGTATCTCTTAAACAACACGTTGTAACTCGAAAGGATTTGGTGTGGCGTGCACGTCTAAACGTGTAGCCTCAAAACAGAAGCCACAGGAGAATTTTCTTTCGTCAAAATTTGTCAGAAAATCACGTTTTAAGGAAATCCCGCATCGTACAAAATTATCTTGTTTTCCATAAACAACACGTTGTAACTCGAAAAGCTTTGGTGTTGCCTGTATGTCTAAGTGTGTAGCCTCAAAAGGAAACGCACAGGATAGTTTTCTCTCGAAGGAATATGTAAGAATACCACGTTATAAGGAAATATAATGCTGCAGTGTAAAGACAAATATGTACTTATTGGAAACACTTTATGAGAAGAATTAACGCATCGTAAAAAATTAGCTTATATCTCCTAAACAACACGTTGTAATTCGAAAAGATTTGGTGTGGCTCATACCTCTACACGTGTAGCCTCAAAAGAGAACCCACAGGAGAACTTTCTTTCGTCAAAATTTTTCAGGAAACCACGTTTTATGGAAATCTCGCATCGTGCTAAATTATCTTGTTTTTCCTAAACAACACATTGTAACTCGAAAAGCTTTGGCGTTGCATGTTTGTCTAAGCGTGTCCCCTCAAAAGAGAACGCACAGGAGAGTTTTCCCTCGAAATAATATGTAAGAATACCATGTTATAAGGAAATACAGTTTAGCAGATTAAAGACAAATAAGTACGTATTGGAAACACTTTATGAGAAGAAATATTGCTTCGTACAAAATTAGCTTGTATCTCCTAAACAACACGTGGTAACTTGAAAGGATTTGGTGTGGCGTGTACGTCTAAACGTGTAGCCTCAAAAGAGAACCCACAGGAGAATTTTCTTTATTCAAAATTTTTCAGAAAACCACATTTTAAGGAAATCCCGCATCGTGCAAAATCATCTTCTTTTTCCTAAACAACATGTTGTAACTTGAAAAGCTATGGTGTTGCGTGTATGTGTAAGCGTGGAGCCTCAAAAGAGAAGGCACTGGAGAGTTTTCACTCCAAAGAATATGTAAGAATACCACGTTATAAGGAAATACAATTTTGCAGAGTAAAGACAAATAAGTACATATTGGAAACACTTTACGAGAAGAAATAACGCATCTTACAAAATTAGCTTGTATCTCCTAAACAACACGTTGTAACTCAAAAGGATTTGGTGTGACGCGTACGTCTAAAAGTGTAGCCTCAAACGAGGACACACAGGAGAATTTTCTTTCATCAAAATTTGTCAGAAACCACGTTTTAAGGAAATCTCGCATCGTGCGAAATTATCTTGTTTTTCCTAAACAACACGTTGTAACTCGAAAAGCTTTGGTGTTGCGTGTATGTCTAAGCGTGTAGCCTCAAAAGAGAATGCACAGGAGAGTTTTCTCTCCAAAGAATATGTAAGAATACCACGTTATAAGGAAATTAAGTGTTGCAGAGTAAAGACAACTACGTACGTATTGGAAACAGTTTAAGAGAAGAAATAACACATCGTACAAAATTAGCTTGTATCTCCTAAACAACACGTTGTAACTCGAAAAGATTTGGTGTGGCTCGTACCTCTACATGTGCAGCCTCAAAAGAGAACCCACAGGTTAACTTTCTTTCGTCAAAATTTTTCAGACAACCACGTTTTATGGAAATCTCGCATCATGCAAAATTATCTTGTATTTCCTAAACGACACATTGTAACTCGAAAAGGTTTGGCGTTGCGTGTATGTCTAAGCGTGTAGCCTCTATAGAGAACGCACAGGAGAGTTTTCTCTCGAAAGAATATGTAAGAATACAACGTTATAAGGAAATACAGTGTTGTAGAGTAAAGACAAATAAGTATGTATTGGAAAACTTTACGAGCAGAAGTAACGCATCTTACAAAATTAGCTTGTATCTCCGAAACAACACGTGGTAACTCGAAAAGATTTGGTGTGCCGTGTACGTCTAAACGTGTAGCCTCAAAAGAGAACCCACAGGAGAATTTTCTTTCGTCAAAATTTTTCAGAAAACCACGTTTTAAGGAAATCCTGCATCGTGCGAAATCATCTTCTTTTTCCTAAACAACATGTTGTAACTCGAAAAGCTTTGGTGTTGCGTGTATGTGTAAGCATGAAGCCTCAAAATAGAAGGCACAGGAGAGTTTTCTCTCGAAAGATTATATAAGAATACCACGTTATAAGGAAATACAATTTTGCAGAGTAAAGACAAATAAGTACATATTGGAATCACTTTACAAGAAGAAATAACGCATCGTAAAAAAGTAGCTTGTATCTCCTAAACAACACATTGTAACTCGAAAAGATTTGGTGTGACGTGTACGTCTAAGTGTGTAGCCTCAAAAGGGAACCCACAAGAGACTTTTCTTTCATCAAAATTTGTCAGAAACCACGTTTTAAGGAAATCTCGCATCGTGTGAAATTATCTTGTTTTTCCTAAATAACACGTTATAACTCAAAAAGCTTTGGTGTTGCCTGTATGTCTAAGTGTGTAACCTCAAAAGAGAATGCACAGGATAGTTTTCTCTTGAAAGAATATGTAAGAATACCACGTTATAAGGAAATACAATGTTGCAGAGTAAAGACAAATACGTACGTATTGGAAACACTTTACGAGAAGAATTAACGCATCTTAAAAAATTAGCTTGTATCTCCTAAACAACACGTTGTAACTCGAAAAGATATGGTGTGGCATGTACGTCTAAACGTGTAGCCTCAAAAGAGAACCTACAGGAGAATTTTCTTTCTTCAAAAATTTTCAAAAAACCACGTTTTAAGGAAATCCCGCATCGTGTGAAATCATCTTCTTTTTCCTAAACAACATGTTGTAACTTGAAAAGCATTGGTGTTGCGTGTATGTGTAAGCGTGGAGCCTCAAAAGAAAAGGCACAGGAGAGTTTTCTCTCGAAAGAATATGTAAGAATACCACGTTATACGGAAATACAATTTTGCAGAGTATAGACAAATAAGTACATATTGGAAACACTTACAAGAAGAAATAACGCATCGTACAAAATTAGCTTGTATCTCCTAAACAACACGTTGTAACTCGAAAAGATTTGGTGTGGCGTGTACGTCTAAAAGTGTAGCCTCAAAAGAGAACCCACAGGAGAATTTTATTTCATCAAAATTTGTCAGAAACCACGTTTTAAGGAAATCTCGCATCCTGCGAAATTATCTTGTTTTTCCTAAACAACACGTTGTAACTCGAAAAGCTTTGGTGTTGCGTGTATGTCTAAGCGTGTAACCTCAAAAGAGAACGCACAGGATAAAATTCTCCTGTGGGTTCTCTTTTGAGGGTACACGTTTAGACGTACACGCCACAACAAATCCTTTCGAGTTATAACGTGTTGTTTAGGAGATACAAGCTAATTTTGTACTATGTGTTATTTCATCTCGTAAAGTTTAAGTGTTTCCAATAAGTATGTTTTTGTCTTTACTCTGCAACACTGTATTTCCTTAAAACGTGGTATTCCTACATATTCTTTCGGGAGAAAACTCTCCTGTGCATTCTCTTTTGAGGCTACACGATTAGAAATACACGCAACACCAAATCTTTTCGAGTTACAAAATGTTGTTTAGGAAAAACAAGATATTTTCGCACGGTGCGGGATTTCCGTAAAAAGTGGTTTTTGACAAATTTTGACCAAAGAAAAGTCTCCTGTGGGTTCTCTTTTGAGGTTACACGTTTAGACGTACACACCACACCAAATCTTTTCCAGTTAGTTACAACGCGTTCTTTAGGAGATACAAGCTAATTTTGCATGATGCTTTATTTCTTCTCGTAAAGTGTTTCCAGTAAGTACGTATTTGTCTATATTCTGCTTCACTGTATTTCCTTATAACGTGGTATTCTTACATATTCTTTCGAGAGAAAACTCTCCTGTGCGTTCCCCTTTGAGGCTACGCACTGAGACATACACGCAACACCAAAGCTTTTCGAGTTACAACGTGTTGTTTAGGAAAAACAAGATAATTACGCACGATGCGGGATTTCCTTAATAAGTGGTTTTCTGACAAATTTTGACCAAGGAAAATTCCTCTATGGGTTCTCTTTTGAGGCTACACGTTTAGAAGTACAGGCCACACCAAATCTTTTTAAGTTACACCGTGTTGTTTAGGAGATACAAGCTAATTTTGTACGATGCGTTATTTCTTCTCGTAAAGTTTTTCCAATAAGTAAGTATATGTCTTTATTCTGCAACACTGTATTTCCTTATAATGTGGTATTCTTACATATTCTTTCAAGAGAAAACTCTCCTGTGCGTTCTCATTTGAGGCTACACGTTTAGACATATACGCAACACCAAAGCTTTTCGAGTTACAACGTGTTGTTTAGGAAGAACAAGATAATTTCCCACGATGCGAGATTTCCTTAAAACTTGGTTTTCTGACAAATTTTGACGAAAGAAAATTCTCCTGTGGGTTCCTTTTGAGGCTACACATTTAGATGTACACGCCACACCAAATCTTTTTGAGTTTCAACGTGTTGTTTAGGAGATACAAGCTAATTTTTTTTTACGATGCGTTATTTCTTCTCATAAAGTTTAAGTGTTTCCAATACGTATGTATTTGCCTTTACTCTGCAACACTGTATTTCCTTATAACGTGGTATTCTTACGTATTCTTACGAGAGAAAACTCTCCTGTGCGTTCTCTTTGGAGGCTACATGCTTAGACATACACGCAAAACCAAAGCTTTTCGAGTTACAACGTGTTGGTTAGGAAAAACAAGATAATTTCGCATGATGCGGGATTTCCTTAAAACGTGGTTATCTGACAAATTTTGACGAAAGAAAATTCTCTTGTGGGTTCTCTTTTGAGGGTACACGTTTAGACGTACAAGCCACACCAAATCCTTTCGAGTTATAACGTGTTGTTTAGGAGATACAAGCTAATTTTGTACTGTGTTATTTCTACTCGTTAAGTTTAAGTGTTTCCAATAAGTATGTATTTGTCTTTACTCTGCAACACTGTATTTCCTTATAACGTGGTATTCCTACATATTCTTTCGGGAGAAAACTCTCCTGTGCGTTCTCTTTTGAGGCTACACGCTTAGACATACACGCAACACCAATGCTTTTCGAGTTACAACATGTTGTTTAGGAAAAACAAGATAATTTCGCACGATGCGGGATTTCCTTAAAACGTGGTTTTTGACAAATTTTGACAAAAGAAAACTCTCCTGTGGGTTCTCTTTTGAGGCTACACGTTTAGACGTACACGCCACACCAAATATTTTCGAGTTACAGCGTGTTGTTTAGGAGATACAAGCTAATTTTGCATGATGCGTTATTTCTTCTTGTAAAGTGTTTCCATTAAGTACGTATTTCTCTTTACTCTGCAACACTGTATTTCCTTATCACGTGGTATTCTTACATATTCTTTCGAGAGAAAACTATCCTGTGCGTTCTCTTTGGAGGCTACACGCTTAGACATACACGCAACACCAAAGCTTTTCGAGTTACAACGTGTTGAATAGGAAAAACAAGATAATTTCGCCCGATGCGGGATTTCCTTAAAACCTGGTTTTCTGACAAATTTTTACGTAAGAAAATTCTCCTGTGGGTTCTCTTTTGAGGCTACATGTTCAGACGTACACGCCACACCAAATCTTTTTGAGTTACCACGTGTTGTTTTGGAGATACAAGCTAATTTTGTACCATGTGCTATTTCTTCTCATAATGTGTTTCCAATAAGTACGTATACGTCTTTACTCTGCAGCAATATGTTTCCTTACAACGTGGTATTCTTACATATTCTTTCGAGAGAAAACTCTCCTGTGCATTCTCTTTTGAGGCTGCACGCTTAGACATACACCCTACACCAAAGCTTTTCGAGTTAAAACGTGTTGTTTAGGAAGAACAAGATAATTTCTCACGATGCGGGATTTCCTTAAAACGTGGTTTTCTGAAAAATTTTGATGAAAGAAAATTCTCCTGTGGGTTCTCTTTTGAGGCTACACGTTTAGACGTACACGCCACACCAAATCTTTTCGAATTACAACGTGTTGTTTAGGAGATACAAGCTAATTTTGTACGATACTTTATTTCATCTCGTAAAGTTTATGGGTTTCCAATACATACGTATTTGTCTTTATTCTGCAACATTGTATTTCCTTATAACGTGGTATCCTTACAAATTCTATCGAGAAAAAACTCTCCTGTGCGTTCTCTTTTGAGGCTACATGCTTAGACATACACGCAACACCAAAGCTTTTCGAGTTACAACGTGTTGTTTAGGAAAAACAAGATAATTTCGCACGATGCGGGATTTCCTTAAAACGTGGTTTTCTGAAAAGTTTTGACGAAAGAAAATTCTCCTGTGGGTTCTCTTTTGAGGCTACACGTTTAGACGTACACGCCACACCAAATCTTTTCGAGTTACAACGTGTTGTTTAGGAGATACAATCTAATTTGGTACGTTGCGTTATTTCTTCTAGTAAAGTGTTTCCAATACATACGTATTTGCCTTTACTCTGCAACACTGTATTTCCTTATAAAGTGGTATTCTTACATACTCTTTCGAGAGAAAACTCTCCTATGCGTTCTCTTTTGAGGCTACACTCTTAGACACAGACGCAACACCAAAGCTTTTCGAGTTACAACGTGTTGTTTAGGAAAAAGAAGATAATTGCGCACGATGCGGGATTTCCTTAAAACGTGGTTTTCTGAAAAATTTTGCGAAAGAAAATTCTCCTGTGGGTTCTCTTTTGAAGCTAAACGTTTAGACGTACAGGCCACACCAAATCTTTGTAAGTTACAACGTGTTGTTTAGGAGATACAAGCTAATTTTGTACTATGCTTTATTTCTTCTCGTAAAGTTTTTCCAATACGTATTTGTCTTTACTCTACAACACTGTGTTTCCTAATAACGTGGTATTCTTACATATTCTTTTGAGAAAAAACTCTCCTTTGCATTCTCTTTTGAGGCTACACGCTTAGACATACATGCAACAACAAAGCTTTTCGAGTTACAACGTGTTGTTTCGGAAAAAAAAAGATAATTTCGCACGATGCGGGATTTCCATAAAACGTGGTTTTCTGACAAATTTTGACGAAAGAAAATTCTCCTATGGGTTCTCTTTTGAGGCTACACGTTTAGATGTACACGCCACACCAAATCTTTTTGAGATACAAAGTGTTGTTTAGGAGATACAAGCTAATTTTTTTAGATGCGTTATTTCTTCTCGTAAAGTTTAAGTGTTTCCAATAAGTATGTATTTGCCTTTACTCTGCAACACTGTATTTCTTTATAACGTGGTATTCTTACATATTCTTTCGAGAGAAAACTCTCCTGTGCGTTCTCTTTGGAGGCTACACGCTTAGACATACATGCAACACCAAAGCTTTTCGAATTACAACGTGTTGTTTAGGAAAAACAAGATAATTTCGCATGATGCGCGATTTCCTTAAAACTTGGTTTTCTGACAAATTTTGACGAAAGAAAATTCTCCCGTGGGTTCTCTTTTGAGGGTACACATTTAGACGTACAAGCCACACCAAATCCTTTCGAGTTGTAACGTGTTGTTTAGGAGATACAAGCTAAATTTGTACTATGTGTTATTTCTACTCGTTAAGTTTAAGTGTTTCCAATAAGTATGTATTTGTCTTTACTCTGCAACACTGTATTTCCTTATAACGTGGTATTCCTACATATTCTTTCGGGAGAAAACTCTCCTGTGCGTTCTCTTTTGAGGCTACACGCTTAGACATACACGCAACACCAATGCTTTTCGAGTTACAACATGTTGTTTAGGAAAAACAAGATAATTTCGCACGATGCGGGATTTCCTTAAAACGTGGTTTTTGACAAATTTTGACGAAAGAAAACTCTCCTGTGGGTTCTCTTTTGAGGCTACACGTTTAGACCTACATGCCACACCAAATCTTTTCGAGTTACAGCGTGTTGTTTAGGAGATACAAGCTAATTTTGCATGATGCGTTATTTCTTCTCGTAAAGTGTTTCCAATAAGTACGTATTTGTCTTTACTCTGCAACACTTTATTTCCTTATAACATGGTTTTCTTACATATTCTTTTGAGAGAAAACTATCCTGTGCGTTCTCTTTGGAGGCTACACGCTTAGAAATACACGCAACACCAAAGCTTTTCGAGTTACAACGTGTTGATTAGGAAAAACAAGATAATTACGCACGATGCGGGATTTCCTTAAAACGTGGTTTTCTGACAAATTTTGACGTTAGAAAATTCTCCTGTGGGTTCTCTTCTGAGGCTACACTTTCAGACGTACATGCCACACCAAATCTTTTTGAGTTACCACGTGTTGTTTCGGAGATACAAGCTAATTTTGTACCATGCGTTATTTCTTCTCATAATGTGTTTCCATTAAGTTCGTATATGTCTTTACTCTGCAGCAATATATTTCCTTATAACGTGGCATTCTTACATATTCTTTCAAGAGAAAACTCTCCTGTGCATTCTCTTTTGAGGCTGCATGCTTAGATATACACGCAACACCAAAGCTTTTCTAGTTACAACGTGTTGTTTAGGAAAAACAAGATAATTTCGCACGATGCGGGATTTCCTTAAAACGTGGTTTTCTGACAAATTTTGACGAAATAAAACTCTCCTGTGGGTTCTCTTTTGAGGCTACACTTTTAGACGAACACGCCACACCAAATCTTTTTGAGTTACAACGTGTTGTTTAGGACATACAAGCTAATTTTGCAAGATGCGTTATTTCTCTCATAAAGTGCTTCCAATACTTACGTATTTGTCTTTACTCTGCCACACTCTATTTCCTTATAACGTGGTATTCTTACATATTCTTTCGAGAGAAAACTCTCCTGTGCGTTCTCTTTTGGGGCTACACGCTTAGACATACACCAAACACCAAAGCTTTTCGAGTTAAAACGTGTTGTTTAGGAAGAACAAGATAATTTCTCATGATGCGGGATTTCCTTAAAACGTGGTTTTCTGACAAATTTTGACGAAAGAAAATTGTCCTGTGGGTTCTCTTTTGAGGCTACACGTTTAGGTGTACACGCCACAACAAATCATTTCGAGTTACAACGTGTTGTTTAGGAGATACAAGCTAATTTTGTACGGTGCTTTATTTCATCTCGTAAAATTTATGGGTTTCCAATAAATACGTATTTGTCTTTACACTGCAACACTGTATTTCCTTATAACGTGGTATTCTTACAAATTCTATCGAGGAAAAACTCACCTGTGCGTTCTGTTTTGAGGCTACACGCTTAGACATACACGCAACACCAAAACTTTTCGAGTTACAACGTGTTGTTTAGGAAAAACAAGATAATTTCGCACGATGCGGGATTTCCTTAAAACGTGGTTTTCTGAAAAATTTTGACGAAAGAAAATTCTCCTGTGGGTTCTCTTTTGAGGCTACACGTTTAGACGTACACGCCACATCAAATCTTTTCGAGTTACAACGTGTTGTTTAGGAGATACAAGCTAATTTTGTACGATGCTTTATTTCATCTCGTAAAGTTTATGGGTTTCCAATACATATGTATTTGTCTTTACTCTGAAACACTCTATTTCCTTATAACGTGGTATTCTTACAAATTCTATCGAGAAACAACTCTGCTGTGCGTTCTCTTTTGAGGCTACACGCTTAGACATACACGCAACATCAAAGCTTTTCGAGTTACAACATGTTGTTTAGGAAAAACAAGATAATTTCGCAAGATGCGGGATTTCCATAAAACGTGGTTTTCTGAAAAATTTTGAAGAAAGAAAATTCTGCTGTGGGTTCTCTTTTGAGGCTACACGTTTAGACCTACACGCCACACCAAATCTTTTTGAGTTACAACGTGTTGTTTAGGAGATACAAGCTAATTTTGTACGTTGCTTTATTTCTTCTCGTAAAGTGTTTCCAATACGTACGTATTTGCCTTTACTCTGCAACACTGTATTTCCTTATAACGTGATCTTCTTAGATATTCTTTCAAGAGAAATCTCTCCTGTGCGTTATCTTTTGAGGCTACACGCTTAGACATACACGCAACACCAAAGCTTTTTGAGTTACAACGTGTTGTTTAGGAAAAACAAGATAATTGCGCACGATGCGGGATTTCCTTAAAACGTGGTTTTCTGGAAAATTTTGACGAAAGAAAATTCTCCTGTGGGTTCTCTTTTGAGGCTACACGTTTAGATGTACAGGCCACACCAAATCTTTTTAAGTTAAAACGTGTTGTTTAGGAGATACAAGCTAATGTTTTACGATGCGTTATTTCTTCTCCTAAAGTTTTTCCAATAAGTATTTGTCTTTACTCTACAACACTATGTTTCATAATAACGTGGTATTCTTACATATTCTTTCGAGAAAAAACTCTGCTTTGCATTCTCTTTTGAGGCTACACGCTTAGACATAGACGCAACAACAAAGCTTTTTGAGTTACAACGTGTTGTTTCGAAAAAACAAGATAATTTCGCACGATGCGGGATTTCCTTAAAACGTGGTTTTCTGACAAATTTTGAAGAAAGAAAATTCTCCTGTGGGTTCTCTTTTGAGGCTACACGTTTAGACTTACATGCCACACCAAATCCTTTCGAGTTATAAAGTCTTGGTTAGGAGATACAAGCTAATTTTTTAAGATGCGTTATTTCTTCTCATAAAGGTTAAATGTTTCCAATACGTATGTATTTTCCTTTACTCTGCAACACTGTATTTCCTTATAACGTGGTAATCTTGCATATTCTTCCCGGAGAAAAACTCTCCTGTGCGTTCTCTTTAGAGGCTACATGCTTAGACATACACGCAACACCAAAGCTTTTCGAATTACAACCTGTTTTAAGGAAATCCCGCATTGTGCGAAATTATCTTGTTTTTCCTACACAACACATTGTAACTCGAAAAGCTTTGGTGTTGCGTGTATGTCTAAACGTGTGGCCTCAAAAGAGAACGCACAGGAGAGTTTTCTCTCGAAAGAATATATAAGAATACCACGTTATAAGGAAATACAGTGTTGCAGAGTAAAGACAAATACGTATGTATTGGAAAAACTTTACGAGATGAAATAAAGCATCGTACAAAATTAGCTTGTATCTCCTAAACAACACGATGTAACTCGAAAAGATTTGGTATGGAGTGTACGTCTAAACGTGCAGCCTCAAAAGAGAACTCACAGGAGAATTTTCTTTCGTCAAAATTTGTCAGAAAACCACGTTTTATGGAAATCCCGCATCGTGGAAATTATCTTGTTTGTCCTAAACAACACGTTGTAACTCGAAAAGCTTTGGTGCTGCGTGTATGTCTAAGCCTGTAGCCTCAAAAGAGAACACACAAGAGAGTTTTCTCTCGAAAGAATATGTAAGAATACCACGTTATAAGGAAATACAGTGTTGCAGAGTAAAGACAAATAAGTACGTATTGGACACACTTTATGAGAAGAAATAACGCATCTTAAAAAGTTAGATTGTATCTCCTAAACAACACGTTGTAACTCGAAAAGATTTGGTGTGACGTGTACGTCTAAACGTGTAGCCTCAAAAGAGAACTCACAGGAGAATTTTCTTTCATCAAAATTTGTCAGAAAACACGTTTTAAGGAAATCGCGCATCTTGCAAAATTATCTTGTTTTTTCCTAAACAACACGGTGTAACTCGAAAAGCTTTGGTGTTGAGTGTTTGTCTAAGCGTGTAGCCTCAAAAAAGAACGCACAGGAGAGTTTTCTCTCGAAAGAATATGTAAGAATACCACGTTATAAGGAAATACAGTGTTGCAGAGTAAAGACAAATAAGTACATATTGGAAACACTTTAGGAGAAGAAATAACGCATCGTAAAAAATTTGCTTGTATCTCCTAAACAACATGTTGTAACTCGAAAAGATTTGGTGTGGCTCGTACGTCTAAAAATGTAGCCTCAAAAGAGAACCCACAGGAGAACTTTCTTTCGTCAAAATTTGTCAGAAAACCATGTTTTAAGGATATCCCGCATCGTGCAAAATTATCTTGTTTTTCCTAATCAACAAGTTGTAACTCGCAAAGCTTTGGTGTTGCCTGTATGTCTATGCGTGTAGCCACTTAAGAGAACGCACAGGAGATTTTTCTCTCGAAAGAACACGTAAGTATACAACGTTATAAGGAAATACAGTGTTTCAGAGTAAAGACAAATACTTATTGGAAACACTTTACGAGAAGAAATAACGCATCGTAAAAAATTAGCTTGTATCTCCTAAACAACATGTGGTAACTCGAAAAGATTTGGTGTGGTGTGCACGTCTAAACGTGTAGCCTCAAAAGAGAACCAACAGGAGAATTTTCTTTCGTCAAAATTTGTCAGAACACCACGTTTTAAGGAAATCCCGCATCGTGCGAAATTATCTTGTTTTTCATAAACAACACGTTGTAACTCGAAAAGTTTTGGTGTTGCCTGTATGTCTACGTGTGTAGCCTCAAAAGGGAACGCACTGGATAGTTTTCTCTCGACAGAACCTGTAAGAATACCATGTTATAAGGAAATACAGTGTTGCAGAATAAAGACAAATACGTACATATTGGAAACACTTTATGAGAAGAAATAACGCATTGTACAAAATTAGCTTGTATCTCCTAAACAACACGTGGTAACTCGAAAGGATTTGGTGTGGCATGCACTTCTAAACGTGAAGCCTCAAAAGAGAACCCACAGGAGAATTTTCTTTCGTCAAAATTTGTCAGAAAACCACGTTTTAAGGAAATCCCTCATCGTGCGAAATTATCTTCTTTTTCATAAACAACACGTTGTAACTCGAAAAGCTTTGGTGTTGCGTGTATGTCTAAGCGTGTAGCCCAAAAGAGAACGCACAGGAGACGTTTCCCTCAAAAGAATATGTAAGAATACCATGTTATAAGGAAATACAGTGTTGCAGAGTAAAGACAAATAAGTACGTATTGGAAAACTTTACGAGCAGAAGTAACACATCTTAAAAAATTAGCTTGTATCTCAGAAACAACACGTTGTAACTCGAAAAGATTTGGTGTGCCGTGTACGTCTAAATGTGTAGCCTCAAAAGAGAACCCACAGGAGAATTTTCTTTCTTCAAAATTTTTCAGAAAACCACGTTTTAAGGAAATCCCGCATCGTGCGAAATCATCTACTTTTTCCTAAGCAACATGTTGTAACTCGAAAAGCTTTGGTGTTGCGTGTATGTGTAAGCGTGGAGCCTCAATACAGAAGGCACAGGAGAGTTTTCTCTTGAAAGAATATGTAAGAATACCACGTTATAAGGAAATACAATTTTGCAGAGTAAAGACAAAAAAGTACATATTGGAAACACTTTACAAGAAGACATAACGCATCGTAAAAAATTAGCTTATATCTCCTAAACAACACGTTGTAACTCGAAAAGATTTGGTGTGACGTGTACGTCTAAGCGTGTAGCCTCAAAAGGGAACCCACAAGAGAATTTTCTTTCATCAAAATTTGTCAGTAACCACGTTTTAAGGATATATCGCATCGTGCGAAATTATCTTGTTTTTCCTAAATAACATGTTATAACTCAAAAATCTTTGGTGTTGCGTGTATGTCTAAGTGTGTAACCTCAAAAGAGAACGCACAGGATAGTTTTCTCTAGAAAGAATATGTAAGAATACCACGTTATAAGGAAATACAATGTTGCAGACTAAAGACAAATACGTACGTATTGGAAACACTTTCCGAGAAGAATTAACGTATCGTAAAAAATTAGCTTGAAACTCCTAAACAACACGTTGTAACTCGAAAAGATTTGGTGTGGCATGTACGTCTAAACGTGTAGCCTCAAAAGAGAACCTACAGGAGAATTTCATTTCTTCAAAAATTTTCAGAAAATCACGTTTTAAGGAAATCCCGCATCGTGCGAAATCATCTTCTTTTTCCTAAACAACATGTTGTAACTCGAAAAGCTTTGGTGTTGCGTGTATGTGCAAGCGTGGAGCCTCAAAAGAGAAGGCAAAGGATAGTTTTCTCTCGAAAGAATATGTAAGAATACCACGTTATAAGGAAATACAATTTTGCAGAGTAAAGACAAATAAGTACATATTGGAAACACTTTACGAGAAGAAATAACGCATCGTTCAAAATTACCTTGTATCTCCTAAACAACACGTTGTAACTTGAAAAGATTTGTGTGACGTGTACGTCTAAAAGTGTAGCCTCAAAAGAGAACCCACAGGAGAATTTTATTTCATCAAAATTTGTCAGAAACCACGTTTTAAGGAAATCTCGCATCGTGCGAAATTATCTTGTTTTTCCTAAACAACACGTTGTAACTCGAAAACCTTTGGTGTTGCGTGTATGTCTAAGCGTGTAGCCTCAAAAGAGAACTCACAGGAGAGTTTTCTCTCGAAAGAATATGTAAAAATACCACGTTATAAGGAAAGACAGTGTTGCAGAGTAAAGACAAATAGTATTGGAAACACTTTAAGAGAAGAAATAATGCATCGTACAAAATTAGCTTGTATCTCCTAAACAACACATTGTAACTCGAAAAGATTTGGTGTGGCTCGTACCTCTACATGTGTAGCCTCAAAAGAAAATCCACAGGAGAACTTTCTTTCGTCAACATTTTTCAGACAACCACGTTTTATGGAAATCTCGCATCGTGCGAAATTATCTTGTTTATCCTAAACAGCACATTGTAACTCGAAAAGCTTTGGCGTTGCGTGTATGTCTAAGTGTGTAGCCTCTAAAGAGAATGCACAGTAGAGTTTTCTCTCGAAAGAATATGTAAGAATACCACGTTATAAGGAAATAAAGTGTTGCAGAGTAAAGACAAATACGTACATATTGGAAACACTTTACGAGAAGAAATAACGCATCATACAAAATTAGCTTGTATCTCCTAAACAACACGTGGTAACTCGAAAGGAATTGGTGTGGCGTGTACGTCTAAACATGTAGCTTCAAAAGAATACCCACTGAAGAATTTTCTTTCGTCAAAATTTTTCAGAAAACTACGTTTTAAGGAAATCCTGCATCGTGCGAAATTATCTTGTTTTTCATTAACAACACGTTGTAACTCGAAAAGGTTTGGTGTTGCCTCTTTGTCTAAGTGTGTAGCCGCAAAAGTGAAAGCACGGGATAGTTTTCTCTCGAAAGAATATGTAAGACTACCAAGTTATAAGGAAATACAGTGTTGCAGAGTAAAGACAAATATGTAAGTCTTGGAAACACTTTATGAAAATAATTAACACATCCTACAAAATTAGCTTGTATCTCCGAAACAACACGTTGTAACTCGAAAAGATTTGGTGTGACATGTTCGTCTAAACGTGTAGCCTCAAAAGGGAACCCACAGGAGAATTTTCTTTCGTCAAAATTTTTCAGAAAACCACACTTCAAGGAAATCCCGCATCGTGCGAAATCATCTACTTTTTCCTAAACAACATGTTGTAACTCGAAAAGCTTTGGTGTTGCGTGTATGTGTAAGCGTGTAGCCTCAAAAGAGAAGGCACAGGAGAGTTTTTTCTTGAAAGATTATGTAAGAATACCACGTTATAAGGAAATACAATTTTGCAGAGTAAAGACAAATAAGTACATATTGGAAACCCTTTACGAGAAGAAATAACACATCGTACAAAATTAGCTTGTATCTCCTAAACAACACGTTGTAACTCGAAAAGATTTGGTGTGACATGTACGTCTAAAGGTGTAGCCTCAACAGAGAACCCACAAGAGAATTTTCTTTCATCAAAATTTGTCAGAAACCAGGTTTTAAGGAAATCTCGCATCGTGCGAAATTATCTTGTTTTTCCTAAACAACACGTTGTAACTCGAAAAGCTTTGGTGTTGCGTGTGTGTCTAAGCGTGTAACCTCAAAAGAGAACGCACAGGATAGTTTTATCTCGAAAGAATATGTAAGAATACCACGTTATAAGGAAATACAATGTTGCAGAGTAAAGACAAATACGTACTGGAAACACTTTACGAGACGAATTAACGCATCGAAAAAAATTAGCTTGTATCTCCTAAACAACACATTGTAACTCGAAAAGATTTGGTATGGCATGTACGTCTAAACGTGTAGCCTCGAAAGAGAACCCACAGGAGAATTTTCTTTCTTCAAAATTTTTCAGAAAACCACGTTTTAAGGAAATCCCGCATCATGCGAAATCATCTTCTTTTTCCTAAATAACATGTTGTAACTCGAAAAGCTTTGGTGTTGCGTGTATGTGTAAGTGAGGAGCCTCAAAAGAGAAGGCACAGGAAAGTTTTCTCTCGAAAGAATATGCAAGAATACCACGTTATAAGGAAATACAATTTTGCAGAATAAAGACAAATAAGTACTTATTGGAAACACTTTATGAGAAGAAATAACGCATCGTATAAAATTAGCTTGTATCTCCTAAACAACACGTTGTAACTTGAAAAGATTTGGTGTGACGTGTATGTCTCAACGTGTAGCCTCAAAAGGGAACCCATGAAGATCCAGAAATGAAACCACACACCTATGGCCACTTGATCCTCGACAAAGAGGCTGAAAACATCCAATGGAAAAAAGATAGCCTTTTCAACAAATGGTGCTGGTTCAACTGGAGGTCAGCATGCAGAAGAATGCGAATTGATCCATCCTTGTCTCCTTGTACTAAGCTCAAATCCAAATGGATCAAGGACCTCCACATAAAGCCAGACACTCTGAAGCTAATAGAAAAGAAACTGGGGAAGACCGTTGAGGACATCGGTACAGGGAGAAAGTTTCTGAACAGAACACCAATAGCGTATGCTCTAAGAGCAAGAATTGACAAATGGGACCTCATAAAGTTACAAAGTTTCTGTAAGGCAAAGGACACCATCAAGAGGACAAATCGGCAACCAACAAATTGGGAAAAGATCTTCACCAATCCTACATCAGATAGAGGGCTAATATCCAATATATATAAAGAACTCAAGAAGTTAGACTCCAGAAAACCGAACAATCCAATTAAAAAATGGGGTACAGAGTTAAACAAAGAATTCACACCTGAAGAACTTCGGATGGCGGAGAAGCATCTTAAAAAATGCTCAACTTCATTAGTCATTAGGGAAATGCAAATCAAAACAACCCTGAGATTTCATCTTACACCAGTCAGAATGGCTAAGATTAAAAATTCAGGAGACAGCAGGTGTTGGAGAGGGTGTGGAGAAAGAGGAACACTCCTCCACTGCTGGTGGGACTGCAAATTGGTACAACCACTCTGGAAATCAGTCTGGCGGTTCCTCCGAAAACTGGGCACCTCACTTCCAGAAGATCCTGCTATACCACTCCTGGGCATATACCCAGAGGATTCCCCACCATATAATAAGGGTACATGCTCTACTATGTTCATAGCAGGCCTATTTATAATTGCCAGATGCTGGAAAGAACCCAGGTATCCCTCAACAGAAGAGAGGATACAAAAAATGTGGTATATCTACACAATGGAGTACTATTCAGCCATTAGAAACAATGAATTCATGAAATTCTTAGGCAAATGGATGGAGCTAGAGAACATCATACTAAGTGAGGTAACCCAGACTCAAAAGGTGAATCATGGTATGCACTCACTAATATGTGGTTATTAACCTAGAAAACTGGAATACCGAAAACATAATCCACACATCAAATGAGGTACAAGGAGAAAGGAGGACTGGCCCCTGGTTCTGGAGAGACTCAGTGAAACAGTATTCAGCAAAACCAGAACAGGGAAGTGGGAAGGGGTAGGTGGGAGGACAGGGAAAGAGAAGGGGACTTAAGGGACTTTCGGGGAGTGGGGGGCTAGAAAAGGGGAAATCATTTGAAATGTAAATAAATTATATCGAATAAAAAAAAAGAAAAAAAAAGAGAACCCACAGGAGAACTTTCTTTCGTCAAATTTTTTCAGAAAACCACGTTTTATGGAAATCTCGCATCGTGCGAAATTATCTTGTTTTTCCTAAACAACACGTTGTAACTCGAAAAGCTTTGGCGTTGCGTGTATGTCTAAGCGTGTAGCCCAAAAGAGAATGCACAGGAGAGTTTTCCCTCGAAAGAATATGTAAGAATACCACGTTATAAGGAAATACAGTGTTGCAGAGTAAAGACAATTAAGTACATATTGGAAACACTTTACGAGAAGAAATAACGCATCGTACAAAATTAACTTGTATCTCCTAAACAACACGTTGTAACTGGAAAAGCTTTGGTGTTGCGTGTATGTCTAAGCGTGTAGCCTCAAAAGAGAACTCACAGGAGAGTTTTCTCTTGAAAGAATATGTAAGAATACCACATTATAAGGAAATACAGTGTTGTAGAGTAAAGACAAATACTTATGTATTGGAAACACTTTACAAGAAGAAATAACGCATCGTAAAAAATTTGCTTGTATCTCCTAAACAACAAGTTGTAACTCAAAAAGATTTGGTGTGGCATGTACATCTAAACCTGTAGCCTCAAAAGACAATGCACAGGAAAACTTTCTTTCGTCAAAATTTGTCAGAAAACCACGTTTTAAGGATATCTGCATCGTGCAAAATTATCTTGTTTTTCCTAAACAACACGTTGTAACTCGAAAAGCTTTGGTGTTGCGTGTATGTGTGACCATGTCGCCTCTAAAGAGAATGCACAAGAAAGTTTTCTCTCGCAAGAACATGTAAGAATTGAACATTATAAGGAAATACAGTGTTGCAGAGTAAAGACAAATACGTAAGTTTGGAAACACTTTACGAGAAGAAATAAAGCATCGTACAAAATTAGCTTGTATCTCCTAAACAACACGTGGTAACTCGATAGGATTCGGTGTGGCGTGTACCTCTAAACGTGTAGCGTCAAAAGAGTACCCACAGGAGAATTTTCTTTCGTCAAAATTTGTCAGAACACCACGTTTTAAGGAAATCCTGCATCGTGCGAAATTATCTTGTTTTTCATAAACAACACATTGTAACTCGAAAAGCTTTGATGTTGCCTGTATGTTTAAGGGTGTAGCCTCAAAAGGGAACGCACAGGATAGTTTTCTATCGAAAGAATATGTAAGAATACCACGTTATAAGGATATACAATGTTGCAGAGTAAAGACAAATACGTATGTGTTGGGAACACTTTACGAGAAGAATAAACACATCGTAAAAAATTAGCTTGTATCTCCTAAACAACACGTTGTAACTCGACAAGATTTGGTGTGGCATGTACGTCTAAACGTGTAGCCTCAAAAGAGAACCCACAGGAGAATTTTCTTTTGTCAAAATTTTTCAGAAAACGACGTTTTAAGGAAATCCCGCATCATGCGAAATCATCTTCTTTTTCCTAAACAACATGTTGTAACTCGAAAAGCTTTGGTGTTGCGTGTATGTGTACGTGTGGAGCCTCAAAAGAGAAAGCACAGGAGAGTTTTCTCTCGAAAGAATATGCAAGAATACCACGTTATAATGAAATACAATTTTGCAGAGTGAAGACAAATAAGTACTTATTGGAAACACTTTATGAGAAAAAATAACGCATCGTAAAAAATTAGCTTGTACCTCCTAAACAACACGTTGTAACTCGAAAAGATTTGGTGTGACGTGTACGTCTAAACATGTAGCCTCAAAAGAGAACCCACAGGAGAATTTTCTTTCGTCAAAATTTTTCAGAAAACCACGTTTTATGGAAATCTCGCATCGTGCGAAATTATCTTGTTTTTCCTAAACAACACGTTGTAACTCGAAAAGCTTTGGCGTTGTGTGTATGTCTAAGTGTGTAGCCCAGAAGAGAACGCACAGGAGAGTTTTCCCTCGAAAGAATATGTAAGAATACCACGTTATAAGGAAATACAGTGTTGCAGAGTAAAGACAATTAATTACGTATTGGACACACTTTACAAGAAGAAATAACGCATCGAAAAAAATTTGCTTGTATCTCCTAAACAACAAGTTGTAACTCGAAAAGATTTGGTGTGGCGTGTACGTCTAAACCTGTAGCCTCAAAAGACAATGCACAGGAGAACTTTCTTTAGTCAAAATTTGTCAGAAAACCACGTTTTAATGATATCCCGCATCGTGCAAAATTATCTTGTTTTTCCTAAACAACACGTTGTAACTCGAAAAGCTTTGGTGTTGCGTGTATATCTAAGCGTGTAGCTTCTGAAGAGAATGCACAGGAGAGTTTTCTCTCGAAAGAACATGTAAGAATACAATGTTATAAGGAAATACAGTGTTGCAGAGTAAAGACAAATATGTACATATTGGAAACTCTTTACAAGAAGAAATAACGCATCGTAGAAAATTAGCTTTTATCTCCTAAACAACACGTGGTAATTCGAAAGGATTTGGTGTGGCGTGCACGTCTAAACGTGTAGCCTCAAAAGAGAACCCACAGGAGAATTTTCTTTAGTCAAAATTTGTCAGAACACCAAGTTTTAAGGAAATCCCGCATCGTGCGAAATTATCTTGTTTTTCATAAACAACACGTTGTAACTTGAAAAGCTTTGGTGTTGCCTGTATGTCTAAGTGTGTAGCCTCAAAAGGGAAGGCACAGGATAGTTTTCTCTCGAAAGAATGTGTAAGAATACCACGTTATAAGGAAATACAGTGTTGCAGAGTAAAGACAAATACGTACGTATTGGAAACACTTTAGGAGAAGAAATAAAGCATCGTACAAAATTAGCTTGTATCTCCTAAACAACACGTGGCAACTCGAAAGGATTAGGTGTGGCGTGCACATCTAAACGCGAAGCTTCAAAAGAGAACCAACAGAATAATTTTCGTTCATCAAAATTTGTCAGAAGACCATGTTTTAAGGAAATCAGGCATCGTGCGAAATTATCTTGTTTTTTATAAACAACACGTTGTAACTCAAAAAGCTTTGGTGTTGCCAGTATGTCTAAGTGTTTAGCCTCAAAAGGGAATGCACAGAATAGTTTTCCCTCGAAAGAATATGTAAGAATACCACGTTATAAGGAAATACAGTGTTGCAGAGTAAAGACAAATACGTACGTATTGGAAACACTTTACGAGAATTAACGCATTATAAAAAAAATTAGCTTGTATGTCCTAAACAACACGTTGTAACTCGAAAAGATTTGGTGTGACGTGTACGTCTAAATATGTAGCCTCAAAAGAGAACCCACAGGAGAATTTTCTTTCGTCAAAATTTTTCAGAAAACCAGGTTTTTAGGAAATACCGCATCGTGCGAAATCATCTTCTTTTTCCTAATCAACATGTTGTAACTCGAAAAGCTTTGGTGTTGCGTGTTTGTCTAATCGTGTAGCCTCAAAAGAGAATGCACAGGAGAATTATCCCTCGAAAGAATATGTAAGAATACCATGTTATAAGGAAATACAGTGTTGCAGAGTATAGACAAATATGTATGTATGGGAAACACTTTATGCGAAGAAATAGTGCATCGTACAATATTTGCTTGTATCTCATAAACAACACGTTGTATCTCAAAATTATTTGGTGTGGCTCGTACGGCTACACGTGTAGCCTCAAAAGAGAACCCACAGGAGAACTTTCTTTCGTCAAAATTTGTCAGAAAACCACGTTTTAAGGAAATCCCGCATCGTGCAAAATTATCTTGTTTTTCCTAAACAACACGTTGTAACTCGAAAAGCTTTGGTGTTGCGTGTATGTCTGAGCATGTAGCCTATAAAGAGAATGCACAGGAGAGTTTTCTCTCGAAAGAACATGTAAGAATACAACGTTATAAGGAAATACAGTGTTGCAGAGTAAAGACAAATACATACGTATTGGAACCACTTTACGAAAAGAAATAACGCATCATACAAAATTAGCTTGTATCTCTTAAACAACACGTGGTAACTCGAAAGGATTTGGTGTGGCGTGCACGTCTAAACGTGTAGCCTCAAAAGAGAAGCCACAGGAGAATTTTCTTTCGTCAAAATTTGTCAGAAAACCACGTTTTAAGGAAATCCCGCATCGTGCAAAATTATCTTGTTTTCCATAAACAACACGTTGTAACTCGAAAAGCTTTGGTGTTGCCTGTATGTCTAAGTGTGTAGCCTCAAAAGGGAACGCACAGGATAGTTTTCCCTCGAAGGAATATGTAAGAATACCACGTTATAAGGAAATATAATGTTGCAGTGTAAAGACAAACATGTACTTATTGGAAACACTTTACGAGAAGAATTAACGCATCGTAAAAAATTAGCTTATATCTCCTAAACAACACGTTGTAATTCGAAAAGATGTGGTGTGGCTCGTACCTCTACACGAGTAGCCACAAAAGAGAACCCACAGGAGAACTTTCTTTCGTCAAAATTTTTAGAAAACCACGTTTTATGGAAATCTCGCATCGTGCTAAATTATCTTGTTTTTCCTAAACAACACATTGTAACTCTAAAAGCTTTGGCGTAGCGTGTTTGTCTAAGCGTGTCCCCTCAAAAGAGAACGCACAGGAGAGTTTTCCCTCGAAATAATATGTAAGAATACTATGTTATAAGGAAATACAGTGTTGCAGATTAAAGACAAATAAGTACGTATTGGAAACACTTTACGAGAAGAAATAATGCATCGTACAAAATTAGCTTGTATCTCCTAAACAACACGTGGTAACTCGAAAGGATTTGGTGTGGCGTGTACGTCTAAACGTGTAGCCTCAAAGGAGAACCCACAGGAGAATTTTCTTTATTCAAAATTTTTCAGAAAACCACGTTTTAAGGAAATCCCGCATCGTGCGAAATCATCTTCTTTTTCCTAAACAACATGTTGTAACTCGAAAAGCTATGGTGTTGCGTGTATGTGTAAGCGTGGAGCCTCAAAAGAGAAGGCACTGGAGAGTATTCTCTCGAAAGAATATGTAAGAATTCCACGTTATAAGGAAATACAATTTTGCAGATAAAGACCAATAAGTACATATTGGAAACACTTTACGAGAAGAAATAGTGCATCTTACAAAATTATCTTGTATCTCCTAAACAACACGTTGTAACTCAAAAAGATTTGGTGTGACGTGTACGTCTAAAAGTGTAGCCTCAAACGAGAACCCACAGGAGAATTTTCTTTCATCAAAATTTGTCAGAAACCACGTTTTAAGGAAGTGTCGCATCGTGCGAAATTATCTTGTTTTTCCTAAACAACACGTTGTAACTCGAAAAGCTTTGGTGTTGCGTGTATGTCTACGCGTGTAGCCTCAAAAGAGAACGCACAGGAGAGTTTTCTCTCGAAAGAATATGTAAGAATACTACGTTATAAGGAAATACAGTGTTGCAGAGTAAAGACAACTACGTACGTATTGGAAACACTTTAAGAGAAGAAATATCGCATCCTAGAAAATTAGCTTGTATCTCCTAAACAACACGTAGTAACTCGAAAAGATTTGGTGTGGCTCGTACCTCTACACGTGCAGCCTCAATAGAGAACCCACAGGAGAACTTTGTTTTGTCAAAATTTTTCGGAAATCCACGTTTAATGGAAATCTCGTATCGTGCGAAATTATCTTGTTTTTCCTAAACAACACGTTGTGACTCCAAAATCTTTGGCGTTGCGTGTTTGTCTAAGCGTGTAACCTCAAAAGAGAATGCACAGGATTGTTTTCCCTCGAAAGAATATGTAAGAATACCACGTTATAAGGAAATACAGTGTTGCAGAGTAAAGACAAATAAGTACGTATTGGAAACACTATATGAGAAGAAATAACGCATTGTACAATATTTGCTTGTATCTCCTAAACAACACGTTGTAACTCAAAAATATTTCGTGTGGCTCGTATGTCTACACGTTTAGCCTCAAAAGAGAACACACAGGAGAACTTTCTTTCTTCAAAATTTGTCAGAAAACCACGTTTTAAGGGAATCCCGCATCGTGCAAAATTATCTTGTTTTTCCTAAACAACACGTTGTAACTCGAAAAGCTTTGGTGTTGCGTGTATGTCTGAGCATGTAGCCTCTAAAGAGAATGCACAGGAGAGTTTTCTCTCGAAAGAACATGAAAGAATACAACGTTATAAGGAAATACAGTGTTGCAGAGTAAAGACAAATACGTACATATTGGAAACACTTTACGAGAAGAAATAACGCATCATACAAAATTAGCTTGTATCTCCTAAACAACACGTGGTAACTCGAAAGGATTTGGTGTGGCGTGTACATCTAAACGTGTAGCCTCAAAAGAGAACCCACAGGAGAATTTTCTTTAGTCAAAATTTGTCAGAAAACCACGTTTTATGGAAATCTCGCATCATGCCAAATTATCTTGTTTTTCCTAAACAACACATTGTAACTCGAAAAACTTTGGCGTTGCATGTTTGTCTAAGCGTGTAGCCTCAAAAGAGAACGCACAGGAGAGTTTTTCCTCAAAATAATATGTAAGAATACCACGTTATAAGGAAATACAGTGTTGCAGAGTAAAGACAAATAAGTACGTATCGGAAACACTTTACAAGAAGAAATAACGCATCGTACAAAATTAGCTTGTATCTCCTAAACAACACGTGGTAACTCGAAAGGATTTGGTGTGGCATGTACGTCTAAATGTGTAGCCTCAAAAGAGAACCCACAGGAGAATTTTCTTACTTCAAAATTTTTCAGAACACCTCGTTTTAAGGAAATGCCACATCGTGCGAAATCATCTTCTTTTTCCTAAACAACATGTTGTAACTCGAAAAGCTTTGGTGTTGCGTGTATGTGTAAACGTGTAGCCTCAAAAGAGAAGGCACAGGAGAATTTTCTCTCGAAAGAATATGTAAGAATATCACGTTATAAGGATATACAATTTTGCAGAGTAAAGACAAATAAGTACATATTGGAAACACTTTACGAGAAGAAATAACGCATCGTAAAAAATTAGCTTGTATCTCCTAAACAACACGTTGTAACTCGAAAAGATTTTGTGTGACGTGTAAGTCTAAAAGTGTAGCCTCAAACGAGAACCGACAGGAGAATCTTCTTTCATCAAAATTTGTCAGAAACCACGTTTT
Organism: Apodemus sylvaticus; assembly: GCF_947179515.1. Classification (NCBI taxonomy): domain Eukaryota; kingdom Metazoa; phylum Chordata; class Mammalia; order Rodentia; family Muridae; genus Apodemus; species Apodemus sylvaticus. Next base: position 311,002 of record NW_026263456.1, read on the forward strand.
AAGGAAATCTCACATCGTACGAAATTATCTTGTTTTTCCTAAACAACACGTTGTAACTCGAAAAGCTTTTGTGTTGCGTGTATGTGTAAGCGTGTAGCCTCAAAAGAGAAGGCACAGGAGAATTTTCTCTCGAAAGAAGATGTAAGAATATCACGTTATAAGGAAATACAATTTTGCAGAGTAAAGACAAATAAGTACATATTGGAAAGACTTTACGAGAAGAAATAACGCATCGTACAAAATTAGCTTGTATCTCCTAAACAACACGTTGTAACTCGAAAAGATTTGGTGTGACGTGTAAGTCTAAAAGTGTAGCCTCAAACGAGAACCCACAGGAGAATCTTCTTTCATCAAAATTTGTCAGAAACCACGTTTTAAGGAAATCTCACATCGTACGAAATTATCTTGTTTTTCCTAAACAACACGTTGTAACTCGAAAAGCTTTTGTGTTGCGTGTATGTGTCAGCGTGTAGCCTCAAAAGAGAAGGCACAGGAGAATTTTCTCTCGAAAGAAGGTGTAAGAATATCACGTTATAAGGAAATACAATTTTGCAGAGTAAAGACAAATAAGTACATATTGGAAACACTTTACGAGAAGAAATAATGCATCGTACAAAATTAGCTTGTATCTCCTAAACAACACGTTGTAACTGGAAAAGATTTGGTGTGACGTGTAAGTCTAAAAGTGTAGCCTCAAACGAGAACCCACAGGAGAATCTTCTTTCATCAAAATTTGTCAGAAACCAAGTTTTAAGGAAATCTCGCATCGTACGAAATTATCTTGTTTTTCCTAAACAACACGTTGTAACTCGAAAAGCTTTGGTGTTGCGTGTATGTCTAAGCCTGTAGCCTCAAAAGAGAGCACACAGGAGAGTTTTCGCTCGAAAGAATATGTAAGAATACCACGTTATAAGGAAATACAGTGTTGCAGAGTAAAGACAAATACTATTGGAAACACTTTAAGAGAAGAAATAAGGCAACGTAAAAAATTAGCTTGTATCTCCTAAACAACAAGTTGTAACTCGAAAAGATTTGGTGTGACTCGTACCTCTACACATGTAGTCTCAAAAGAGAACCCACAGGAGAACTTTGTTTCGTCAAAATTTTTCAGAAAACCACGTTTTATGGAAATCTCGCATCCTGTGAAATTATCTTGTTTTTCCTAAACAACACATTGTAACTCGAAAAGCTTTGGCGTTGCGTGTATGTCTAAGCGTATGGCCTCTAAAGAGAACGCACAGGAGAGTTTTCTCTTGAAAGAATATGTAAGAATACAACGTTATAAGGAAATACAGTGTTGCAGAGTAAAGACAAATACGTACTTATTGGAAACACTTTACGAGAAGAAATAACGAATCATACAAAATTAGCTTGTATCTCCTAAACAACACGTGGTAAATCGAAAGGATTTGGTGTGGCGTGTACGTCTAAACGTGTAGCCTCAAAAGAGAACCCACTGAAGAATTATCTTTCGTCAAAATGTTTCAGAAAACTACGTTTTAAGGAAATCCCGCATCGTGCGAAATTATCTTGTTTTTCATAAACAACACGTTGTAACTCGAAAAGCTTTGGTGTTGCCTGTATGTCTAAGTGTGTAGCCTAAAAAGGGAACGCACAGGATAGTTTTCTCTCGTAAGAATATATAAGAATACCACGTTATAAGGAAATACAGTGTTGCAGAGTAAAGACAAGTACTTACATATTGGAAACACTTTACGAGAAGAAGTAACGCATCTTACAAAATTATGCTTGTATCTCCGAAACAACATGTTGTAATTCGAAAAGATTTGGTGTGGCATGTACGTCTAAACGTGTAGCCTCAAAAGAGAACCCACAGGAGAATTTTCTTTGGACAAAATTTTTCAGAAAACCTCGTTTTAAGGAAATCCTGCATCGTGCGAAATCATCTTCTTTTTCCTAAACAACATGTTGTAACTCGAAAAGATTTGGTGTTGCGTGTATGGGTAAGCATGGATCCTCAAAAGAGAAGGCACAGGAGAGTTTTCTCTCGAAAGAATATTTAAGAATACCACGTTATAAGGAAATACAATTTTGCAGAGTAAAGACAAATAAGTACATATTGGAAACACTTTACGAGAAGAAATAACTCATCATACAAAATTAGCTTGTATCTCCTAACAACACCTTGTAACTCGAAAAGATTTGGTGTGAGGTGTACGTTTAAACGTGTAGCCTCAAAAGAGAACCCACAGGAGAACTTTCTTTCATCAAAATTTGTCGGAAACCACGTTTTAAGGAAATCTCGCATCCTGCGATATTATCTTGTTTTTCCTAATCAACACGTTGTAACTCGAAAAGCTTTGGTGTTGCGAGTGTGTCTAAGCGTGTAACCTCAAAAGAGAACGCACAGGATAGTTTTATCTTGAAAGAATATGTAAGAATACCACGTTATAAGGAAATACAGTGTAGCAGAGTAAAGACAAATACGTACGTACTGGAAACACTTTATGAGAGAAATAACGCATCTTTCAAAATTAGCTTGTAGGTCCTAAACAACATGTTGTAACTCGAAAAGATTTGGAGTGGCGTGTACGTCTAAACGTGTATCCTCAAAAGAGAACCCACAGGAGAGTTTTCTTTCGTCAAAATTTGTCAGAAAACCACGTTTTAAGGAAATTCCGCATCGTGCGAAATTATCTTGTTTTCCTAAACAACACGTTGTAACTCGAAAATCTTTGGTGTTGCGTGTATGTCTAAGTGTGTAGCCTCTAAAGGGAATGCAAGGAGAGTTTTCTTTCGAAAGAATATGTAAGAATACCACGTTATAAGGAAATACAGTGTTGCAGAGTAAAGACAAATACGTACATATTGTAAACACTTTAAGAGAAGAAATAAAAATTCGTACAAAATTATCTCCTAACAACACCTTGTAACTCGAAAAGATTTGGTGTGAGGTGTACGTTTAAACGTGTAGCCACAAAAGAGAACCCACAGGAGAACTTTCTTTCATCAAAATTTGTCGGAAACCACGTTTTAAGGAAATCTCACATCCTGCGATATTATCTTGTTTTTCCTAAACAACACGTTGTAACTCGAAAAGCTTTGGTGTTGCATGTATGTCTAAGCTTGTAGCCTCAAAAGAGAACGAACAGGAGAGTTTTCTCTCGAAAGAATATGTAAGAATACCACGTTATAAGGAAATACAGTGTTGCAGAGTAAAGACAAATACGTACCTATTGGAAACTCTTTAAGAGAAGTAAGTTACAACGTGTTGTTTAGGAACTAGAAGCTAATTTTGTAAGATGCGTTATTTCTTCTCTAAAGTGTTTCCAATACGTACGTATTTGCCTTTAGTCTGCAACACTGTATTTCCTTATAACGTGGTATTCTTATATCTTCTTTCGAGAGAAAACTCTCCTGTGTGTCCTCTTTTGAGGCTACACACTTAGACATACACGCAACACCAAAGCTTTTCGCGTTAAAACGTGTTGTTTAGGAAAAACAAGATAATTTCGCACGATTAGGAATTTCCTTAATACGTGGTTTTCTGACAAATTTTGACCAAAGAAAATTCTACTATGGGTTCTCTTTTGAGACTACACGTTTAGACGTACAGGCCACACCAAATCTTTTTAAGTTACAACGTGTTGGTTAGGAGATACAAGCTAATTTTGTACGATGCGTTATTTCTTCTCCTAAAGTTTTTCCAATAAGTAAGTATTTGTCTTTACTCAGCAACACTGTATTTCCTTATAACATGGTATTCTTACATATTTTTTCGAGAGAAAACTCTCCTGTGCATTCCCATTTGAGGCTACACGCTTAGACATACAAGCAACAGCAAAGCTTTTCGAGTTACAACGTGTTGTTTAGGAAGAACAAGATAATTTCTCACGATGCGGGATTTCCATAAAACGTGGTTTTCTGACAAATTTTGAAGAAAGAAAATTGTCCTGTGGGTTCTCTTTTGAGGCTACACGTTTAGACATACACGCGACACCAAATCTTTTTGAGTTCCAACTTGTTGTTTAGGAAATACAAGCTAATTTTTTTACGATGCGTTATTTCGTCTCGTAATGTTTAAGTGTTTCCAATACGTATGTATTTGCCTTTATTCTGCAACACTGTATTTCCTTATAATGTGGTATTCCTACATATGCTTTCGGGAGAAAACTCCCCTGTGCATTCTCTTTTGAGGCTACACCTTAGACGTACACGCCACACCAAAACTTTTTGAGTTACAACTTGTTGTTTAGGAGATACAAGCTAATTTTTTAAAGATGAATTATTTATTCTCGTAAAGTTTAAGTGTTTCCAATACGTATGTATTTGCCTCTACTCTGCAACACTGTATTTCCTTATAACGTGGTATTCTTACATATTCTTTCGAGAGAAAACTCTCCTGTGCGTTCTCTTTGGAGGCTACACGCTTAGACATTCACGCAACACCAAAGCTATTCGAGTTACAACGTGTTGTTTAGGAAAAACAAGATAATTTCGCATGCTGCGGGATTCCCTTAAAACGTGGTTTTCTGAAAAGTGTTGACGAAAGAAAATTCTCCTGTGGGTTCTCTTTTGAGGCTACACGTTTAGATGTACACGCCACACCAAATCCTATCGATTTATAACCTGTTGTTTAGGATATAGAAGCTAATTTTGTACTATGTGTTATTTCTTCTCGTAAAGCTTAACTGTTTCCAATAAGTATGTATTTGTCTTTACTCTGCAACACTGTATTTCCTTATAACTTGGTATTCCTACATATTCTTTCGGGAGAAAACTCCCCTGTGCGTTCTCTTTTGAGGCTACACGTTTAGACGTACACGCCACACCAAATCTTTTTGAGTTACAACTTGTTGTTTAGGAGATACAAGCTAATTTTTTTACGATGAATTATTTCTTCTCGTAAAGTTTAAGTGTTTCCAATATGTATATATTTGCCTCTACTCTGCAACACTGTATTTCCTTATAACGTGGTATTCTTACATATTCTTTCGAGAGAAAACTCTCCTGTGCGTTCTCTTTGGAGGCTACACGCTTAAACATTTACGCAACACCAAAGCTTTTCGAGTTACAACGTGTTTTTTAGGAAAAACAAGATAATTTCGCATGATGCAGGATTTCCTTAAAACGTGGTTTTCTGACAAATTTTGATGAAAGAAAATTCTCCTGTGGGTTCTCTTTTGAGGCTACACGTTTAGACGTACATGCCACACCAAATCCTTTCGAGTTATAACGTGTTGTTTAGGGTATGCAAACTAATTTTTACTATGTGTTATTTCTTCTCGTAAAGCTTAAGTGTTTCCAATAAGTATGCATTTGTCTTTACTCTGCAACACTGTATTTCCTTATAACGTGGTATTCCTACATATTCTTTCGGAAGAAAACTCTCCTGTGCGTTCTCTTTTGAGGCTACACGCTTAGACATACACGCACCACCAAAGCTTTTCGAGTTACATGTTGTTTAGGAAAAACAAGATAATTTCGCACGATGCGGTATTTCCTTAAAACGTGGTTTTCTGACAAATTTTGACGAAAGAAAACTCTCCTGTGTGTTCTCTTTTGAGGCTACACGTTTAGACATACACGCCACACCAAACCTTGTCGAGTTACAACGTGTTGTTTAGGAGATACAAGCTAATTTTGCATGATGCGTTATTTCTTCTCCTAAAGTGTTTCCAATAAGTACATATTTGTCTAAATTCTGCAACACTGTATTTCCTTATAACCTGGTATTCTTACATATTCTTTCGAGAGAAAACTATCCTGTGCATTCTCTTTGGAGGCTACACGCTTAGACATACAAGCACCACCAAAGATTTTCGAGTTACAACGTGTTGATTAGGAAAAACAAGATAATTTCCCACGATGAGGGATTTCCTAAAAACGTGGTTTTCTAACAAATTTTGACGAAAGAAAACTCTCCTGTGGGTTCTCTTTTGAGGCTACACTTTTAGACGTACACGCCACACCAAATCTTTTCGAGTTACAACGTGTTGTTTAGGACATACAAGCTAGTTTTGCAAGATGCGTTTTTTCTCTCATAAAGTGCTCCCATTACTTACGTATTTTCTTTACTCTGCCACACTGTATTTCCTTATAACGTGGTATTCTTACATATTCTTTCGAGAGAAAACTATCCTGTGCGTTCTCTTTGGAGGCTACACGCTTAGACATTCACGCAACACCAAAGCTATTCGAGTTACAACGTGTTGTTTAGGAAAAACAAGATAATTTCGCATGCTGCGGGATTCCCTTAAAACGTGGTTTTCTGAAAAGTGTTGACGAAAGAAAATTCTCCTGTGGGTTCTCTTTTGAGGCTACACGTTTAGATGTACACGCCACACCAAATCCTATCGATTTATAACCTGTTGTTTAGGATATAGAAGCTAATTTTGTACTATGTGTTATTTCTTCTCGTAAAGCTTAACTGTTTCCAATAAGTATGTATTTGTCTTTACTCTGCAACACTGTATTTCCTTATAACTTGGTATTCCTACATATTCTTTCGGGAGAAAACTCCCCTGTGCGTTCTCTTTTGAGGCTACACGTTTAGACGTACACGCCACACCAAATCTTTTTGAGTTACAACTTGTTGTTTAGGAGATACAAGCTAATTTTTTTACGATGAATTATTTCTTCTCATAAAGTTTAAGTGTTTCCAATATGTATATATTTGCCTCTACTCTGCAACACTGTATTTCCTTATAACGTGGTATTCTTACATATTCTTTCGAGAGAAAACTCTCCTGTGCGTTCTCTTTGGAGGCTACACGCTTAGACATTTACGCAACACCAAAGCTTTTCGAGTTACAACGTGTTTTTTAGGAAAAACAAGATAATTTCGCATGATGCGGGATTTCCTTAAAACGTGGTTTTCTGACAAATTTTTTTTTTTTTTTTTTTTTTTTTTTTTTTTTTTTTTTTTTTTATATATATACAAATCCTTTTTTTTTTAATTCTTTTTTTTTTTATTCGATATAATTTATTTACATTTCAAATGATTTCCCCTTTTCTAGCCCCCCCACTCCCCGAAAGTCCCGCAAGCCCCCTTCTCTTCCCCTGTCCTCCCACCCACCCCTTCCCACTTCCCCGTTCTGGTTTTGCTGAATACTGTTTCACTGAGTCTTTCCAGAACCAGGGGCCACTCCTCCTTTCTTCTTGTACCTCATTTGATGTGTGGATTATGTTTTGGGTATTCCAGTTTTCTAGGTTAATATCCACTTATTAGTGAGTGCATACCATGATTCACCTTTTGAGTCTGGGTTACCTCACTTAGTATGATATTCTCTAGCTCCATCCATTTGCCTAAGAATTTCATGAATTCATTGTTTCTAATGGCTGAATAGTACTCCATTGTGTAGATATACCACATTTTTTGCATCCACTCTTCTGTTGAGGGATACCTGGGTTCTTTCCAGCATCTGGCAATTACAAATAGGGCTGCTATGAACATAGTAGAACATGTATCCTTATTACATCGTGGGGAGTCTTCTGGGTATATGCCCAGGAGTGGTATAGCAGGATCTTCTGGAAGTAAGGTGCCCAGTTTTCGGAGGAACCGCCAGACTGATTTCCAGAGTGGTTGTACCAATTTGCAACCCCACCAGCAGTGGAGGAGTGTTCCTCTTTCTCCACACCCTCTCCAACACCTGCTGTCTCCTGAATTTTTAATCTTAGCCATTCTGACTGGTGTAAGATGAAATCTTAGGGTTGTTTTGATTTGCATTTCCCTAATGACTAATGAAGTTGAGCATTTTTTAAGATGCTTCTCCGCCATCCGAAGTTCTTCAGGTGAGAATTCTTTGTTTAACTCTGTACCCCATTTTTTAATAGGGTTGTTTGGTTTTCTGGAGTCTAACTTCTTGAGTTCTTTATATATATTGGATATTAGCCCTCTATCTGATGTAGGATTGGTGAAGATCTTTTCCCAATTTGTTGGTTGCCGATTTGTCCTCTTGATGGTGTCCTTTGCCTTACAGAAACTTTGTAATTTTATGAGGTCCCATTTGTCAATTCTTGCTCTTAGAGCATACGCTATTGGTGTTCTGTTCAGAAACTTTCTCCCTGTACCGATGTCCTCAAGGGTCTTCCCCAGTTTTTTTTCTATTAGCTTCAGAGTGTCTGGCTTTATGTGGAGGTCCTTGATCCATTTGGATTTGAGCTTAGTACAAGGAGACAAGGATGGATCAATTCGCATTCTTCTGCATGCTGACCTCCAGTTGAACCAGCACCATTTGTTGAAAAGGCTATCTTTTTTCCATTGGATGTTTTCACTAATATCTCTTAACATCAATGGACTTAATGCCCCTTTTCGACAAATTTTGATGAAAGAAAATTCTCCTGTGGGTTCTCTTTTGAGGCTACACGTTTAGACGTACATGCCACACCAAATCCTTTCGAGTTATAACGTGTTGTTTAGGGTATACAAACTAATTTTTACTATGTGTTATTTCCTCTCGTAAAGCTTAAGTGTTTCCAATAAGTATGCATTTGTCTTTACTCTGCAACACTGTATTTCCTTATAACGTGGTATTCCTACATATTCTTTCGGAAGAAAACTCTCCTGTGCGTTCTCTTTTGAGGCTACACGCTTAGACATACACGCACCACCAAAGCTTTTCGAGTTACATGTTGTTTAGGAAAAACAAGATAATTTCGCACGATGCGGTATTTCCTTAAAACGTGGTTTTCTGACAAATTTTGACGAAAGAAAACTCTCCTGTGTGTTCTCTTTTGAGGCTACACGTTTAGACATACACGCCACACCAAACCTTGTCGAGTTACAACGTGTTGTTTAGGAGATACAAGCTAATTTTGCATGATGCGTTATTTCTTCTCCTAAAGTGTTTCCAATAAGTACATATTTGTCTAAATTCTGCAACACTGTATTTCCTTATAACGTGGTATTCTTACATATTCTTTCGAGAGAAAACTATCCTGTGCATTCTCTTTGGAGGCTACACGCTTAGACATACAAGCACCACCAAAGATTTTCGAGTTACAACGTGTTGATTAGGAAAAACAAGATAATTTCCCACGATGAGGGATTTCCTAAAAACGTGGTTTTCTAACAAATTTTGACGAAAGAAAACTCTCCTGTGGGTTCTCTTTTGAGGCTACACTTTTAGACGTACACGCCACACCAAATCTTTTCGAGTTACAACGTGTTGTTTAGGACATACAAGCTAGTTTTGCAAGATGCGTTATTTCTCTCATAAAGTGCTCCCATTACTTACGTATTTTCTTTACTCTGCCACACTGTATTTCCTTATAACGTGGTATTCTTACATATTCTTTCGAGAGAAAACTCTCCTGTGCGTTCTCTTTGGAGGCTACACGCTTAGACATTCACGCAACACCAAAGCTTTTCGAGTTACAACGTGTTGTTTAGGAAAACAAGATAATTTCGCATGATGCGGGATTCCCTTAAAACGTGGTTTTCTGAAAAGTGTTGACGAAAGAAAATTCTCCTGTGGGTTCTCTTTTGAGGCTACACGTTTAGATGTACACGCCACACCAAATCCTATCGAGTTATAACCTGTTGTTTAGGATATACAAGCTAATTTTGTACTATGTGTTATTTCTTCTCGTAAAGCTTAACTGTTTCCAATAAGTATGTATTTGTCTTTACTCTGCAACACTGTATTTCCTTATAACGTGGTATTCCTACAAATTCTTTCGGGAGAAAACTCCCCTGTGCGTTCTCTTTTGAGGCTACACTTTTAGACGTACACGCCACAACCAAATCTTTTTGAGTTACAACTTGTTGTTTAGGAGATACAAGGTAATTTTTTTACGATGAATTATTTCTTCTCATAAAGTTTAAGTGTTTCCAATACATATGTACTTGCCTCTACTCTGCCACACTGTATTTCCTTATAACGTGATATTCTTACATATTCTTTCGAGAGAAAACTCTCCTGTGCGTTCTCTTTGGAGGCTACACGCTTAGACATTCACCCAACACCAAAGCTTTTCGAGTTACAACGTGTTGTTTAGGAAAAACAAGATAATTTCGCATGATGCGGGATTTCCTTAAAACGTGGTTTTCTGACAAATTTTGACGAAAGAAAATTCTCCTGTGGGTTCTCTTTTGAGGCTACACGTTTAGTCGTACACGCCACACCAAATCCTTTCGAGTTATAACGTGTTGTTTAGGATATACAAGCTAATTTTGTACTATGTGTTATTTCTTCTCGTAAAGCTTAAGTGTTTCCAATAAGTATGTATTTGTCTTTATTCTGCAACACTGTATTTCCTTATAACGTGGTATTCCTACATATTCTTTCGGAAGAAAACTCTCCTGTGCGTTCTCTCTTGAGGCTACACGCTTAGACATACACGCACCACCAAAGCTTTTCGAGTTACAACATGTTGTTTAGGATAAACAAGATAATTTCGCACGATGCGGTATTTCCTTAAAACGTGGTTTTCTGACAAATTTTGACGAAAGAAAACTCTCCTGTGGGTTCTCTTTTGAGGCTACACGTTTAGACATACATGCCACACCAAATCTTGTCGAGGTACAACGTGTTGTTTAGGAGATAGAAGCTAATTTTACATGATGCGTTATTTCTTCTCCTAAAGTGTTTCCAATAAGTACATATTTGTCTATACTCTGCAACACTGTATTTCCTTATAACGTGGTATTCTTACATATTCTTTCGAGAGAAAACTATCCTGTGCGTTCTCTTTGGAGGCTACACGCTTAGACATACACGCACCACCAAACCTTTCGAGTTACAACGTGTTGATTAGGAAAAACAAGATAATTTCGCACGATGCGGGATTTCCTTAAAACGTGGTTTTCTGACAAATTTTGATGTAAGAAAATTCTCCTGTGGGTTCTCTTTTGAGGCTACACGTTTAGATGTACACGCCACACCAAATATTTTTGAGTTACCACGTGTTGTTTCGGAGATACAAGCTAATTTTGTACCATGCGTTATTTCTTCTCTTAATGTGTTTCCAAAACGTATGTATTTGTCTTTACTCTGCAGCAATATGTTTCCTTATAACATGGTATTCTTACATATTCTTTCGAGAGAAAACTCTCCTGTGCATTCTCTTTTGAGGCTACATGCTTAGACATACACGCAACACCAAATCCTTTCGAGTTATAACGTGTTGTTTAGGATATACAAGCTAATTTTGTACTATGTTTTATTTCTTCTCGTAAAGTTTAAGTGTTTCCAATGAGTATTTATTTGTCTTTACTCTGCAACACTGTATTTCCTTATAAAGTGGTATTCCTACATATTCTTTCGGGAGAAAACTCTCCTGTGCGTTCTCTTTTGAGGCTACACGCTTAGACATATACGCAACACCAAAGCTTTTCGAGTTACAACATGTTGTTTAGGAAAAACAAGATAATTTCGCAGGATGCAGGATTTCCTTAAAACGTGGTTTTCTGACAAATTTTGACAAAAGAAAACTCTCCTGTGGGTTCTCCTTTGAGGCTACACGTTTAGTCGTTCACGCCACACCAAATCTTTTCGAGTTACAACGTGTTGTTTAGGAGATACAAGCTAAGTTTGCATGATGCGTTATTTCTTTTCGTAAAGTGTTTCCAATAAGTACATATTTGTCTATACTCTGCAACACTGTATTTCCTTATAACGTGGTATTCGTACATATTCTTTCGAGAGAAAACTATCCCTTGGGTTCTCTTTGGAGGCTACACGCTTAGACATACACGCACCACCAAAGCTTTTCGAGTTACAACGTGTTGATTAGGAAAAACAAGATAATTTCCCACGATGCGGGATTTCCTTAAAAAGTGGTTTTCTGACAAATTTTGACGTAAGAAAATTCTCCTGTGGGTTCTCTTTTGAGGCTACACATTTAGACGTGCACACCACACCAAATCTTTTTGAGTTACCACGTGTTGTTTAGGAGATACAAGCAAATTTTGTACCATGCATTATTTCTTCTCATAATATGTTTCCAATACGTATGTATTTGTCTTTACTCTGCAGCAATATATTTCCTTATAACGTGGTATTCTTACATATTCTTTCGAGAGAAAACTCTCCTGTGCATTCTCTTTTGAGGCTACACGCTTACACATACACCCAACACCAAAGCTTTTCGAGTTACAATGTTTTGTTTATGAAAAACAAGATAATTGCGCACAATGCGGAATTTCCTTAAAACGTGGTTTTCTGACAAATTTTGACGAAAGAAAATTCTCCTGTGGGTTCTCTTTTGAGGCTACATGTTTAGACGTACACGCCACACCAAATCTTTTCGAGTTACAACGTGTTGTTTAGGAGATACAAGCTAATTTTGTACGATGCGTTATTTCTTCTCCTAAAGTGTTTCCAATATGTACGTATTTGTCTTTACTCTACAACACTGTATTTCCTTATAACATGGTATTCGTACATATTCTTTCGAGAGAAAACTCTCCTGTGCATTCTCTTTTGAGGCTACACGCTTAGACATACACGCAACACCAAAGCATTTCGAGTTAGAACGTGTTGTTTAGGAAAAACAAGATAATTTCTCATGATGCGGGAATTCCTTAAAACGTGGTTTTCTGACAAATTTTGAGGAAAGAAAATTCTCCTGTGGGTTTTCATTTGAGGCTAAATGTTTAGACGTACACGCCACACCAAATGTTTTCGAGTTACAACGTGTCCTTTAGGAGACACAAGCTAATTTTTTACGATGCTTTATATCTTCTTGTAAAGTTTAAGTGTTTCCAAAAGGAACGTATTTATCTTTAATTTGCCACAATGTATTTCCTTATAACGTGGCATTCTTACATACTCGTTCGAGAGAAATCTCTACTGTGCGTTCTCTTTTGAGGCTACATGCTTAGACATACACGCAATACCAAAGATTTTCGAGTTCCAATGTGTTGTTTAGGAAAAACAAGATAGTTTCGCATGATGCGGGATTTCCTTAATAAGTGGTTTTCTGACAAATTTTGAAGAAAGAAAATTCTCCTGTGCGTTCTCTTTTGAGGCTACACGTTTAGACGTATACGCCACACCAAATCCTTTCGAGTTATAACGTGTTGTTTAGGATATACAAGCTAATTTTTTACTATGTGTTATTTCTTCTCGTAAAGCTTAAGTTTTCCAATAAGTATGTATTTGTCTTTACTCTGCAACACTGTATTTCCTTATAACGTGGTATTCCTACATATTCTTTCGGAAGATAACTCTCCTGTGCGTTCTCTTTTGAGGCTACACGCTTAGACATACACGCAACACCAAAGCTTTTCGAGTTACAACGTGTTGTTTAGGAAAAACAAGATAATTTCGCATGATGCGTGATTTCCCTAAAACGTGGTTTTCTGACAAATATTGATGAAAGAAAATTCTCCTGTGGGTTCTCTTTTGAGGCTACACGTTTAGACATACATGCCACACCAAATCTTGTCGAGTTACAACGTGTTGTTTAGGAGATACAAGCTAATTTTACATGATGCGTTATTTCTTCTCCTAAAGTGTTTCCAATAAGTACATATTTGTGTATACTCTGCAACACTGTATTTCCTTATAATGTGGTATTCTTACATATTCTTTCGAGAGAAAACTATCCTGTGCGTTCTCTTTGGAGGCTACACGCTTAGATATACACGCACCACCAAAGCTTTTCTAGTTACAACATGTTGATTAGGAAAAACAAGATAATTTCGCACGATGCGGGATTTCCTTAAAACGTGGTTTTCTGACAAATTTTGACGTAAGAAAATTCTCCTGTGGGTTCTCTTTTGAGGCTACACGTTTAGATGTACACGCCACACCAAATATTTTTGAGTTACCACGTGTTGTTTCAGAGATACAAGCTAATTTTGTACCATGCGTTATTTCTTCTCTTAATGTGTTTCCAAAACGTATGTATTTGTCTTTACTCTGCAGCAATATGTTTCCTTATAACATGGTAATCTTACATATTCTTTCGAGAGAAAACTCTCCTGTGCATTGTCTTTTGAGGCTACATGCTTAGACATACACGCAACACCAAATCCTTTCGAGTTATAACGTGTTGTTTAGGATATACAAGCTAATTTTGTACTATGTTTTATTTCTTCTCGTAAAGTTTAAGTGTTTCCAATAAGTATTTATTTGTCTTTACTCTGCAACACTGTATTTCCTTATAAAGTGGTATTCCTACATATTCTTTCGGGAGAAAACTCTCCTGTGCGTTCTCTTTTGAGGCTACACGCTTAGACATATACGCAACACCAAAGCTTTTCGAGTTACAACATGTTGTTTAGGAAAAACAAGATAATTTCGCAGGATGCAGGATTTCCTTAAAACGTCGTTTTCTGACAAATTTTGACGAAAGAAAACTCTCCTGTGGGTTCTCCTTTGAGGCTACACGTTTAGTCGTTCACGCCACACCAAATCTTTTCGAGTTACAACGTGTTGTTTATGAGATACAAGCTAAGTTTGCATGATGCGTTATTTCTTTTCGTAAAGTGTTTCCAATAAGTACATATTTGTCTATACTCTGCAACACTGTATTTCCTTATAACGTGGTATTCGTACATATTCTTTCGAGAGAAAACTATCCCTTGGGTTCTCTTTGGAGGCTACACGCTTAGACATACACGCACCACCAAAGCTTTTCGAGTTACAACGTGTTGATTAGGAAAAACAAGATAATTTCCCACGATGCGGGATTTCCTTAAAAAGTGGTTTTCTGACAAATTTTGACGTAAGAAAATTCTCCTGTGGGTTCTCTTTTGAGGCTACACATTTAGACGTGCACGCCACACCAAATCTTTTTGAGTTACCACGTGTTGTTTAGGAGATACAAGCAAATTTTGTACCATGCATTATTTCTTCTCATAGTATGTTTCCAATACGTATGTATTTGTCTTTACTCTGCAGCAATATATTTCCTTATAACGTGGTATTCTTACATATTCTTTCGAGAGAAAACTCTCCTGTGCATTCTCTTTTGAGGCTACACGCTTACACATACACCCAACACCAAAGCTTTTCGAGTTACAATGTTTTGTTTATGAAAAACAAGATAATTGCGCACAATGCGGAATTTCCTTAAAACGTGGTTTTCTGACAAATTTTGACGAAAGAAAATTCTCCTGTGGGTTCTCTTTTGAGGCTACATGTTTAGACGTACACGCCACACCAAATCTTTTCGAGTTACAACGTGTTGTTTAGGAGATACAAGCTAATTTTGTACGATGCGTTATTTCTTCTCCTAAAGTGTTTCCAATATGTACGTATTTGTCTTTACTCTACAACACTGTATTTCCTTATAACATGGTATTCGTACATATTCTTTCGAGAGAAAACTCTCCTGTGCATTCTCTTTTGAGGCTACACGCTTAGACATACACGCAACACCAAAGCATTTCGAGTTAGAACGTGTTGTTTAGGAAAAACAAGATAATTTCTCATGATGCGGGAATTCCTTAAAACGTGGTTTTCTGACAAATTTTGAGGAAAGAAAATTCTCCTGTGGGTTTTCATTTGAGGCTAAATGTTTAGACGTACACGCCACACCAAATGTTTTCGAGTTACAACGTGTTCTTTAGGAGACACAAGCTAATTTTTTACGATGCTTTATATCTTCTTGTAAAGTTTAAGTGTTTCCAAAAGGAACGTATTTATCTTTAATTTGCCACAATGTATTTCCTTATAACGTGGCATTCTTACATACTCGTTCGAGAGAAATCTCTACTGTGCGTTCTCTTTTGAGGCTACATGCTTAGACATACACGCAACACCAAAGATTTTCGAGTTCCAATGTGTTGTTTAGGAAAAACAAGATAGTTTCGCATGATGCGGGATTTCCTTAATAAGTGGTTTTCTGACAAATTTTGAAGAAAGAAAATTCTCCTGTGCGTTCTCTTTTGAGGCTACACGTTTAGACGTATACGCCACACCAAATCCTTTCGAGTTATAACGTGTTGTTTAGGATATACAAGCTAATTTTTTACTATGTGTTATTTCTTCTCGTAAAGCTTAAGTTTTCCAATAAGTATGTATTTGTCTTTACTCTGCAACACTGTATTTCCTTATAACGTGGTATTCCTACATATTCTTTCGGAAGATAACTCTCCTGTGCGTTCTCTTTTGAGGCTACACGCTTAGACATACACGCAACACCAAAGCTTTTCGAGTTACAACGTGTTGTTTAGGAAAAACAAGATAATTTCGCATGATGCGTGATTTCCCTAAAACGTGGTTTTCTGACAAATATTGATGAAAGAAAATTCTCCTGTGGGTTCTCTTTTGAGGCTACACGTTTAGACATACATGCCACACCAAATCTTGTCGAGTTACAACGTGTTGTTTAGGAGATACAAGCTAATTTTACATGATGCGTTATTTCTTCTCCTAAAGTGTTTCCAATAAGTACATATTTGTGTATACTCTGCAACACTGTATTTCCTTATAATGTGGTATTCTTACATATTCTTTCGAGAGAAAACTATCCTGTGCGTTCTCTTTGGAGGCTACACGCTTAGATATACACGCACCACCAAAGCTTTTCTAGTTACAACATGTTGATTAGGAAAAACAAGATAATTTCGCACGATGCGGGATTTCCTTAAAACGTGGTTTTCTGACAAATTTTGACGTAAGAAAATTCTCCTGTGGGTTCTCTTTTGAGGCTACACGTTTAGATGTACACGCCACACCAAATATTTTTGAGTTACCACGTGTTGTTTCAGAGATACAAGCTAATTTTGTACCATGCGTTATTTCTTCTCTTAATGTGTTTCCAAAACGTATGTATTTGTCTTTACTCTGCAGCAATATGTTTCCTTATAACATGGTAATCTTACATATTCTTTCGAGAGAAAACTCTCCTGTGCATTGTCTTTTGAGGCTACATGCTTAGACATACACGCAACACCAAATCCTTTCGAGTTATAACGTGTTGTTTAGGATATACAAGCTAATTTTGTACTATGTTTTATTTCTTCTCGTAAAGTTTAAGTGTTTCCAATAAGTATTTATTTGTCTTTACTCTGCAACACTGTATTTCCTTATAAAGTGGTATTCCTACATATTCTTTCGGGAGAAAACTCTCCTGTGCGTTCTCTTTTGAGGCTACACGCTTAGACATATACGCAACACCAAAGCTTTTCGAGTTACAACATGTTGTTTAGGAAAAACAAGATAATTTCGCAGGATGCAGGATTTCCTTAAAACGTCGTTTTCTGACAAATTTTGACGAAAGAAAACTCTCCTGTGGGTTCTCCTTTGAGGCTACACGTTTAGTCGTTCACGCCACACCAAATCTTTTCGAGTTACAACGTGTTGTTTATGAGATACAAGCTAAGTTTGCATGATGCGTTATTTCTTTTCGTAAAGTGTTTCCAATAAGTACATATTTGTCTATACTCTGCAACACTGTATTTCCTTATAACGTGGTATTCTTACATATTCTTTCGAGAGAAAACTATCCCTTGCGTTCTCTTTGGAGGCTACACGCTTAGACATACACGCACCACCAAAGCTTTTCGAGTTACAACGTGTTGATTAGGAAAAACAAGATAATTTCCCACGATGCGGGATTTCCTTAAAAAGTGGTTTTCTGACAAATTTTGACGTAAGAAAATTCTCCTGTGGGTTCTCTTTTGAGGCTACACATTTAGACGTGCACGCCACACCAAATCTTTTTGAGTTACCACGTGTTGTTTAGGAGATACAAGCAAATTTTGTACCATGCATTATTTCTTCTCATAATATGTTTCCAATACGTATGTATTTGTCTTTACTCTGCAGCAATATATTTCCTTATAACGTGGTATTCTTACATATTCTTTCGAGAGAAAACTCTCCTGTGCATTCTCTTTTGAGGCTACACGCTTACACATACACCCAACACCAAAGCTTTTCGAGTTACAATGTTTTGTTTATGAAAAACAAGATAATTGCGCACAATGCGGAATTTCCTTAAAACGTGGTTTTCTGACAAATTTTGACGAAAGAAAATTCTCCTGTGGGTTCTCTTTTGAGGCTACATGTTTAGACGTACACGCCACACCAAATCTTTTCGAGTTACAACGTGTTGTTTAGGAGATACAAGCTAATTTTGTACGATGCGTTATTTCTTCTCCTAAAGTGTTTCCAATATGTACGTATTTGTCTTTACTCTACAACACTGTATTTCCTTATAACATGGTATTCGTACATATTCTTTCGAGAGAAAACTCTCCTGTGCATTCTCTTTTGAGGCTACACGCTTAGACATACACGCAACACCAAAGCATTTCAAGTTAGAACGTGTTGTTTAGGAAAAACAAGATAATTTCTCATGATGCGGGAATTCCTTAAAACGTGGTTTTCTGACAAATTTTGAGGAAAGAAAATTCTCCTGTGGGTTTTCATTTGAGGCTAAATGTTTAGTCGTACACGCCACACCAAATGTTTTCGAGTTACAACGTGTTCTTTAGGAGATACAAGCTAATTTTTTACGATGCTTTATATCTTCTTGTAAAGTTTAAGTGTTTCCAAAAGGAACGTATTTATCTTTAATTTGCCACAATGTATTTCCTTATAACGTGGTATTCTTACATACTCGTTCGAGAGAAATCTCTACTGTGCGTTCTCTTTTGAGGCTACATGCTTAGACATACACGCAACACCAAAGATTTTCGAGTTCCAATGTGTTGTTTAGGAAAAACAAGATAGTTTCGCATGATGCGGGATTTCCTTAATAAGTGGTTTTCTGACAAATTTTGACGAAAGAAAATTCTCCTGTGGGTTCTCTTTTGAGGCTACACGTTTAGACTTACACGCCACACCAAATCCTTTCGAGTTATAACGTGTTGTTTAGGATATACAAGCTAATTTTTTACTATGTGTTATTTCTTCTCGTAAAGCTTAAGTGTTTCCAATAAGTATGTATTTGTCTTTACTCTGCAACACTGTATTTCCTTATAACGTGGTATTCCTACATATTCTTTCGGAAGAAAACTCTCCTGTGCGTTCTCTTTTGCGGCTACACGCTTAGACATACACGCAACACCAAAGCTTTTCGAGTTACAACGTGTTGTTTAGGAAAAACAAGATAATTTCGCATGATGCGTGATTTCCTTAAAACGTGGTTTTCTGACAAATATTGATGAAAGAAAATTCTCCTGTGGGTTCTCTTTTGAGGCTACACGTTTAGACGTACACGCCACACCTAATCCTTTCAAGTTATAACATGTTGTTTAGGATATACAAAATAATTTTTACTATGTGTTATTTCCTCTCGTAAAGCTTAAGTGTTTCCAATAAGTATGCATTTGTCTTTACTCTGCAACACTGTATTTCCTTATAACGTAGTATTCCTACATATTCTTTCGGGAGAAAACTCTCCTGTGCGTTCTCTTTTGAGGCTACACGTTTAGACGTACACGCCACACCAAATCTTTTTGAGTTACAACTTGTTGTTTAGGAGGTACAAGCTTATTTTTTAACGATGAATTATTTCTTCTCTTAAAGTTTAAGTGTTTCCAATATGTATATATTTGCCTCTACTCTGCAACACTGTATTTCCTTATAACGTGGTATTCTTACATATTCTTTCAAGAGAAAACTCTCCTGTGCGTTCTCTTTGGAGGCTACACGCTTAGACATTCACGCAACACCAAAGCTTTTCTAGTTACAACGTGTTGTTTAGGAAAAACAAGATAATTTCGCATGATGCGGGATTTCCTTAAAACGTGGTTTTCTGACAAATTTTGATGAAAGAAAATTCTTCTGTGGGTTCTCTTTTGAGGGTACACGTTTAGACGTACACGCCACACCAAATCCTTTCGAGTTATAACGTGTTGTTTAGGATATACAAACTAATATTTACTATGTGTTATTTCTTCTCGTAAAACTTAAGTGTTTCCAATAAGAACGCATTTGTCTTTACTCTGCAACACTGTATTTCCATATAACGTGGTATTCCTACATATTCTTTTGGAAGAAAACACTCCTGTGCGTTCTCTTTTGAGGCTACACGCTTAGACATACACGCAACACCAAAGCTTTTCGAGTTACAACGTGTTGTTTAGGAAAAACAAGATAATTTCGCATGATGCGGGATTTCCTTAAAA